>NW_020837962.1:7608225-7677998 GCF_003676395.1 Aethalodelphis obliquidens | reverse complement strand
AAAAAAAAAAAAAAAAAAAAAAAAAAAAAAATATATATATATATATATATGTATATATATAGATAGATTAAATAAATGGAAGAATAAAGACTTATTTTTTTTAAAAGCCATATGTTAGGAACTAGCCTAGGGGAAATACAGTGCCTACGTAGACATACATATTTATATTTACATGATAATACTTTGTAACAATAGCTTTCTTATGGTTAATAAGGTGTACTGGTTTATATTTAGAATATTCAGTATAAGGAGGCCACTGGTGGGTTTTACACAGTGGTGGCAGTGGTTGGGGGTGGGGATGGGGGTGTGCAGTTGGTCACTTGATCCAGTTTCTTTTTTTGTTTGTTTGTTTTAAATTTATTTATTTACTTGTGGCTGTGTTGGTTCTTCGCTTCTGTGCGAGGGCTTTCTCTAGTTGCGGCAAGTGGGGCCACTCTTCATCGCGGTGCGTGGGCCTCTTACTGTCATGGCCTCTCTTGTTGCGGAGCACAGGCTCCAGACGCACAGCCTCAGTAGTTGTGGTGCACAGGCTTAGTTGCTCCGCAGCATGTGGGATCTTCCTGGACTAGGGATCGAACCCGTGTCCCCTGCATTGGCAGGCAGACTCTCAACCACTGTGCCACCAGGGAAGTCCCCAGTTTCTGTTTTAAGATCACACAGCCTACAATGGAGAATGGAAAGGAGAGGGGCGAGAATGGAAAGGAGAGGGGCAAGAATGGAAGCTATATATATATATATATATATATATATATATGTATTATGTATATATTATGTATATATGTTTTAATCAGTACTAGATATCAGTGAATATACTCTACATATATCTTTGTGCATGTGTTGTATGTCTATCGCTCTACCTAATTCTAAAAATGGAATTACTAGGTCAAAGAATGTGTATATTTGGGAATGTTGTACATACAACTGTATGACCCTTCAATATGGCCTTAGCGTTTTATACTTTTACCCAGTATCAGGATAATTTTAATAGGCTTGTAGATACAATATATGTTGATGCAGTATCTGTAATTTGAAGTAGGTCCTGTATACTTCTGTACAGCTTCTTTCTTTCTTATAATAATAATAATTTGTGGGTTTTTAAAAGACTTCTAATAATGTTTCTCCAACAGGGTAGCCTATTATACCCCTGACTTCCTAGCTCCCTTCACACCCCATCCCAAAACGTTCACATTACAATAATCCAACCCCCGCTACCCAAAAACAGAGAGAAAAGGCAGCCAGCTTTGGTACAAAGGTCGCCAAAGCGGAAATCGCACTTTCCAAAAAAAAAAAAAATTGACAGCCAGTGTAGAAACAGTCCGTATCCCATTTCTACTGTATGACTCTGATTCATAAATTACTAAAGTGTATTCCTGAGAAATAAATATTTCACCCGCCAGGGACAGACTTATGAGCTAATTAAAATTTGAACCCTGGAAGAAAGAATGCCATCAGTTCGATTCATAGGGCTGGAAAGTGTATGGCTGCTCCTTTCCTCAGAGGTAGACGTTTACATGTGGAAAGGAGGGGCCTGGCTTATTAAGAACAACATTTTGGTTTTGGACCAAGAGAGCTCTCTACTGAAGCTGAGATATTTAAAGAAAACCAGGAGTGACAACACAGAGGTTTTCCGCTCATGGGAAGAGGGAGACAGAACTGCTCAGTGGTTAAGTGCAAAAAAGCTTGAGGGTCAGGTAGCTGAGTTCAAATCCCAGATCTGTCACTTACCAGTTGTAGGACTTTGGATTCATTGCTGTCTTTCCAACCTCAGCATCCTCACCCATACAATGAGCATAGAAAGACCGTCTTCCTCACAGGGGCGTGAGCATTAATAGAGGTGGTGTGTTTAGATCATTAGCTGTGTGCCAAGCAAATAGTTACTCAGTACATGTTAGATAACTAGTCCCAACTGTTTTATTCTCATGAAGTCATGTGTAAATGTCCAGTTTTTCTGTTAAAAATTTACAGCCCATTGGATTATAAGCAGTTTTCCAGTGCAAAATGATTTGCTCCCTTGGAAAATAAAGATGACACATATTTTTTGAGGACTTGCTATGTGCTAAGTCAGGGAGGGTTCCAAGTACTTTATATGCACTCTCTCATTTAATCCTCACAATAACCAAGAAGATGGATATCATTAACTCCACTTTACAGAGGAAACTGACGTATAGAAGTAATGGATTGTTTGCTCCAAAACTCAGTGTTAAGTTGTTCTTTTAAAAACTTTTTTATTTATTACAGTTCCAGCCTCAAACAACTATAAATAGTTCGTCTTGGATTTTGATTCCAAATACTTGGTAGAGAGGATCTAATTGTTCCTTACTGGACTCCTTTGATCTGAACAGCTGTGGGCAAGGGGAATGGTTCATGTAGTCATATATAATGGCCAATGTCTGGATTACAATTTCAGAGAAAAAAAGTCTCTGTGAACTGGGTACAGATGTCTACCAAAAGCACAAAATCATTATTCAGCATTTTTCACATTTTCTTTTATTCATGGTGTTGTTAGCAGTATGTAATATTTTCCATAGTACGTATCACACTGTGTTTGTCTGACTGCAAGAGAGGAGATAGTGTTACACGTAACAATAAAAACAATAATGCCTGTAAGAGTGGCTAATAGTGTTTCCTGTGTATCAGATCTGGTTATGCACATTTTATAAATAATAACTTAGTTGATACTTACTATCACTGAATGAGGTTGAATACTACTATCATCCCCAATTTATAGATGTCAAGGTAATACCAAGGTATGGAAAAATAAGTATTTTATTGTTAAGAAATAAACAGAGCTGTTTTTGATGACAGGGATTTACTTACCAGTCTTCTGGGATCTAGTGTATACTCTGTGTATGTGTGTGTGTGTGTGTGTGTGTGTGTGTTGGAGCTGGGCAAATCAGTTCTGAACCAGGGTTTAAATAAGGCAAGGTGTATCAAGAATGAGTTAATGACAATTCCTAGTGT
Source organism: Aethalodelphis obliquidens (assembly GCF_003676395.1). NCBI lineage: Eukaryota > Metazoa > Chordata > Mammalia > Artiodactyla > Delphinidae > Aethalodelphis > Aethalodelphis obliquidens. The sequence goes on along the minus strand of NW_020837962.1, from coordinate 7,675,037 downwards.
GGTGATGGTTTCAGGTAAATGCATAGCTGAGGAATGAGTGAGTTTTTTTCCAGTGGACTTTGGGCTGTATATTCTTCAGGAATGGTCCCTGTCTTCTACATTTTTCTTCATAGCCCCATGCAGGCTAGCTGAAGCCTCAACACATCTTGAAAGGATGACCTGACTTAAAAGAAAGGTAGTTTGCAAGGACATAAGGAATTTACTAAGCAGCATATTAATCTGGACACTGAATGCAAGTGGAAGAATCACAACTCAAACAGGCTTAAGTAGAAGAGAGAATGTATTGGTTTACCTAATTGCAAAGACCAGGAAGAGACTGGATCCAGGTGTACAAATACATCACCTGGAATCTTTTCTGGTTTTTGCTCAACTGAATTCTTTTGGCATCATTTCTGGGAGTTCAAGAGATATAGCAGTAATGGGCTTTTTTCCCACCAACCCTAGTAGAAAATCAATGCTTCGTTCTAAACATTCTCACCAAAAAATGAGGATTTTCTTTGAAAGAGTAATAGCTTGTACCAAATGCCAGTCACGTTTCTAAATACTTTACCTATATTTTAACTTTAGTATCATCTTTAATCTTCACAACAATCCTATAAAATAGACAGTACGATGACCCCTTTTAAGATGATGAAATTTAGTCACAGGATGGTTGTGTTAGTTAGTTATTGCTGTGTAACAAAGTAGACCCAAACTTAGTGGTGGTTCTTGTCTCAGCTGTGCTTGCTTGTGAGTCTGCAGTTGTCAGGTCATGTGGTACCTGGGTCCTCTAGTGTGCCCTTGGACGAGATGGCTCAGTTCTTCACCCGACATCTCTCACACACCCTCAGCAGGTTAGCTTGGTGTTCATAGTGAGAAAGTGTAGAAGCCACAGTAACCTAGCACAGTTGTAGAAGGAAAAAGGGTAGAAATGCTCAGGCTTTTTTCCACCAGCTTGATTGAGATATAACATCATTCAAGTTTAAGGTGTACAACGTGATGATTTGATCCAGGTATTTATTGCAACACGATCACCACAATAAGGCTAGTTAACACATCCATTGCCTTGCATAACTGCTATTTTTTGTGTGTAAACATTTAAGATCTAGTCTCAGCAACTTTCGAGTATATAATACAGTATTGTTAACTAATATTCACCATGCTGTGTATTAGAGCCCCTAAACTTATTCATCTAATAACCGAAAGTTTATACCCTTTGACCAACATCTCCCCATTTCCCACACTCTCAGCCTCTAGTAACCACCATTCTACTCTCTGTTTCTATGAATTCAGCTTTTTTTTTTTGATTCTACATAAAAGTGAGATCATATAATGTTTCTCTTCCTCTTTCTGACTCATTTCACTTAGCATAATGCCCTCAAGGTCCATCCATATTGTTACAAATCGCAGGGTTTCCTTCTTTTTTATGGATGAATAATATTCCTGTGTGTGTGTGTGTATGTATTTCCACATCTTGGCTATTGTAAATCTTGCTGCAATGAATGCCAGGGTACATATATCTCTTTGACATAGTGATGGTATTTCCTTCAGATAATTACCCAGAAGTGGGATTGCTGGATCATATGGTAGTTCTATTTTTAATTTTTTGAGCAACCTTCATATTATTTTATGTAGTGGCTGTGCCAATTCACATTCTCACCAATGGTGCACCAGGGTTCTCTTCCTCCACACCCTCGTCAGTGACTTGTTATTTCTTGTCTTTTTGATAATAGTCATTCTGACAGGTGTGAGGTGATTTCTCATTATGGTTGTAATTTGCATTTCCCTGATGATTAGTGATGTTGAGTTTTCTTATACCTATTGGCCATCTGTATGTCTTCTTCAGAAAAATGTCTTTTCGAGTCCTCTGCCCATTTTTTAAATTGGATCATTAGTCTTCTTGCTATTGAGTTCATGACTTAAAAAAATTTTTTTTAATTGAAATATAGTTGATATACAGTGTTTCAGGTGTATAACAAAGAGATTTAGTTATACATATATATTTCTATTCTTCAGATTCGTTTCCATTATAGGTTATCATAAGATATTGAATACAATTGCCTGTGCTAAACAGTAGGTGCTTGTTTTTTAATCGATTTTATATAGAGTAGTGTGTATCTGTTAATCCCAAATTCCTAATTGATCCCTCCCCAAACTTTGGTAACCATAAGTTTGTTTTCTATGTCTGTGAGTCCATTTCTGTTTTGTAAATGAGTTCATTTGTATCATTCTTTTTAGATTCCACATATGTGATATCATATGATATTTGTCTTTCTCTGTATGTGACTTTCTTAAATACTTAGATGTTAATCCCATAACTGATATATGGTTTGCAGATATTTTCTCCCATTCCTCAGGTTGCTCCTTCATTCTGTTGATTGTTTTCTTTAGCTTTGCAGATGCTTGATGTAGTCCCACTTGTTTATTTTGTTTTCATTGCTTGTGCTTGTGGTGTCATATCCAAAAAAATTGTTGCCAAGGCAAGTGTCAAGGAGCTTTCTTTATATGTTTTCTTCCAGGAGTTTTACAGTTACAGCTCTTATTTAAGGCATTAATCCATTTCAAGTTAATTTTTGTGAGTTGTGTAATATAGGGATCCAATTTAATTATTTTGCATGCAGCTATCCAGTTTTCCCAACACCAGTTTTTGAAAAGAGAATCCTTTTTCCATTGAGTGTTCTTGGCTCCCTTGTCAAATAGTTTTTTTTAATTAATTAATTAATTAACTTTTGGCTGCATTGGGTCTTCATTGCTGTGGGCGGGCTTTCTCTAGTTGTGGCAAGTGGGGGCTACTCTTCGTTGTGGTGCGCAGGCTTCTCATTGCGATGGCTTTTGTTGCAGAGCACGGGCTCTAGGTGCACGGGCTTCAGAAGTTGTGGCACATGGGCTCAGCAGTTGTGGCTCACGGGCTCTAGAGTGCAGGCTCAGTAGTTGTGGCACACGGGCTTAGTTGCTCCTCAGCATGTGGGATCTTCCCAGACCAGAGCTTGAACCCATGTCCCCTGCATTGGCAGGCAGATTCTTAACCACTGTGCCACCAGGGAAGTCCCTCCCTTGTCAAATATTTGTTGACTCTGTATACGAGGGTTTATTTCTAGGCTTTCATTTCTGCTCCATTGGTCTATGTATCTGTTTTTATGCCAGTACCATATTGTTTGATTACTATAGCTTTGCCATATGGTTTGATCAGAAAGTGTGATGCCTCCAGCTTTGCTTTAATTTTTTCAAGATTTTCTGGCTATTAAGGGTCCTTTGTGGTTCCATATCAATTTTAGGATTTTTTTTCTAATTCTGTGAAAAACTCCATTAAAATTGTGATAGGAATGGCATTGAATCTATAGGTGGCTTTGGGTAGTACAGACTTTCTGACAATATTAATTCTTCCAATCTATGAACACATACCTTTCCATTTATTTGTTTCTTCAGTTTCTTTCATTGCTGTCTTATAATTTTCAGTGTACAGCTCCTTCTCCTCAGTTAAATTTGCTCCTAAGTATTTTATTCTTTTCAATGCCATTGTAAATAGGATTATTTTCCTTATTTATTTTTCAGCTCATTTATTTTCAGTATATAGATTTGCAACTGATTTTTGTATGTTGATTTTGTATCCTGCAACTTGACTGAATTTGTTTATTAGTTCTAACAGTTTTTGGTGGCATCTTAAGAGTGTTTTATGGGGCTTCCCTGGTGGCGCAGTGGTTGAGAGTCCGCCTGCCGATGCAGGGGACGCGGGTTCGTGCCCCGGTCTGGGAGGATCCCACATGCCGCGGAGCGGCTGGGCCTGTGAGCCATGGCCGCTGAGCATGCGTGTCCACTGAGCTCCGCAGTAGGAGGGGCCCCGGCAGTGAGAGGCCCACGTACCGCAAAAAAAAAAAAAAAAAAAAAAAAAAGTGTTTTATGAACAAGATCATGTCATCTGCAAACAGAAACAATTTTATCCCTTCTTTCTTATTTGGATGCCTTTTATTTATTTTTCTTGCCTGATTGCTCAAGGCTTTTTGAGACTTATGCTTGGAACTGAAACACTGTCAGTTCTGCCACATTCTTTTTGCCAGAGCAGTCACAAGTCCAGTCCAGATTCAGAGGATGGGGAAATAGATTACTACTTCATGGGAGGGTACTGAGAGTCACGTAGAAAAATGGCAGTAATAGATAATAGCGTGAAGAATCGGGACCATTTTTTGTAATCAGTCTATCATAGTGACTATGAAACATGTTCATAGTTACATGTCTGGCAGGAATCAAACCAAATTGGTCTGACTCCAGTGTCCAAATTCCTAACCATTACAATTTTCTTTATTCGTATATTCTTTTGATTGACTCAGCTTGGATTGCATCCCCATAACTGAACTAATCATTTTGGCCAGGGTAATGAAGTATTCTCACTGGTTAGGCTTGGGTCATGTCTGCATCCCTGAGGGAGGGAGAAACCAGCCCCACCCGAACCACAGGTACTGGAAGTAGTCTAGGGATAGTGGCATAATGGAAAATCATTTTCAGAAGATGAAATGAATAGAGATCAGGACACAACTATAATGCCCCCCCCCCCCACTGAGAGGGCTGGGATAACAGGAAATGGTAAAGTTCAAGGGAAAAGCCACGTCTTAAGACTCTTAGATCACACTTGGAGAGATGCTGTATGTGCTCTATTTACTGGGGGAGACGATTGAGGAGTTTCAACTGGCTTTAAGTTCATGCATCCGGTGGATAGCTGGATAATGATAAGGATGATATGAAAATTAGGAAGAGATGTCCTATTGGTATGGGGCAGAAATATCAAACTTCAAGTGTCTTAGAATGTCCAAATGGAGCTGTTTGCATTATGTTTTATTCTCAGGGACTAGCACAACTCCAAGCTTAAAGGAGACATTTATCACACTTTAAAAAAGAGGTGGACAGTTAGATGGATGGATGGATAATGGATGTATGGATTCATAGACAGATAGTGGATATATAGATAGATGGAAAGATGGTTGCATAGATGGATAGATAATACATGAATAAATTAACAATGAATGAATGTCTAGATGATGAGTTGAATCCTGTATTGTTTTCTACTTCATGGCTCAAATTTTATTTGCCAGCAATACCAAATTGGATATACATTCTTCTACTTCCATCTATACCTGTCCTCTGTGTCTTAGCCCATACGGTTCCTTCTGTTTGGAATCTAATCTGCTCTAATCGTCTTCATTTTTTGCTCTAATCTTCTTCATTTTCTGAAGATTCATCATTTTGAAGCCAGTTGAATGGATTAGGTGCCTTTCCACAGGGCTTCTGTAATTCTCTGAGCATATTTATATTATTACACAATACTTTCTATGATAATCATCGTTTTATACACTTAGAAGCTCCTCAAAGCCAGCATCAATGTCTTATGCATCGCTGTAGCCCAGTGCCTAACCCAAATGCCTAACATAGAGCCTAACCCAGAGAGTGTGCATAGTAAGTATATTTTGAATGATTAAATGAACAGATTATTAATCAATGCACAAGCAATGTACATTGATAAGAACATGTAGGATCTAGGATAGAAGTGTAGATTGTATAGCCAATGACATTCCCAGTGCTCTTTTCCTTGATAAATATGACTGACTAAAAAAATAATAATCAATGTTCTAGAAGCCCATTCTTGGCAAAATTCTCCCCCTTGAATACTGTGCTCCCATTTTGTCAATACATTTTAAAGGAGTAGGAGAAAGCTAGAGTGGAGACCAAGAGCAATGCCAGTCTCCTCACCTTACTAATAACCTGTCAGGCAATTCTGTCATGTCACCAAGAAGAGATCATTAGGGGACAGTGGTACAGCAATGTCTGACTTCAGTTTTATGATTGGTCCCATATGGAGAAGACACATTGCCTATAATGGGAGTGATCAATTCTTTTATCTCTAATCAGATGGGTATTTTAGGGACTTCCCTGGTGGTCCAGTGGCTAGGACTGTGCACTCCCAATGCAGGGAGCCCAGGTTTGATCCCTGGTCAGGGGAACTAGATCCCACATGCCACATGCAGATGCAGCCAAATAAATAAATAAATAAATATATTTTTTTAAGATAGGTATTTTAAAGATTAGGAATCTATGACATTAAATTGTCTTTTTTTATCATAAAAATAATAACTTCTGCTTAGACAGGGCCTACTTATGTGCCGAGTACTGCTGGCTACTTTATGTTTATCACTTCTGCTCAGATAGGTTTATAATCTCCATTTTATAGTTAAGGAAACTGACAAGGAGAGAGTAAAAGAAACTCACTGCAAGTTGCATGTCTGGCAAGTGTTTGGAGCTGAGATTCGAACCCAGGTTCACTTGACTCTGAACACTGCAATCTTTCCTTTGTACCATCCCAGCAACAGAGAGCTGGGCAGAGCCTCCTTCGGAATAGATTGGTCTTCTCTTTCTGGCTGACAGTAAGCAAAGCAGTCTCTCCTACATCTGACCAGAGGCTCTTGTACAAATCAGTGGCTCAAAGTCTTGGATGAAGCTTTAGAGTCTGTTAATGGTCCTGTGAGTATTGGGGCACATAAAGTAACTTGGGCTGGATGGAAACCATGATGGCCTATTATATGTGATTTATACCTTATACCTTTATATGTGATTTTTGGAAAAAAATAAATGCATCCAAAGTATTGATGCAAAATATATGTATAAGTTTTCCTTATTTCTAAGCTTCCGAATGCCATAACTTTCAGAGTGCACGTCTTCCTTCTAGGGGTGAGAGCCTTCACAATATCTTAGAAAAGGAGTTCTTAACCCCACCTACCCATTAGAGTCACTTGAGGGTCTTTAAAAAGTCTCATGCCCAGCACACCCACGTTCATAGCAGCATTATTCACAATAGCCAAGAGGTAGAAGCCACGTAAATGACCGTGAATAGATGTATGAATAAAGCAGATGTGGTATACACATACAGTGGAATATAATCCCACGTTTAAAAAGAAGGAAACCCTGTAATCTACAATATGGCCAAATCTTGAGGACATTGTGCTAAGTAGAATAAGCCAGTCACAGAAAGGAGACAAGTACTGCATGATTCTACTTATATGAGGTGCTTAGATTCGTCAGACTCATAGAGACAGAAAGAAGGGTGGTTGTTGCCGGGGTCTGGGGGAGGTGGGCATGGGGAGTTAGTGTTGAATAGAGTTTCAGACTTCTAAGAAAAAAGGGCAAGAGAGCTGCTTCACAACAATGTACAGATAGTTAACATTACTGTATCGTACACTAAAAGATGATTAAGATGGTATATTTTATGTGATTTTTTAAATAAGAGATTAATTGGCTTTATTTAAAACACCACATTGCAAGATAATTATCTTAGGACAATGTCAAATGTCCTGTTGAATCTATGTTTGTACTCAATAAACCATTTACCATAAATTATAATCCCCATTGATAATGAAAGGGAAAAGAAGAATGCTTTCACAAAAAAATATTTACAGAGTAAAATTTCTCAGGAAAAAAATCCTAAAATTTGTGTAATCTTTAAACTTCTATATTTAAGATTATCTGTAAACTTTTTGGAATGGATGTTTTAAAATATTGTAGGTAAAAAATTGGCCATATATAATTTACAGAAAACTTGGTATAGTGTCACTATTTCAAGTATTTTTTGACAGAAAAAGTGGACTGTATTCGCTGTCAGAATTATATCACATCTTTAATAAAATGGGAAGTAGACAAAAATATTTAATGTGATTTTTATCACAATAAAAAGAAACACTGATGCCTGGCCCCTCACCAGAGCAACTGAATGAAAATCCTTTGGTGGGACATCTGGATTCACTCCATTCATAAATTGTCTGTTAATGAAATAAACATCAAAGGCTGAGAACCACCACTTTAGAGCAGTTGTCTTATCAGAATCTCAGGGTGCCTGCAAGACATCCAGATTCCTGAGCCCCACCTGAGACACTGCAGGTCAGAATCTTGGAGTGAGTCCTAGCATCTCTATTTTTAACAAGAGACTTTTTTTTTTTTTTTCTGGTGATTCTGATGAATTTGCAGACTAGACTCAAAAGAAAAAAATAAAGTTTAGTTCTCATGTGCCCTGGTATTTTCTTGGCTCTCAGGAGTGACCTCATTATTGTAAAACTAGTTTTTGATATTATGATTTGCATGTAGGAAATAAACAACTTTTAATACCAGAATTCATGACCGAGAAGAGGGTTTAGTATCATATTCTGAAGGTTTTAGAGGGTAGAGGAGAAGAAAGAACATAGAATTTTTTAAATTCTATTTAATCGATGGGAAAAATGTACATTTTGGCAAAATACTGTTTTATATCTAAGCCATGGAGAGTAAACTTGACAAGTTTTGGCTGTTGGGATATTCAGCTTTTAGACTCTGGTTTCTGCGTATCTGTACATTTCACTGTGGGAGGACAAAATCGGGTGAAGAATACTGCAACTCATGTTTTTCAAAAGAGAAGTGGTTAAGACAGTTGAGTTGCTTTAGAATAAAAGTGAGATTTTTGAACAAAACCCAATACTTTCGGCAGCTCTTGTTGCAATAAACAGTCAATGACAAGAGAGGGAGAAAGGAGAAAGCAATCCTTGCCTTAATTTAAAGCTAGAAGGGATACATCTGATTAATGCCTAAGAAACCTTCCATATTACTCGTGGCATAAAAATATAATTTTAAAGTTTATTTGCATTGGTGGAAGGCAAAAGAGAAAGAATAGACAGTTTCTTTTAAAAATGACATTTTTCTGAGTTGTGCTTACACTTTCATTCTACCTATAACAGCACATCATTAAGAAAAGTAATAATTGATCTGCCGTGAAAGAAAAATAGGGACCCATTCAGCTTCTTTGCTGTCAGTTCTCTTGTACTCCCAAACATAATGCTCATTTTGAAATATCATGGCTAATCCAAAAAATATACAGCTAAACAGAAAGAACAACATCAGTTCCAAATATGAATACATGAGCTGCTACTTAATATGTCAGTGTATTTGTCAGGTTGATCACATTAGGCTCTGCGGCATTCAATTCTAAGCCTTGCAATATTTGAAGTCTGATATTGTGCTTCACTAAATTTAATACATGGGCCTCCGTAATGGAGGGAATCGCGTTACCACTTGGCAGTTTGTTATGCCGTATAAAATTGACTGCCCTGCAAATACAATAGCGATCATAAAAACAGTGGTCAGCAGAGAGGGTGTAATGCATTTTTGAGCTTTCAGTAAAGGTCCAGATGAAATTTATTGAGATTTTTGCCATTTGGGTGATGATCAATAGAGCCGGGCTAATAATTTGTTGTGAGGACGTTCTCTGGGGATATGACATTTTGCTGTGAAACTTTGGAAATTCAGAAAGTAGACTAAATGATGATACTGCCCTAGTATATATAACCCTCAAAGACTTTAACATCAGTCTGAGAGAGGATTTACAGTGGTGGTGATTACTTCTTCAGGCACTGAGAATGTGATGCACTCAATTATTGATATGTTCTCATGCATTTCCCAGTTTGGACTCACAATCATTTGATTGTGTTGCTGTTTCAGCCCAGGGTTTTGTGATAGGTTTTTTGGTTTTTTTTTTTTTTTTCCATTTAATTCACAGGGTTTTTTTCCATTTAATTCACAGTTCCATTTAATTTTTCCATTTAATTCTCTCCCACTCTGGCCAGAAAATGATTTTCTTTGAAGGAAAGAATTCCTGTTAGCCTTCACTCACACGGGCAGAACCTACTTAGAAATCCTGACTGTTAAAACCACTTTCCTTCTTGTGTTGTGGTTACTGGTGTACAGGGCTCCTAGGCTGTGCTAAATTTGCAAACGGGGCCTCTGAGTTAAAGGAATACGTGACATGCAGATAGCATTTGTGATCGTTACAGTTTTAATGCACATATGTCAGGGGACCTGTAAAATCACCATGAGGCAGCATTCTCTTGCTTTATGGTGGTTGCTGCTGGATTTATCTTTTTTCCAATTTTGATTAGCTGCATTCCAAGGGAGATGAATGATCTGATCTTCACAAAGTTGGATTCCTCTGCTGACAATACAGAGATATCATTCAGAGGGGAAAAGAAAAGCACAACATAAAGATTTTAAAGGTTTGCATTTGTAATATAGACTTCCTGTATGCCCATCTGTACTGTGAGTATGTTAGAAAAAGAAGTTTCAATTTGAGTTTTTGTTTATTTCCTGAATTACCACATTTTTCTATTTCTGTATGATATTTCATTAACCTGACCAATTAAGTTGCAGCCTGTTCTCCTAAGGAATTTTTTGGTTGTTGCTGTTGGATTAAAGTGTACTGTACGGGGCTTCCCTGGTGGCGCAGTGGTTGAGAGTCCGCCTGCCGATGCAGGGGACACAGGTTCGTGCCCCGGTCCGGGAAGATCCCGTGGAGCGTCTAGGCCCGTGAACCATGGCCGCTGAGCCTGCGCGTCTGGAGCCTGTGCTCTGTAACAGGAGAGGCCACAACAGTGAGAGGCCTGCGTACCACAAAAAAATAAAAATAAATAAATAAATAAAAATCAATAAAGTGTACTGTAACTCGCCATGTACATAGGTTTACAGACACTCCAGTTATTTGTAGGGAAGTGGAAAATTGTCAGCACCTTCTGGAATGCACACTGAGACTAGGCACAGCGGAACAATTTATTTTCAAGGAGCACGCACAGAGTAAGATTTATGGGTTTGTATCTCTGATGACATCTCTTACACCATTACTGAGCTACAGCAAATTAAAGGGATCTGTGAATACTAAGGGGTGTGTTTCTGTAATGAGGGAAAAGAGACAGAGCAATAAGAAGATAATTAAGGTAACAACTTGTGAAAAATGAAAGCGTTTCCCTCTTTCATTTTTGAATCTCTGAGCATAAACTTTGTAGTTGTTAATTTAATTGCTACTGTTTGCTGCATCCCTGAAGAATATTGAGGATTAATCATCTGGTTCATTCCAACAAGAGATAAAGCCTAAGTGAATTGAAATTTTACCAATTTAACCCTGTCTTCCTCCTAATATGACATGATTAACATTTTTCAATTAGCAACATGTAATTATTCTGAAGGCCTCATTCCACTCAGTTTGGTCTTTTGGACTGTGGATTTGCCTTTTCAGGTAGTTTGGATCTAGAATAACTCCAAGAAAGCTCTGTTTGTTCTGTTTCGTATCTGGCACACATGTTCATCTGCACTAGGCCGTTAGAATTGCCTTTTGATCTGGAAATAGCATCTGTAACAGTTGCATGCATTTTTGCTTATGTGCACTTTCTATAAACTGTAATGCTGTTCATTTGAAGCCTGAAGAAGTAACATGGTGTTGCTGGAGCAATATTTCTGACTGAATTGAGTGAAAGATTAAATGCCTTCAAGGTGAGAATTTCAAAGGTAGAGGCTGGTTGAAAATGGTTTCCTGTGGCAAGTGGAAAAACCTTGGGACTCTGGAGAGCTTGGCATTTCCAAAGAACAGAATAAAGTCTGGTTCTGCTGAGCTGGCCGATGTGGTCGCCACCAGCCACGGGGACTGTTTACGTCTCAATTAATTAAAATGAAATCAAATTTAAAATTCAACTTCTCAGTCACACTAGACAGGTTTCAATGGCCCCATGTGACTGGTGGCCGCCATATCGAACCATGCAGATGTAGAGCATTTCCATCATTATAGGAAGTTCTCTTGGACAGTACTGAAGGCTAGTCATCAAGTGGGTGAGTGGTTAGTACTAGTCAGGATATGCTAAATTCTGAAACAGTAACAGCAATCCATGGACTACAGGGGTTGATGCTGCAAAGATTTATTTCTCTCTTGTGCAAAGTTTACTGTGGGCCTGGACAGCAGGAGAGCCCTGCTGTGGTCCTTTTTGCTTTTCCTTAGAGTCCACTGGCCAGAACTGGTCACCACAGCCCTAGCTCCCTGAAAAAGGCTTATAATTCAATCTTCTGTGTGCCAACTGAGAATTAATTTACTATTTTTACTACCACATACTATTATTATCCCTGTTTTACCAATGAGAAGCCGGACACATTAAATAATATGTCCAAGATTAAATACTAAAACATGATTGAGCAGGGTTCCAGGTACAACTGAGTCCAGCTGCAAAGTTCTCATCTTTACTCAGCTATGCTGGCTCCTCTGGTGCACACTGGGAAGTTATCAGGGGGTTTATGACTTTGGGAAACCTATTAGGACCACCACAAAGAGCTTGGAGGAAGTTCAGGGACAGGATGCATGGTTAAAACTCTGATATATCACAATAGCAACTTAACCCAAAGGGATGACAGTATGAAACCAAGGCTAGTGACATGATAAAACAATTCCCTGCAAGGACTTAGAGTGGAAAGAGTGAGGATCTATTTAATTCTCAAATTAATGTGCAGGGGCTCAAAAACTATTTTGCATAGACAACTCTGGCTAATTTTTATTGAGCATCTATTATTTGCCAGGTCTTATTCTAAATGTTTAACTTTCTATGTATTACCTAATTTAATACTCAAAACATCTCAGTGCAGTAGCTTCTCTCTTCATGATTTTAAAGATGAGAAAATGGAGGCAGAGAGAGGTTAAGTAATTTGCCCAAGGTCACAGCAGGAGAGCTGGAATTTTCACTAGGTAGTTTGTCCCCAAAGCCAAAGATCTTAGTCAAGAAGTGATGTTTGGAGAGAAGGATGACTCAGAGGTTTGAAGCATGGTCTGGCAGTGGGGGAAACACTGTTGATTCAAATAGGGTCATCAGATAATGCTAATGGAAAGAGTAGGATGTAAGGATCAGACTTGGCAAGAAGCGTGGGGAAATGGATACCTGAAGTCATGAGAGATAGCAAGATTGCTGGGACCGAAGATATAAAGAGAAAAAAAGTGAGAGGATGCACACGGTGTCTTTGGCAATAAGACTTAGTAAATAAGGCCATGAATGTTGGTGTTAGATAGTCTTCTGTTCATCTTGGCTTTGCCACTTTGTGACATGGGCAAGCCAGGTAAACTTTCTGAAGTGACATTCTCTTTTCGGCAACATGGAGGCAAGTACAGGAGGTTGTAAGGATTAAGGGAGAGAATGCATGTGTGAATCCGTGCTCACAAACTCAGTGGTGCAAGAAGGAGCAGATTTCTGTGCTATTTTAAAATAAAGTTCATTTTATCCTCATTCTTGTTTCCACTTCACGGACGGGAAATATCAGTATAATCTTCATTAAGCAAAGGATCCAGACTCTCACCTGGTGCCTAGACAGGTGAGGGGCAGAGGTAGGACATTGCCTGACCATCACCTTGATTATCTTCTAGATACACAGTTTGCATCTCTCCAGTGCATAAGCTTGAGATTCGAATATTTGGTGGAAGCTGGGACCCCATACCCATTTCCCTTTGGAGGTCTCTGCTGCTTATGAAACTCATAGACTTTGATCCTCTTACAAGTGTCTGGGAATCTCTGTTATAATCTGTGTGAAATCTCTCTCTTTTTCTCTCTCCTTTCCACCATCCCTCTTTTCTTTCTCTTCCAATCTTTCTGTTTCCATCAGAGATGCCCCGAATTCTCCATACAGAACACTGAGCATAAGCACCTCAGAAGGTTTTTGGAAAGCAAATTCTTACAGACAGCATTGCCTTTCTGACCTGGCTGTCACCATCCCTCCATGACTCCCTCCTCTCCACTCTCTTCCTCATCTTGAGACCAAAGACCAAAGAGGGTCTTTCCTACCTGTCTGAGTGATGAAAGCAAGAGGAGAAAACACAGGGAAAGAAATCCGAAATAAATAACTCCAAATAGTTCGCAACCACCTTTGTGAAATACTCAGCACAGTGCCTGGCATATTATATGTGCCGAATAAAGGGTAAGGTACTTCTACCACTACTATTTTTATTGGTGATGGTGAGGAAAGGAAGAGAAACATGAGTAAACCAGGGACAGTTTCAGGAGAAGGCTTAGACAAAGAGGCAAAGGAAGGGAGACAGTTGCAAGAATGTTGGGATGGTGAAAATCAAAGGCTGTGAAGATGTTGAAGGCTGAGAAATAAATTGATTGGATTTGAAAACAAATTCACTGTTGACCTTTGAGGAGGCTGCTTCAGTTGAGTGTGGAGAGAGACACATGTCCAGGTATTAAGGAGTGAGGAGGTGATGAGGGAGCAAGGACACTAAGGATGGGGTCAGCCTGTAAAAGTTTAGGCTATGGAGGAAGGGGAAGGTAAAGACAGCATCTTGAAAAGAAGGGCTGAGGTGAGTGTGGTTGCTGATTACATATTCAAGGGGAGACGGCAGAGGGACACAGAGTACCTGGAGGAAGGTCACTGCCAGGTCTTCAGGGCGTTGGAAATGTTAACCATTTCCATCTCCCTCTCCATCCGCTTCCCCATCTCCATCTCCTTCTCCATCTCCATCTCCATCTCCTTCTCCCTCTCCATCTCATCCCCATCTGCATTTCCACCTCTATCCCTCTCATTCAATGAATGGTGGGTCCCTTCTTAGTTTTACAACTTAGCTTAAATGCCGTCTCCTCTCCACCTTCTCTTATTCATCTCTCCTGACCGTCTCATCTAAGTGCTTACCTTCCCCCACCCCATTCTATATTATAGCACCTGAATCATTTTTCTTTATGCCGCTTACTATAATTTGCAATTATATATCCATTGCTCTATTGTCTGTTTTCCCAAGCAGACACTTTTGTGAGGAGAGGGGCCCTGTCTGTTTAATCCATTGATGGATACCCAGGACCTGGCACATGGTATGAATTTAATAAATACGTTTTTAATGTATAATCAGTAAATTGGGGGCATCTTTCTATTTTTAACGAATGGATGAATTTTGTGGCATCTTTCTAGACATTTTTTGGTAAATACCTGAATCAACAGTGCCCGTCTAAAACCCTTAGAGCAGAATTTCTCAGAGTAATATCCCATGCAGTAATGATTAAAATTAGGAGTGGATGATGGGAATTGGATCAACAGGTATTTATGGGAAAGGTAGCCTTGAACTGTCCAACGTGTTTCCTTTGTGTAATCATAATGGGTTTCAAAGAGCCAAATGTCTTGAAGCATTGCCAGTAGCATGGTTCGAGGGAGTTCTTTTGTGAAATGTTTTCATAAGTAATTGGCATTTCCAAAAGGAGTTCAAGTATGGTTTCTAAGTGTCTCAGAGCCTGAGGTGGAAGTGGGAGGGAGAAAGAGGATGAACTCTAGCTGGAGGGAAGAATGAGGCCTGCTCTGCTTAGAAGAGCCCTGTGGGAAGCCACCTTCAGCTCACCCTGGGGACCCCCAGTGATTATCCACGGTGGTTTCCTAACTGTGAGTCATCGCATTCACCATGGCTCTGGCTTTATGGGAATGGTGTATATAGACTTGCAGTCGGCTGGGGAAGGAGTGGGAAGATCCTTGTAAGGAGACAAGGAAACAATGGGTGGGTGTCAGGACTGGGCTTGAGTTACTTCCTGTCCTTCATCTTCTGAAGACTCAGAGAGTTAATTTCAGGGCATCTCTTCACATCCAGTATTCATTTCAATGTGCCCACAGGATGTCAGACACAGTGCTTGGTTCTGGGAATATAATGCTGACAAAGACAGAGATGGCTTCTGCTCCGATGGACCTCGGAATCCAGCTAGGGAGACAGTGAGGGTAACTTATCAGAGAGTTCTTTAATGAAGGTTGTGAGAGATGACACTAGGGAAAATTATGCAGGCTTAAATGAAAGCTTAAAGCATGGAAATATAATTTTGTAAGAGGGAGTCAATAATCATTTGGGCGGGGGAGCAAGGAGAGATTTGTGACTCTCCCTGACCTGATGAAGGACCACATGTTAAAAAATATCAATGCTATTTGTACTTTGGATGCATTTAAACTGATCTAACATTAGCGTTTCCAGATGTTTCAAAGAGATGGACTACTGTAGTTTTCCTGAACCCCTTCTTCCCCTTTCTCTCAACACCCAATTCACCAGTGAGTCCTAAAAGGTTTCCCTTCCGTCCCCACTGCCATCGACCTAGTCAGAGCCCCCAACAATGCTCCCCTGGGTGACTGCACTAGGCTCCTAACTGGACGCTTTGCTTCCACTTCTGTTCCCTCCTTTCAGTTCTTCACTGTAGCCAGAGTGACCTTTTAAAGAAATAAATCCCATCCTGTCCTCTGCCCTCCCTTAAAATGCTTCAATGGATTTCCATTTCACTTAGTAAAAAATCCAGACTTGTTACCATGCCCATGTGGCAAGATCCAGCTCCTAGGTTCCTCTGTGACCTCATTTCTTGTCACTTTTCCACGAGCTCCTGTTCCCTACTCTTGCTTCCTGACAGTTCCTGGAACATTGCAAGTTTTTTGTTTTTGTTTTTCTTTGTTTTACGTTGGGGGGTTTTGTTTGTTTCTGTTTTACCTCTGAGTATGTGTACGCGCTTTTCCCAATGCTGTTTTTCCATGTGGCTGGCTCTTTCGTGGCCTTTGTTCTCTACTTCAATATGATTTTCTCATTGGGGCAGGGACCACCTCTGTTGTTTCGTACATTGTATTCCTATTGTATTTCGTACATTGTATGCTATTTGGGGAACGTTGGGTTGCTTCAAAAAGTGTTGAATGAATGAATGCGTGAAAGAAAATGCTCAGTCCTGAGTAATTTTCTTCTAGTTTTCTTCCTTCTTCTTTAACATCATCGGCTGACACATTTGGAGAGTACTTTTCTGTGAGAATCCATTTCTACCTATGATATAGCTGGTTTCTGACCCTTGAGATAAAACTCCAGAATTGGAACTGGGTGGCAGAGTGTGCTTTAGGAGAGGTAAAATTTGTCATTAGTGTTATTGTTTATTTGTCCAGTGTCCTTCATATTTTTCCTTTTATAGAGCATTTGACATTTGCAAAATATTTTGCATTTACTTTTGTGTAGGGGAAAGCAAAAAGTTGGATGTGGGTTTTTTTGTAAGTGAGCATAAAGGCGAGGCGTCTGATTCAGGGTGATATTTGTGCTTTGATCAGGGCAATTGAGAGAGAGAGACAAAGAGAAACAGACAGACAGAAGGAGACAGACAGGCAGAGAGAAAGAGACAGAGGTGATAATGCATCACAGTCTCCGTTCAGCCCCCACTCTACCGAGCTCTCAGGGAAAAAGCCCTGAGTCCCTGGAGAAGGGTGGGAACATTAAACGACCCAAGAAAATGGGAAGTGGTGTGGGGTGTGAGATTTCTTTATTAGTCAATTTAAAATAAAATGTGGCTCAGTAATTTAGAACGTGTTTGGAGTCAAGCAGAAAATTAGCCATATTCACATATGCTACCTCCTCCCCTGAAGGCAGTAGAAGCACCAATAAAAATAAAAATAACAATACCTGGTATTTATGGGGTAGCTTTCCCCCAGAGCGTCTTCTCACTCACCCCTTTTATCTTTTCTGTGTCCTTGGAGGCAAGCAAGGACCCAGAGCCTGGGAAGTCAGCTCCGGCAAATATCCTCTTTACCATGAAAACTTCTTAGAAGGGCTTCATTGGATCTTACATTCATTCATTCATTTATTCATGTATATTATTCAACAGGCTTTATTGAGTATCTGTTGTGGATCAGGCACTGTGATAAGCCTGTGGGGTGGGGGCAGTGCAACCTGTGATCTTTTTAGTGAAAGCCCCTCGCCTCCAGGATCTTACACAATAATGTTTCTTCATAGACTGTGGAATGATCATGACTTTCTTTAAAGCATGGTAGGGAGTTCCCTGGCAGTCCAGGGGTTAAGACTTCGAGCTTCCACTGCAGGGGGCACGGGTTGGATCCCTGGTCAGAGAACTAACATCCTGCATATGCCACACGGCGTGGCAAATAATAAATAAATAAACAAGCACGCATGGCATTGTCTTCAGAACATTCCTATTTTGGTTCCTGTGTGCCCTTGAATGACTTTAAAATCTGAGTTCAGGGTTGATATTTCTGTAAGTTTTCTCTTTTGGGAGAACACGTCTGTACAGGATTTGCCCCTCTGAGTGGTAGTATATGACTATCTTTGCAGTTTGCTAAGATGATGGTTTAGGATATCTTGAAGATATCCTCATTTGGAGAGTCTCAGAATCCTCAGTGGCTAATGAAAGTGAAGCAACTTCTCTCCAGAGAAATAGATATATGCATAAACACAGTGTTTTGCACCATTACTTGGGGTCCACAATTGCCAATACCCATCCTGGATCCATAGTTACCAGGTGAAAAGCTCCTGATATCAAGGAATCTAGACTTATTTAGAAATTTTACATGTGGGCATTTAGGGATGCAGTGGAAAGCCCTTCCTTTCAGCTCCCCTTAAATGATGCCATTGCTCTGCCCAGCAGCCTTGCCCCTGCTTTCCCCAGACAGACTTCCTCCTACTTATATCTGAGAAAATAAAATGTTTTCCTGCATCATTGTGAAAAAGAGCCTTAAATCAATAGCAAATCAAGCTATGGAATAAAGGAGTATTTATGGCCTGAGAAGGTGATTTCTGAAGGTTGCTATTTGGCAACTTTGGGTTTGTGTCTCCCTAGGGGTCTCCAGCAGTGCAGTGTCTGTGATCTGAGGTGCCTTTGCCCACACTAAAGTCATCCCCTTTCTATTCCCTCCAGTGGAGGGCAAGGAGATATACAAATTCTGGATGGGTTAGAGGACGTGTTTTCCTTTACGTTTTTCTTCTCAGCAAACCTTGAGTCAGATGGGGCTGGTTGGCTCCTTTGACAGTGATCCCTTTCCCAGTGTAAGTCTCCCCGGGTCTCAGAATGGCTCTCCTATAGTCAAGGACACACCTCCCCAACCCCTCCTTCTGCCATGTACCTGCTTGGTTGTTGTTGTTTGTTTGTTTTGTTTTGCACTTAAAGGGTGTTCAGGTTCTCATATTATGGCCTGCAGGCAACTGCCATGTTTCAATTTTCCTGGGTTATGTTACAAAGAATATTTAGGAGCCAGGTTCATCTTGTGGATGCTTAACAGCTGAGTTTGGCCTCATCTAGGTGCCGACTGCACATCTTGAAACAAAAGAACAAAAATGTATCTTTTGAGCTTGATGTATCCCAGCAGCATGGCCCCATGTCAGGAAGACATGGCCAGTTCTGAATCAAATCTCTTTCACTCCCTCCCTCCCACAGTGCCTCTCCATGACTTCTGCACATGGCCAGTCCTCTTCATTCATGGACAGTCTGCTTCTCGGAGGGCTGCAGTTCCTCGGGTCTACCAGCCCCATGGGGAACAGCAGTGGTGGCCACGTGCTTGCCTCCATCACTATTTGGCAGCCACTCCTTCCTTCAGCTCTCCTATGGAAGAACTCACCCCATCTGCTCGGCTGTTTGATTGCCTGGCTGGGGGCTAAGAGTCCTGTGATGAAAACTGCTAACTCCCCTATTCTTCGTTCTGTTCCATAGGGGGTAAAGATGAGTTTTAAAATGAGATTTGAATGTTTAAGCACATCTAGATTGAGGATTGCAGCATCCGCATACCTAGCTGAACCAGCTGAACATTTCACCTACCCGCTAGCCCTTTCCCTACCCTCCAGAAAGGTTGGCTTGGTAGTGACGATGAACAGAAGTGGTCCTCAGCTTTCTGTTTCTAGAGAGGGCTACACTGCATAGGCCATCAGGGTTAACTTTTGCATTTCGTTCAGCTCTTCTTGAGCTCCTTGTTAAAACCAGGCAAGAGCAATACGCCTATGACATAAAGCTTGTTCCCCATCACTCCAGAAACTCTGAAACTGACACCCACAGGTGGTTCTAGTGTATGTTTGCATTCTACTTTATCATGCATCTTCGTGTTATCTGAAAGCCTGCCCAGAGATTTCCACTGTGGTGGGTGTGAGGCATAACGTATACAACACATTATTCTATGAATTCACCAGCCAAACGCCACAAAGTGGATGCTGTCGAAGCCAAATTCCCCCTCCCCCCACCGTATGATTTTCTCTTGCTTCATCTCTTTGCCTCTACCTTGCCATTGACACTGTTGCTATGGGTGATTATGTAGTTTGTTCTTCAGGAGAAATCTAATCAAACAGCATGTTGAGTTTGACAGCAAACATGAAGGACCATAGGGTGGGCGGCTTATTAAGGCAGTGGTCCCCAATCTTTTTGGCACCAGGGGCCGGATTCGTGGAAGACAGTTTTTCCATGGATGGGTGGTGGGGTAGTTCAGGCAGTGATGCAAGCGATGGGGAGCGGTGGGGAGCGATGGGGAGCGGTGGGGAGCTGTGGGGAGCGATGGGGAGCGGTGGGGGAGCGGTGGGGAGCGGCAGATGAAGCTTTGCTCGCTGGCCTGCTGCTCACCTCCTACCGTGTGGCCTGGTTCCTAACAGGCCGTGGACTGGGGGTGGGGGACCCCCGTATTAAGGGACTTCCATGGAAGCCATTACTGGAATAAGGCTAAAGGTGGGACAAGGAGCTGAAACAATGGGGGTTCTTTTCTGAGTGGCTTTCAAAGGAGGTATACAAAGGTAAAAATGGCCACCATGGATCAGAGCCCAAGTGAAAAGGTCGTTCTTTAGAAGATGGCCAAAGATTGGATGGACTGACCCGATCACAGCCAGTCTCTAGGAAATGAGGCACAATTTGCTTAGAGGAACCAAAAAAGTGCTGCTTCTCAGTCCTAACTCATAGGATCCAGATCTTTAGACCTTGTAGAGTGCCTGGTCTCTGTCAGACCAATAGGTACAATGAAAAGAAAATTTCTATACAAATAGATGAGATTTAAAGGCATCATGGATGTTGTCTATAGAGGAGTTTCCCCTTTAATGCTCATTACAAAAGATCTCCAAGAAGTTGGATTTCAGCAACCATACTGGCTATTACAGAATGAATATTTTGCATTCACCTATACTGTCCCCCTCTTTTCCTTTTGCCTTGTCTCAATTTATTCCTTCACATCTTTTACATCTTTTCCTTTCTATTTTAACACCTATTTTGCTGTATGCATCTCTACCTCAGATCCCTTTTCTACACCAAGAGGAGGCTGTATCTATTTAATGTTTGGAGGCTGCAGTGCCCAGTTCCCTGAGCGGAAAACATAGCTGTTTGATCGCGAGTGGAGATTTTCCAAGTTTGATTTTCTAACGATTCACCCTTTTCCTTGTACTTGTGATAAATTCCAGTTGTATAGTTTAAATGGTCATTGAATAGGTGTGCTGCTCTGCTGTCTGCGGTTTTAAGATGCTTGAATGATCTCAAAATGAGGCAATCGTTTGAGCAGAAACCTGAAGAGGCCTGGGAGGCAGAGGCTGCTTGAGACTGATCGTGAATTCAGCAGCCCCACGTACTTGCCTGCAGACAGGCTCTGAGTATGTTTGTAGCCGTGTGACCCATGGGTCACTTTTTCTTTCCTCCTCCTGCTCACAGCACTTGGCCAGATGACTCTGCATGTACCTAAAATCAATTCAGTCTGATGCCTTTTCGTGGAAGGAGGCATCAAGATAGAAATCCGTGGAGTCATAGCGTTCTGCTACTTCCCTGTTTTATAGATTTCTTCAAGGTAAGAGGCCTTCTGGTCTACCTACCCTACACTTGTTCTTGTTCTTTCTTTCTAAAAGACTCCCTACCTCACAGTAGGAGATGGTCTTTGAAGATGCAGGTTTAGCGAGATGGAAGTGAGAAACCCAAGTATGGGAAATCATCTTTGGCAGCCCAGTTTCCCGGAATCTCCACCTTTGTGTTTTTGACTCAGAATCACACTTACTGGACTTTCTGGTGTTGTTTCAATCTGGTAGCAGCAGCAGTTGCAATATGGCTGTTTGCCTGTTAAGGACTTGGCTGGAGTCTCAGAGTGAAGAGTCCAGTCTCTGGGTTTCACCTCCCGACAATCACAAAAATGCACACATTTATTCCGTGCTACATCTGCACCGCTGAGTCTGGGGTTAAGACCACTGTCATCCCATAGATTGGTGCAAGCTCTCTGGATTCCGTATTCTCCACACCATACCCCATCTCCACTCCATTCTGCCAACTGCTGCTCTAGTGGTCCTTTCATCAATACAGTCACTTCCTACTGAAGACTCCTCAGAGGCTCTTCACCGCTCTCAGCAGTGAGCATCTGTGCCTTAACACAGCCCTTCTCACCTGGCCCCTACCCACCATCTCATCTGTCCTCCAGCTACATCAGGTGACCTGTTGTTCCAAGAATGTGCCATGCCTTTCTTACACCTAGACCTTTATGTATAGTGTTTCCTCTGCTCAGACCCTTTTCTACCTCTGTTTTGCCTTGCCACTTATTTTAATTTAATTTAATTTAATTTAATTTAATTTTATTCTTTCTCTTCTCTTGTCTTCCATTCTCTTCTCCTTACCACCCTTCCCTTTCCTCTCCCTTCCTCATTAAAGAATCCAGAGATTTGAAATCTTATGGGAATCTGTCTGTGACCTCCTGCCCCGGGCTGGGTTGATTGTCCTTCCCTCCCTCTTCCCCCCTTATTTATTCCAACCATAGGGCTTTCATGGTCTATTGATGTTTCCTATTCAGTAGCCTCCTTCTGTTAGAACACGTACCCCTTAAAGGTAAGGAATATGCTTTATTTACCCAGTGGCTGGCAACCACTTAAATGCAGGGGGTGGAAGAGACTTCCCTACCTATTTGTGCAACCTTGACTATCTATGCCCCTTTGCTCTTTCTGGATCTTTTTTTTTTTTTTTGGTCTTCTTTATCACTTACACAGTGGACTCAGCCACCCTGTGTTAATGCCCCATGATCTGAGGAGATTATTTGTGAACATCATAAACCTAAATTGGTCCCTAGGCTATATTTGAGAACTGCTGATTCCCACCCTACTGTATAAAGTAACCGCCATTAACAACTTGAACCATTACTAGCACTCAATGATAATAACAGTTCCGTAAATGATTGCACCATGAAGAAAGTAAGGAATGAGACTGTTTGATCAACTCATAAAAGATGGTCTCTCTGTTAGATGACATTGCTCACTTCTCTATTCACTACTTAATTCTCTACAACCATTATCTCCTCCAGAAAGAATTATTAAGAAGTACAGTAATGTTGTGAAAGAGATAAATCAAAGATTGTTTGGATATCAGCTGTTAACTTTTTGCTTCTTACTTGAAAAAAAAAATAGCCAGCAGTGTGCACTGGAGCATGTGTGGGTTATTAATAATTTACTCAGTCTATTGAGGCTCGTTAATTGCAGTAGCTGAGAAAAGTTAGTTAATGATGTGCCTGCTTGCACCACATTATAATTATGATGGTAGTTCCCCTATTATTAGGGCTGAGTAGGTGTTCCCATTAGAAACCTTAATTTTCGAGCTGATTGTCTTAGCCATTTTAAATTACATCAGGCCACATCTTGGCAGACACTTTCTGAAAGCAGATGCATTTCTTTCCAAAATTATTTTTATGGTAGCACAGGAGTTCTCTCCCTCAAATGAAAGAGGCTGTAAAGTGTGTTCCATTTTCAGGAACTATTTTGTTAAGCTCAACCAACATTCCAGCCTCATCATGTATGAAGTTGTCCAAAGGAAAGAAAGATTTTTGTCGATCCAGAAGCCACCTTGACCAAAATTAGACCTCTTTGGGAAAGAGGATTTTTAAAACTCAGCCACAGAGTAGGAGGTAGGTCACACTTTTCCTGTCTTCACTTGGATTCATCAGTACAGTTTTTATTACAAGTGACAGAAACCAAATTCCAACAAATTTAATCTTGCTTTGTAAAAATGAGAGTTATTGGCTCATAAAATTAGGAATTGAAAAAATATGTTGTCTTAAGGCAGTGCTGGGTCCAGGGGTTCAAATAATGTCACCAGTGTTATGTCTAGTCTCTATCTTTTGGCTTCCTTCTGAGTGTTGGTTTCATTCTTGAGCAGATTTTCTTCATGAAGCCACTTGTAGCCTTCAGGCTGTATTCTTAACAGGTCATGTTTTGAAGCAAAACATGATCCTCTCTCTTCTAGCTTCCATCTATAAAATAAGAGAGATATCAACTCTCTTTGGATCACATTCTCATCCATGAACTGACCCCTGGAGGTAGAATGAGAAAGAATCTGAGTCCAGCAAGACCATGTATCAATAGCAGTTGCACAGGTGGGGTTAACATAACTTTACTAAAAAACACCATGTGGAAAGCATTTTATCAGTGGAAAGAGAAATGTTGCTACCAAAAAACAAAACAAAACTGGGGGAGAGATGATGAACCAGGAGCAAACTGTGGATACACTACTACTATGTGTGTCCACTATCTCATCCCATCCCTTGGCTGACCTGTTAGCCAGAGAATGTTGCCATTAGCTCTTTATACCCATCACAGTTCAAAACCCCATTAAAGCTTTGATTTCAGCTTGAACCCTAGCTTCTTTAGAAATGGTGTCCATTACGTCTTGTGCTACCCAACAGCTGGTCATGCAGTCTTGGTGAAGATATGCCCTAAGGTCTCTGGTTCTATTTGCCTCACTGCCAGTGGTCTCTCTATTGTGTCAATGATGTTGAAAAAACCTGAGCCTGGTGTGTGTACATGTCAGTGAGAAGATATTAGTTTCCCTTTGGAAATACAGCATGAGAAAGACAGGTGTGTCCTGGTTAGCTCAGCTCCTGCAAAAGTAGTTTAGATGAGTTACTTCTTTGTGGGGTATAGACGTGAGATTTCATTCCCAAACATGGTGGACCATTTTCCCTCTCCAGAAGAGGCACTATATGATGAGTGGTACAGAGCCAGCACTAAGAAACTTAAATTTTTGGAAGACTCCAGGAGACCTGAGAGTCCAACAGACACAGATGGTTTCTGAGAACACATATAACCTGGGCAAAAAGTAAACCAAGGAATGGCCATTGTCACTGCATGAATCCTATTTAATCTTATGATCCAGGGTATGTTCATCTATGATTCTGATATTTTTTTTTTGGCGGGGGGAGGCTATCATTTTGTTAATAACATAGAACCATGACATAGTTTAATAATTTGTGCAAAATCTATCTTTTAATGTTATAATCTGCAGGAAAAATAAGAGGAGCTGAATTTCCTCCTTCCCTCCTGTTATGAATATATCTGTGTCACTTGGTGGACACATTTTTTTATTCTGCAATAACTCAACTTAGGGGGCTGGGTAAAAACCTCTCTCAAATGCATACCTAGAGGCATGGGTCAAAATCTCCTGAACTTTTCCATGTCTGTTGATTGAAATAAATCAATAAACATGATCTGATTTAGTCTCTATGGCCAAACTATAAATGCAATCTTTTATTTTACCTTTCCTCCCCGACCCACCTTAAAGAAAATTTTGACTTAAGGAAGCAGGGCATTTATTGGATGGAAGAGGCATCTACTTTATTTCTGTGCTTGTTATCAACTAGTCATTTTGAGAGGAGAAATATCATTAGGAAGTTTCTCCAAAGAAGGCAGTCATCACATGCTTTGACTCTTGATACCAGGGGATAGGAGATAGATGTTAATTATTCTAGTTAGGCATTAAAGCTGATAAAAACATCCCTTCTCAAATAAGGAGAATGGAAACAAAGACACAAAAACGTTCTATTGACATCTCTGTGGATTTACTTTTCAATTTATACATCATTGCCATCATTGCTGCTGCTTCTGTTATTAATATTTTAACAGCAGATTTGTTTAAATCTTCTGTCAGAATATTGAAAGGTCTAGAATTTATAAGGGAAACTTTGTAGGTGGAAAAACACTCAAGGTTGCTTTGCAGGATTGATTTTATCATCCCAAAGTCATTCACTGAGCACCTACTGTGTGCCTGGTGTTGTGAGATGAAGAAATAAATAGGATCAAGTCACTGCCCTCAAGGATTTCCAGTCAGAGGAAAACATGCTATGAATATAGAAATAGTTACACGCTCTTGTGCTGTTAGGGATGCAGGTGAAAGATACTATATGTAGAGGGCCGAGAATCAGTCAGGTGTCTACACCTGGGAGATTAGAAAAACTACAACTGAAGTGTATGGCCAGCATTCCATGTGAATGTGGAAAGGAGCCTGAAAAAGCCCTGTCACAGAGAGACCCTCGTATCTTTCTTACGATTCATCCCACAAGAGCTCGTTTGCTTGAATACCCTCAGTGTTGGGACTGTCTCACAAGGCAGCCACTTTTGTATGGCTTTTTTAACTGTTAGAAGTTCTTTTTGTTAGATTGAGCTGAGTGCCTACTCTTCTTAAAGAAGACATTTAGAAAAAGTTGAAGGTAAATAGACAATTATAAGAAAATGGTAAGAGAGTCATAAAACTTAGTTTGGGAAATGGCTGGACCCTCTGCCTTCAACTGTATGTGTGTGTTTACATATACCATGTATACATAAGAATTGAATATTATTATTGGATAGGCATTTTAGCAAATGCTTTATGAGTATTATTTCATTTAATATTTTCAGCAGCCCTATAAGGTATGTCTGGTTATCAAACCCACGTTATAGATAGGGAAACTAGAAAGAGGGTTTGATAAATTTGTCAAATTTATATAGCAAGTGGTAGAGAAGGAACTTCAACTCAGCTTTAAATAAGTTTAGTCTCAAAATTGACATATTGGCTTGAATAAGGTAGATCCAACATAATATGGATTACTGTAGAGCTGGAATAGTGTGTGTGTGTGTGTGTGTGTGTGTGTGTGTGTGTTCCTTTATGATATTAACGCGCACTTCCCAGACTCTTGTTTTAGAAAGATTAGCAATTGTTCTCAGCATGCACATTTTTGAAGAGGCTGAGTAGCATTATGAAATATGTCTTTGTAAAAAATCAAAGCTGAAACAAAGTTTGGGGATTTTTTTTTCCTATAGATTCTGAAAGAGTGACCTTAAAAAAAAATGTTGTGTTAAGGTGTAATTGATATACAGAGAATGACATATATTTAATGTGTACAGTTTGATAAGTTTGGACATATGCGTAAGCCTGTGATATCATCACTGTAATAGACATATTCAGCACCTCTCAGAGAATCCTGGTGTCTCTTCGTTTTGTGTGTGTGTGTGTGTGTGTGTGTAAGAACACTTGACAGGAGATCTACCTTCTTACATTTGGAAGTGCCCGATACCATATTATAGCTCTAGGTACTATATTGTACATTAGATCCCTAGAACTTATTCATCTAGCATGACTGAAACTTTATACCCTTTGAATAATCACTCCCTATTTACCCCACTCCATAGTCATCTTCAGATGTCCTTAGAGTAGCAGATCTTGAGAAAGGAATCAAAAACCACAGAATAAGAGAAGTAGCAATATTCTCAGAATTGGTCCATGAAAGATTTATTAGCTACCCATCAAAAAAAGAAAGAAAGAAAGAAAGAAATAATTAGCCATCCAGCTAGTGCTCTAATATTTATAAATGAGTATGGCATATATAATAATTCCATACTGGATTGTATAGCACTAACTTATTCTTTTTAATAGCTTCATAGTATTCCATTTTATGAATTAAGCAATGTTTATTTAATGGATTCCTTATTAATGCCTATATAAATAGTTTGGCTTCAGGGTTTTTTGTTTTTCCTATTTCAAGCACTGCATTTATTTATACATCTATCTCTTGGTGTTTGTGCATGTATATTTATAGGATAATGTCTTAGTTCTGCAAGGGCTGGATCAATTTACTTTTCATAGATATTGCTAAAATTTGCTCTCCAAAAAGGTTTCATTCATTTACATTCCTACAGTGTATGTGATAACCTGTTTTCTTCACCAAAAAAAAGGTGCCTTTTAAACAACATTTTCCTTATAATAAACAGACATCCTCTGCTGTCAGACAGTGAAAGGCTGGAGGAAGTTTGTAAGGAGTTCTCCCATTCTGCCCCTATTATACTTGATTATGCTACTAAATATTCAGCAAATTCCATGCTACTGAGTGTGGGAGAATGCAGTAATATTCTCATTGGTGCAGGTTAATGGAAGCAGACTCACCTGAGCATCTTTTCAGCTTCAGAATTGCAGGCTGAAAAGCTCCTCCTTGTGTGTATGTAATGCCTGGCAGTTGGCTGTAGTGAACGCTACCGAGGTTCTTGAAATGGGAAGACAGACCATATGCTTCATTATTAAATGAATTCACAGGACAAACTATCACGGAAAACATGTGTAGTACAAGATACCATTTCAATTTGGAAATGAATGTAGGGTAAATGGAAGGTTGCAGCCCATGCAAAATGCAGTTAGGATATAGGGTTGCCATGGAATCAAAGGAAATGTTTTGCCAGCAGTTAGATGCGATTCTGCTTTGGAATGTGGGTACTCTGGGATTAGTTGGGGGCTGACAGAACCATTCAGAATCAGAGTCAAGACAAACTGCAGGGGTTTGGGTAGCTTAGCTCCGAGCTCCAGGCACATGTCAATGCCAGAACTGGGTCTAGGAAATCCAAATTTCTACCAGTACTCGTCAGCTGATACCAACTGGAGATGGTGGAGATGACAAAATATCTACACCCCAAAGCACTTCCACGTCACCTCATTTTGTGGTCATTGCAGCCTATGTTAACAGAGTAGAAATATTTTAAAAAAATCAGAATCTAGGCAGGAAATTAGACTTATTATATTTCTTTTCTTTGGTTTTGAAAGCAAATATGGATAAAAACCTGATTCTCTAATTGAGGGAGGGAGGACAAATAGATTTCAACTTAATGTGATCACTTTGATTGTTGATAGATTTCCAAAGGACTGTTTTTTAAAAAAAAACTTTATATTTTGAGATAAGTATAGATTTGTAGATTCACAGAAAGCTTACAAAATAATACAGAGAGATCCTGGGTACCCTTAAATCAGATTCCTCTAAGGGAATCTTAAAAAACTATAGTAGCACATCACAATCAGTGATTGATCTTACTGATACAATAAGATCTATGGCTCTTACCCAGACACTGATGTCATCTGCTGATGGATTCTACTGATATTATTCAGATCCCCTGTTTTATTTGTTCTTCTATGTGTGTGTGTGTTTGTGTGTATTTAGTTCTATACACCTGTATCGGTTTATGTGTCCACACCAATATAGCACAGTTTGATCACCACAGGATCCCTCACACTGCAAATTGCCCCAATTTCTCCCACCCTACCCCCATCCCTAACCTCTGGCAACCACTAACATGTTCATCATTTCTTATATGTTGTCATTTCAAGAATATTATATAAATGGAATGTATGGTATGTAATGTTTGGGGATTGGCTTCTTTCACTCAGCATAATGCCCCAGAAATTTACCCAAGTCATTGCATGTATCAACGGTCTATTCCCTTTTCTTGTTGAGTAGTCTTTTATGATATGATTTTACCACCCAAGTTGCTTCTTTGGTAGAGACCCTGAGGCTGATCGGGAAAGAGTGCCGTTATCACCTAGTAATGTCTGTCACAGAGATGGAGACGGACACTAACTTACCTGGCTTACATGTCTGTGCTAATATTTGAAAGAGAATCAGGAAGGAGAGAGGATTCATATCTATCTCGTGTCCAAGAAAGAATTCAGAAGCCTCGTGAGGATTTTCACTAATGAAGCTGGTGATGGTTTGAACTCCTAGTTCATGAGCTAGATATGGAGCTCCAGGGATGGAGGGCAGGATTTGATCGTGTCTCCGCCACTTGTTCAAGGCTCTCTGCACTCCATTCTCTCTGCTATTTTCTCCAGCTTTGTTTTCCTGGTGCTGGAGAGCACACAATTTGCAGGAGGTGGTTTTGCTCCAATCTGCCAAGTACAGATGAGGTTGCCTAGTCTGTTGGGTAGCCTGATCAGCCTCTTGAAATGCCTGCCTTTCCTCTCTCGCATCAAATAGCTGGACTCCAATGCATACCTCCCATCTGCACCAACAGAATGTTTTTAGTTGGTACACTTGGAATGGAAAAATAATCTTTGGCTTGGCTTTGATTATATATACTAATTATTGCTAATATAGGCGCCAGATGATTGCGTTTTATTATATCCTTGTTTTTCACTAAATGTTTGAATTGCTTCCTTGGGAGAAGTTGTCATACTAATTAATTGTTTTGTGTTTTGCTTGACATATCTCAGCACTATCTGTACAATTGTGGCCATGTGTCTGTTCTAAATATTTAAGGCATTTATAACAATAATAGAATTAATTTCTCCCCACAACTAAAATATTATCCTCTTTGAATTTTCCATTCCTGTCAAAGGAATTCTGATGCTTCTGGGTTTCCAAACCTCATGTAATCTTTGACTTTTTGTCAATTTTGTTCACGCAGCAGATCATTTCCTTTGGTTAGATTCTCTTTTTTTTTTAAGTTTAATGTGTCCTTTTATCTCATATTTGGATTGCTGTAATGTATTCTCTCTTTCCTTTTGTGGAAACTTATTTTTTTTTTTTGATGAACCTTTTAATTCATCCTAAAACTAGAGTTGATTTCACTTTTTCACCCTCATCCCTACTCTGACATTCAAGAATGGGCTCACCACCTAATCAAGAATCCCTAAAATGATTGGTTTAGAGATGGGCCACATCCCAGACTGGGCCCCTAGAATATTTCTTTTGTTTTTGTGGTTTTTTTTTTTTTCAAGGAAAAAATAGTTTACCACTCCTCACATTTGACCTATTACCAAGTCCTGTTGATTTTCTCCCCTTAACAATTTACCAAATCCTTCCAAAATGTCTACCTTGGTTCAAGCTGCCATCTGCTCTGACTTCTCCTGAAATAGCATCCTAACTGGTCTTCCTGCTTCCAGCATGCATCCCCACAGTCAATTCTTCCAGTAGATCTTTTCATATGTAGACATGATCATGCTTCTCTCCTGCTTATACCGTTCCATGGCTTCCTGTTTTTTCCTAGAGTAAGACCCAAACCCGTAACCTAGTCTATAAGAATTTGCATGCCCTACCTGTTGCCAATTTACACAGTTTCATCTTCCACTAGAGTGTCTCTCTCCTCTAGAGCCATAATGGCTTTTGCTTCTTTCCTTGAATAAACCACCATATCTAAAATTGTATATTCTACCCCAACATTTTCTCCTCCCTTCCTTCTCTCCTTTATAGTGATCACCACTTAACATATTATGTACTTTTAAAATGTATCTTGTTTATCATGACTCTTCTTCCACTAGAGTGGAAGCTTCATAAGGGCTGGCATTCGTGGGTGCTTTATTTACTGGTCTTTCCCAAGTAGTTATGACTGTAACATATTTGGCCATAAAGATGTGTTTATTGAATGAATGAATGAAAGGATGGATGTATGTTTGCATCCATCAACAAATAGAAAGCCCTAGGTGAAGACATGTACACATAGTATGTTCTCAGTGATTGCAGATTAGGATTGCTTAATTATGACTAGCTGGTCAACCTTTTTTTTGGTATATTTGTGAATCCATGTTAGTGGGGGGATTGCTTGCAGGCACATTGTCAAGCTAAAGAGAGTCAAGTGATTATAGTTTCTGTCATGTATTATGTGATAGTAATACCTACATATACTGAAGAGAGGGGGGTGTTCATAGTGGTTGATCTTGCTTCCTTACCTTGGATTGTTACAATAGCGGTGTGCCTGGCCACTTTTTTTTAATACATTTTAAAAATTAATTAATTAATTTATTTATGGCTGTGTTGGGTCTTTGTTTCTGTGCGAGGGCTTTCTATAGTTGCAGCAAGTGGGGGCCACTCTTCATCGCGGTGCGCGGACCTCTCACTATCGCGGCCTCTCTTGTTGCGGAGCACAGGCTCTAGATGCGCAGGCTCAGTAGTTGTTGCTCACGGGCCCAGTTGCTCCACGGCATGTGGGATCTTCCCAGACCAGAGCTCGAACCCGTGTCCCCTGCATTGGCAGGCAGATTCTCAACCACTGCACCACCAGGGAAGCCCTGGTCACTTTTTTTAGATAAAGTATGGTAAAGAAGTTTAAAAAAAAAACACCCTACTATATATTTTAGTGGTGGATGGGGACACATGCCAGACTAGTTGCATCACTGTTCTGAGCTTCAATTGCCTAGTATGTAAAGTGGCTCTAAAAACAAACAAGCAAGCAAACCTTTGTTTCTTTTCTTTCTCTCTCTTTTCCATCTGTTTCTTCCGCATCCTTCCCTCCACCTTTTCCCTCCTTCTTCTGTAAGTTTGCATAAAATAATGCATGTTAAATACCTAACACACAACATGGAAATATGTTTATGGTAAGATATACATATTTTGCTATATATTGCTATATTTTTATAATTGCCATTAATTTGTTATTTTTTCTTATTGATTCTACAAAGTTTCCTTCTTCTATTAACTGAAAAGTCACAATACAAGTAATTATCCTACTGCTTTCTTTTTTATGATTCACACAGTTCAGCCAAGCCTTTTTGAGGTATAATCCTCATCTTAATTTTATTAAAGGGCTTTCAGTAATTCCTGTGCTACATTTTCAGGTAGTTTCTTAGCATAGATAGCTGAGCCAGACTTTTTCTGAAAAAATTTTAAATTGATGAATACTGCAGGTTTCAACTTTGGAATCTCTTTTTAATTCCCCAACTGAACTCTGAATCCTTCAGCCTTTTACTTCTCTGTAGCCAATTTCACATTTTGTCAGCCCCAAAACTTCAATGCTTAGGAAAAAAGAAGCCAGCTCTTTACTTTTCCCTGTAGATAGATGTTATGCTCCTTTTTGCTATGATTTTGGCCCAAGTTGTTTCCAGCTATTTAAATGCCTACCTTCATCGTGTTTCAGACCTTTATTTATTGTTTCTATCAAGACCAATGTCTGGGATTATAAAATGGTTTCATGTCACTTTCTCTCTCTGGATAATTGGTAGTGTCTGTCTGCAGCAGGACTATGTAGAGGATTATGAGGTCATAGACAGGTTCATGGGGAAAGAGTGCAGTGATCAATTAATGATGTCTTCCATGGTCATGGGTTAGGAAAATATAATATGTGTGGTGTATATTTGCTTAGCTTCAGCACAGCACTCATTTCTATCTCAATAGCTGATTCCTCCCTTATTTTGTATTCCCTCAGCACTTCATGTGCTCACCTAATTCCCCCACCTTTCAAGAAGATCTAGTGCAATAAATAGGAATGCCGAGTGGAATTTGGCATGAACAGAGGGAGTGAAGTACATAGCTATGGTTTCCTGACTCTGCTATTCATGTAGCTTGGAACATAATTGTTCACCTTCCTTCTTCTGCAGAAAGAAGCCTCTGGAGGCTTGGGGAGTTTGTTTAAGAGTAATGATTAGGAACTTTATATCTACCCTAAGCCTTTTCTCTCCCATTTATCCATAGCTCATCACAAGCTATAAATAAAGTACCACATTCTCCCACTACATTGGACTTAAACATAACTATTTTAAATGGATGTGCTTTCTGAAATGATTGTGTGTATATGTTGCTTTAGAATGGATAACTAAATTTATTATATATTTGCTGACGATATCATTCCCCTAGTCCTGTTCATAGGTACATTTACTGCTAAGTGTGAAGCACTAGATAAACTCTTCCAGTCTTTATTTCTTTTAATCCTTAGGTCACTTTAGGAATTAGGGAATATTATTATCCCCATTGTACAGATACAGAAACTGAAGATGTGGTAGTAAAGTTGTTGGCTAAGTAACTAGATACCTAGTAAATATCGAAACCAGTATTTGAATATGGGCAATCTAATTCTAGAGATTTCTATGCTGAGATACTGAAGGTAAAGTTCGCCTTAAATTTATACAGTGCTGTATGTCAGTTATAGCTCAGCAAAACTGGAAGCAAAGCAAAAACAATTTGAGAATAACCTAGTAGTCCATCAGAAAGGGAATTTTGGATTAAATTGCACCACAACCCTAATGAAAGATTCTATACAGGCATCAAATATGATAATGCAGAGCTTCCCTGGTGGCGCAGTGGTTGAGAGTCCGCCTGCCAATGCAGGTGACGCGGGTTTGTGCCCCGGTCCGGGAAGATCCCACATGCCGCGGAGCGGCTAGGCCCGTGAGCCATGGCTGCTGGGCCTGCGTGTCTGGAGCCTGTGCTCCGCAACGGGAGAGGCCACAGCAGTGAAAGGCCCGCATATCGCAAAATAAAATAAAATAAAATAAAATAAATATATATATATATGATGAAGAAATAAGTGAATTTTTTCCATGAGGGTCTCTTTTCTTCATTTGAATTACTCTCATTACTCATGAGAATCATCTTTCTAGATATTTGCAAGAATAGCAGCCAGCATTTGTAGAAGTGATGCCAGCATGAGTGCTGGATGCTGAGAAGTTTCTAGTCAGTCCTTGAGTGGGAAGATGGAACATGTCCAGTGATCTGCATTTGGAGGATCCAGAATGAGAGCATCGGTGCTCACTCTCCCTCTAAACAGGCTCAAAGGTCGGGGGGGCCCCCCAAGTTGAGTTTTCCAGGTCAAGAACCACTAAAAACATATTTGTTCCCAGCACACAGCCAGCTGGTAAGATTGTCCCACTGGTGCTGACATTTACTGTAACAAGAGTCTGTTTCCTTCTCTCATAGATGCGGCCAGCTTCTTACAAGGGAGTTGGTGTCTTGCCAGAGAAACCCCTCCAAGCTCCAGCAGACGTGCCAGGGAAGCCAGCACTTTTCCCTGTAGCTGAAATGTGTCAATAATGGTGGAATGATGTCTAGTTGTTTTTAAAAAAAAATTTTTAAAGCAGAATGGATTTTTATTTTATAGATATTTGCTATCTGTAAAGAAGAAAGACCTTTTCAATAATCCAGAAGATTTCTTTTTCTTTTTTTAAGGACACTATGCTTACTTATTTAACCATTTCAAGATTATTTTTTTTTAGGGTTTTTAAAAATTGAGATATAGTTGATTTACAGCTGTATCTCAGGTGTACAACATAGTGATTTAAAAATTTTATAGATTATACTCCACCTATAGTTGTTATAAAATATTGGCTATATTCCCTATGCTGTACAATATATCCTTGTAGCTTATTTATTTTATTTTATTTATTACTTTTTGAAATTTATTTATTTACTTTTGGCTGCGTTGGGTCTTCATTGCAGCGCACGGGCTTCCTCTAGTTGCGGCGAGCGGGGCTACTCTTTGTTGCAGTGTGTGGGCTTCTCATTGTGGTGGCTTCTCTTGTTGCGGAGCATGGGCTCTAGGCGCGCGGGCTTCAGTAGTTGTGGCAGGTGGGCTCAGTAGTTGTGGCTCACAGGTTCTAGAGCTCAGGCTCAGTAGTTGTGGTGCATAGGCTTAGTTGCTCCGCGGCATGTGGGATCTTCCCGGACCAGGGCTCGAACCCTGTCCCCTGCATTGGCAGGCGGATTCTTAACCACTGTGCCACCAGGCAAGTCCCCTTATTTTATACATAGTAATTTGTAACTCTTAATCCCATACCTCTGTCTTGTCCCTTCCCCTTCCCTCTCCCCACTGATAACCACTAGTTTGTTTTCTATAGCTGTGAATCTGTTTCTTTTTTGTTAAATTCATTTGTTTGTTTTCTTTTTTAGATTCCACATATAAGTGAAAACATCCAGTATTTGTCTTTCTCTGACGCATTTCACTAAACATAACACTTTCCAGGTCCATCCATGTTGTTGCAAATGGCAAAATTTCATTTTTTTTTTATGGCTCAGTAATATACCATTGTGTCTATATCTATCTATCTATATATATCTTCTTTATCATTCATCTATTGATGGACACCTTGGTTGCTTCCTTGTCTTGGCTATTGTTAATAATGCTGCTATGAACATTGGGGTACATGTATCTTTTCAAATTAGTGTTTTTGTTTTCTTCAGATATATACCCTGGAGTAGAATTGCTGGATCCTATGGTAGTTCTATTTTTAGTTTTTGAAGAACCTCCATACTATTTCCCACAGTAGCTGCACCAGTTTACATTCCCACCAACAATGTACAGGGGTTCCCTTTGCTCCACATCCTCGCCAACATTTGTTATTTGTGGTCTTTTTGATGATAGCCATTCTGAGAGGTGTGAGGTGCTGTCTCATTGTAGTTTCTCATTTTTTTTGGAATCTCATTTTATTTATTTTATTTTTTATACAGCAGGTTCTTATTAGTTATCTGTTTTATACATATTAGTGTATATATGTAAATCCCAATCTCCCAATTCATCCCACCACCACCACCACCACCACCACCACCACCACCACCACCACCACCACCACCACCACCCCACCTTTCTCCCCTTGGTGTCCATACATTTGTTCTCTACATCTGTGTCTCTATTTCTGACTTGCAGACTGGTTCATCTGTGCCATTTTTCTAGATTCCATGTATATGTATTGATATATGATATTTGTTTTTCTCTTTCTGACTTACTTCACTCTGTATGACAGTCTCTAGGTCCATCCATATCTCTACAAATGACCCAATTTTGTTCCTTTTTTTGGCTGAGTAATATTCCATTGTATATCTGTACCGCCTCTTCTTTATCCATTCATCTGTCGATGGGCATTTAGGTTGCTTCCATGACCTGGCAATTGTAAATCGTGCTGCAATGAACACTGGGGTGCATGTGTCCTTTTGAATAATGGTTTTCTCTGGGTATATGCCCAGTAGTGGGATTGCTGGGTCATATGGTAATTCTTTTTTTTTTTTTAACATCTTTATTGGAGTATAATTGCTTTACAATGGTGTGTTAGTTTCTGCTTTATAACAAAGTGAATCAGTTATACATATATCCCCATACCTCTTCCCTCTTGCATCTCCCTCCCTCCCACCCTCCCTATCCCACCCCTCTAGGTGGTCACAAAGCACCGAGCAGATCTCCCTGTGCTATGTGGCTGCTTCCCACTAGCTATCTACCTTACGTTTGGTGGTGTATATATGTCCATGCCACTCTCTCACTTTGTCCCAGCTTACCCTTCCCCCTCCCTGTATCCTCAAATCCATTCTCTAGTAGATCTGCATCTCTTTTCCTGACTTGCGCTTAGGTTCTTCATGACCTTTTTTTTTTTTTTAGATTCCATGTATATGTGTTAGCATACAGTATCTGTTTTTCTCTTTCTGACTTACTTCACTCTGTATGACAGACTCTGGGTCCATCCACCTCACTACAAATAACTCAGTTTCCTTCCTTTTTATGGCTGAGTAATATTCCACTGTATATATGTGCCACATCTTCTTTATCCATTCATCTGTTGATGGACACTTTGGTTGCTTCCATGTCCTGGCTATTGTAAATAGAGCTGCAATGAACATTTTGGTACATGACTCTTTTTGAATTCTGGTTTTCTCAGGGTATATGCCCAGTAGTGGGATTGCTGGGTCATATGGTAGTTCTATTTGTAGTTTTTTAAGGAACCTCCATACTGTTCTCCATAGTGGCTGTATCAATTTACATTCCCACCAACAGTGCAAAAGCGTTCCCTTTTCTCCACACCCTCTCCAGCATTTATTGTGTGTAGATTTTTTGATGATGGCCATTCTGACGGGTGAGAGGTGATACCTCATTGTGGTTTTGATTTGCATTTCTCTAATGATTAGTGATGTTGAGAAGCTTTTCATGTGCTTCTTGGCCATCTGTATGTCTTCTTTGGAGAAATGTCTATTTAGGTCTTCTGCCCATTTTTTGATTGGGTTGTTTGTTTTTTTAATATTGAGATACATGAGCTGTTTATATATTTTGGAGATTAATCCTTTGTTGATTCATTTGCAAATATTTTCTCTCATTCTGAGGGTTGTCTTTTCATCTTGTTTATACCTTCCTTTGCTGTGCAAAAGCTTTGAAG
Source organism: Aethalodelphis obliquidens (assembly GCF_003676395.1). Lineage (NCBI taxonomy): Eukaryota > Metazoa > Chordata > Mammalia > Artiodactyla > Delphinidae > Aethalodelphis > Aethalodelphis obliquidens. Next base: position 7,637,598 of record NW_020837962.1, on the reverse strand, counting down.
TTTCATTAGGTCCCGTTTGTTTGTTTTTATTTCCATTACTCTAGGAGGTGGGTCAAAAAAGATCTTGCTGTGATTTATGTCAAAAAGTGTTCTTCCTATGTTTTTCTCTAAGAGTTTTATAGTGTCTGCTCTTGCATTTAGGTCTTTAATCCATTTTGAGTTTATTTTTGTGTATGTTGTTAGGGAGTATTCATTCTTTTACATGTAGCTGTCCAGTTTTCCCAGCACCACTTATTGAAGAGCCTGTCTTTTCTCCATTGTATATGCTTGCCTCCTTTGTCATAGATTAGTTGACCATAGGTGTGTGGGTTTATCTCTGGGCTTTCTATCCTGTTCCATTGATCTATATTTCTGTTTTTGTGCCAGTATCATATGGTCTTATTTACCATAGCTTTGTAGTTATAGTCTGAAGTCAGGGAGCCTGATTCCTCCAACTCCATTTTTTTCCCTCAAGATTGCTTTGGCTATTTGGGGTCTTTTGTGCCTCCATACAAATTTTAAGATTTTTTGTTCTAGTTCTGTAAAAATTGCCACTGGTAATTTGATAGGGATTGCACTGAATCTGTAGATTGCTTTGGGTAGTATAGTCAGTTTCACAATATTGATTCTTCCAATCCAAGAACATGGTATATCTCTCCATCTGTTTGTGTAATCTTTGATTTCTTTCATCAGTTTGTGTAATCTTTGATTTCTTTCATCATTTGTTGAATAATAGTGGCAAGAGTGGACATCCTTGTCTTCTTCCTGATCTTAGAGAAAATCCTTTCAGTTTTTCACCATTGAGAATGATGTTTGCTGTGGGTTTGTCATATATGGCCTTTATTATGTTAAGGTAGATTCCCTCTGTGTCCACTTTCTGGAGAGTCTTTATCATAAATGGGTGTTGAATTTTGTCAAAAGCTTTTTCTGCATCTATTGAGGTGATCGTATGGTTTTTATTCTTCAATTTGTTAATGTGGTGTATCACATTGATTGATTTGCATATATTGAAGAATCCTTGCATCCCTGGGATAAATCTGACTTGATCACTGTGTATGATCCTTTTAACATGTTGTTGGATTCTGTTTGCTAGTATTTTTTTTTTCTTGTGGTGTGCGGGCCTCTCACTGTTGTGGCCTCTCCCGTTGCAGAGCACAGGCTCCGGACGCGCAGGCTCAGTGGCCATGGCTCACAGGCCCAGCTGCTCCGCAGCATGTGAGATCTTCCCAGACCGGGGCACGAACCCATGTCCCCTGCACTGGGAGGCAGACTCTCAACCACTGTGCCACCAGGGAAGCCCTGTTTGCTAGTATTTTGTTGAGGAATTTTGCATCTATATTCATCAGCGATATTGGTCTGTAATTTTCTCTTTTTTTTAGCACCTTTGTCTGGTTTTGGTATCAGCATGATGATGGCCTCATAGAATGAGTTTGGGAGTGTTCCTTCCTCTGCAGTTTTTTGGAAGAGTTTGAGAAGGATAGGTGTTAGCTCATCTCTAAATGTTTGATAGAATTCATCTGTGAAGTCACCTGGTCCTGGTCTTTTGTTTGTTGGAAGGTTTTTAATCACAGTTTCAATTTCATTCCTTGTGATTGATCTGTTCATATTTTCTATTTCTTCCTGGTTCAGTCTTGGAAGGTTATACCTTTCTAAGAATTTGTCCATTTCTTCTAGGTTGTCCATTTTATTGGCATAGAGTTGCTTGTAGTAGTCTCTTATGATGCTTTGTATTTCTGCAGTGTGCATTGTAACTTCTCCTTTTTCATTTATAAGTTTGATTTGAGTCCTTTCCCTCTTTTTCTTGATGAGTCTGGCCAAAGGTTTATCAATTTTGTTTATCTTCTCAAAGAACCAGTTTTTAGTTTTATTGATCATTGCTGTTGTTTCCTTTGTTTCTATTTCATTATTTCTGCTCTGATTTTTATGATTTCTTTCCTTCTGCTAACTTTGGGTTTTGTTTGTTCTTCTTTCTCTAGTTCCTTTAGGTATAAGGTTAGATTGTTATTTGAGATTTTTCTTGTTTCTTGAGGTAGGCTTGTATAGCTATAAACTTCCCTCTTAGAACTGCTTTTGCTGCATCCCATAGGGCTTGGATCTTCGTGTTTTCATTGTCATTTATCTCTAGGTATTTTTGATTTCCTCTTTGACTTCTTCATTTTTCTCTTGGTTATTTAGTAATGTATTGTTTAGCCTCCCTGTGTTTGAGTTTTTTAAGTGTTTTTCCCTGTAATTGTTATCTAATCTCATAGTGTTGTGGTTGGAAAAGATGCTTGATATGATATCAATTTTCTTAAATTTACTGAGGCTTGATTTGTGACCCAAGGTGTGATCTATCCTAGAGAATGTTTTGTGTGCACTTGAGAAGAAAGTGTAATCTGCCTTTTTCAGATGGAATGTCCTATAAATATCAATTAAATCTATCTGGTCTATTGTGTCATTTAAAGCTTGTGTCCTTATTAATTTTCTATCTGGATGATATGTTCATTGGTGTAAGTGAGGTGTTAAAGTCCCCCACTATTACTGTGTTACTGTCAATTTCCTCTTTTAGAGCTGTTAGCAGTTGCCTTATGTATTGAGGTGCTCCTATGTTGGGTGCATATATATTTATAATTGTTATATCTTCTTCTTGAAATGGTCCCTTGATCATTATGTAGTGTCCTTCCTTGTCTCTTGTAACATTCTTTAAAGCCTATTTTATCTGATGTGAGTATTGCTACTCCAGCTTTCTTTAGATTTCCATTTGCATGGAATATCTTTTTCCATCCCCTCACTTTCAGTCTCTATGTGTCCCTAGGTCTGAAGTGGGTCTCTTGTAGACAGCATATATATGGGTCTTGTTTTTGTGTCCATTCAGTGAGTCTGTGTCTTTTGGTTGGAGCATTTAATCCATTCACATTTAAAGTAGTTATCGATATGTATGTTCCTAGTACCATTTTCTTAATTGTTTTTAGTTTGTTTATGTAGGTCCTTTTCTTCTCTTGTGTTTCCCACTTAGAGAGTTTCCTTTAGCATTTGCTGTAGAGCTGGTTTGGTGGTGCTAAATTCTCTTGGCTTTTGCTTGTATGTAAAGCTTTTGAGTTCTCCATCGAATCTGAATGAGATCCTTGCCAGCTAGAGTAATCTTGGTTGTAGGTTCTTCCCTTTCATCACTTTAACTATATCGTGCAACTCCCTTCTGGCTTGTAGAGTTTCTGCTGAGAAATCAGCTGTTAACTTTATAGGAGTTCCCTTGTGCATTATTTGTCATTTTTCCCTTGTTGCTTTTAATAATTTTTCTTTGTCTTTAATTCTTGTCAGTTTGATTACTATGTACCTCAGTGTGTTTCCCCTTGGGTTTATCCTGCCTAGGGCTCTCTGTACTTCCTGGATTTGGGTGGCTATTTCCTTTCCCATGTTTTGGAAGTTTTTGACTCTAGTCTCTTCATATATTTTCTTGGGTCCTTTCTCTCTCTCTTCTCCTTCTGGGACCCCTATAATGTGAATGCTGGTGCATTTAATGTGGTCCCAGAGGTCTCTTAGGCTGTCTTCATTTCTTTTCATTCTTTTTTCTTTATTCTTTTCCACAGCAGTGAATTCCACCATTCTGTCTTCCAGGTCACTTATCTGTTCTTCTGCCTCAGTTATTCTGCTATTGATTCCTTCTAGTGTATTTTTCATTTCAGTTATTGTATTGTTCATCTCTGTTTGTTTGTTTTTTAATTCTTCTAGTGTTTGTTCTTTAATTCTTCTAGGTCTTTGTTAAACATTTCTTGCATATTCTCGATCTTTGCCTCCATTCCTTTTCTGAGGTCCTGGATAATATTCACTATCATTATTCTGAATTCTTTTTCTGGAAAGTTGCCTGTCTCCACTTCATTTAGTTGTTTTTCTGGGGTTTTATCTTGTTCCTTCATCTGGTACATAGTCCTCTGCCTTTTCATTTTGTCTGTCTTTCTGTGAATGTGGTTTTCGTTCCACAGGCTGCAGGATTGTAGTTCTTCTTGCTTCTGCTGTCTGCCCTCTGGTGGATGAGGCTATCTAAGAGGCTTGTGCAAGCTTCCTGATGGGAGGGACTGATGGTGGGTAGAGGTGGGTGTTACTCTGGTGGGCAGAGCTCAGTGAAACTTGAATCTGCCTGTCTGCTGATGGGTGGGGCTGGGTTCCCTCCCTGTTGGTTGTTTGGCCTGAGGCGACCCAGTACTGGAGCCTAGAGGCTCTTTGGTGGGGCTAATGGCAGACTTCAGGAGGGCTCACACCAAGGAGTACTTCCCAGAACCTCTTCTGCCAGTGTCCTTGTCCCCGCTGTGAGCCACAGCCACCCCCCTATCCCCCGCCTCTGCAGGAGACCCTCCAACACTAGCAGGTAGGTCTGGTTCAGTCTCCTATGGGGTCACTGCTCCTTACCCCAGGTCCTGATGTGCACACTACTTTGTGTGTGCCCTCCAGGAGTGGAGTTTGTGTTTCCCCCTGTCCTGTAAAGTCCTGTAGTCTAATCTCTCTAGTCTTCAAAGTCTGATTCTCTTGGAATTCCTCTTCCCATTGCCGGATCCCCAACTTGGGAAGCCTGATGTGGGGCTCTGAACCATCACTCCAGTGGGTGGACTTCTGTGGTACAATTGTTCTCCTGTTTGTGATTCACCCACCCAACGGTTATGGGAGTTAATTTTATTGTGATTGCACCCCTCCTACCATCTCACTGTGGCTTCTCCTTTGTCTTTGGATGTGGGGTATCTTTTTTGGTGAGTTCCAGTGTCTTCCTGTTGATGGTTGTTCAGCAGTTAGTTGTGATTCCGGTGTTCTAGCAAGAGGGAGTGTGCACATGTCCTTCTACTCCACCATCTTGCCCCAGTCAGCCATGGAATGATATCTAGTTTTTAAAATAAATTGAAATAGTATCTATATATCATCTATCTGTCTATTCTCTCTCTCCATATATATGATTATATGATGGTTAAAATGAATATGTATAGTCATTCATTTGAATATTCATTTTACTATTATCATAATTCTGTAAATATAAATGAGCAAGTTTGTTTAGACCCCATTGTGCAGATGATAACACTGATATAAGAATCCAGATTTCTTGATTCCCAGATAAAGAAAAAGCAAAGGTCAATTTAAAACAGCTCTCTTCTTCTCTTCTTCCTCCTTCTTATCTTTCTCTTTCTTCCTCTCCCTCTTTTTTTCTTGTTAAGGAATCATAGACTCAAAAACTGGATGAATAATGTAAGATATTCTCTGGTCCATCCCCTGAAAAGGCAGGTTGAAGTTAAGACAACTGGTCTTAGCTCCCATTTTGGTCAAGATCTGGCATTACCATCTTGGACAGATCACCTAGCATCTTTACTGTTCTGTTCTATTGTATGTAAATGCAGACTTTTCTATATTGTGCCTAAGATTGCAGGGAAGGAATTATGCCCATCTTATTTATCTGCCAAGCAATGTGGTGCCCATATAAATAACTCCCAAACTAGTGAAAGCATCTGCAGCTCAAGACTCTTAAATTTTATTTTTCTTATTTTAATATCAGCCAACCAAGATTGGAAGAGGTTTTGACTTGTCTGAGTTGAAGCACAGGGAATCTCCTGGCCAATTTCCTTTGACTACTACCTTGTTTGATTTGGATGGAGGGGCAGGGAATTGTATAAATGTCACTGTGGAGAGCCCTTGTCCCCTGGTAATTAGTAACCTTATCAGTTCAGAGCAAAGAGACATGTTCAGAGATTTTGCTTTAGGAAACAGCACACGGATGAGGGAATTTTATGACTATGTATGAAGAGCCTGGTCTGGTGATGTTTTGCTTTTGCAAGAAGGTGACTGACCTCATTCACCATCTGATCTGTTCCTTTCATTGCCTGGTTCTTCTGTTCCCTTTATTACTCCCTAGAATGTCAGTCTTCCTCCCACTCCCCCCCCCCTCAGAGTTTCAGTAAACTTCCTCAGGATCTCAGTTTGTAAACAGCAAAATAGTTTGAGGATATTTTTTTCAAGTTTATTTTTATTTTTTTTCCACGACAGAAGTAATCCATGTCTGTTGCAAAAATCCAAAACAGAAAAGAAAAAGAGCGCATGAAATATAGGAAATTCCCCTTCCAAATCCTATACTCTAGAGATAACGGCTTTTATTGCTTATAATTTCTCCTCTGCATACAGACACACACACACACACAAAACCACATTTCAAAATCATGTGAGTATGTACACCATGTTTTAACTCATTTCCCCAGCTACTTGATGCCTGTATAGAATCTTTTGTTACAGTTGTCACATAATTTAATCCAAAATTCCCCTTCTGATGGACTACTAGGTTACTCTCAATTTTTTTTTGCATTTGTTCCTTCCAGTTATATTGAGGTATGATTGACAGACAGCACTGTATAAATTTAAGGTATGCTGCATAATGATTTGACTTACTTACATCATGAAATGATTCCCACAATAAGTTTAGTGAACATCCATCATCTCATATAGATACAAAATTAAAGGAATAGGAATGTTTCCTTGTGATGGGAACCCTTAGGATTTACCCTCTTAACAACTTTCATATATAACACACAGCAGTGTTCATTATATTTATCATGTTGTATGTTACATCCCTAGTACTTATCTTTCTTATAACTGGAAGCTTGTACCTTTTGATTGCCTTCATCCAATTCCCTCTCCCCCCTCCCCCACCTCTGGCAATCACACATCTGATCTTTTTTTTTCTGAGTTTTGTTTGTTCATTTTTGAAGTATCATTGACCTATATAATATTATGTTAGTTTGTGTGGTACAACATAGCGATTCAATATTTCTATAAATTTCAAAAAGATCACCACAATTAAGTCTAGTTACCATCTGTCACCATGCAAAGATACTATATAATTATTAACTTCATTTCCCCACACTGTACGTTTCATACCTGACTCATTTATTTTGCAACTGGAAGTTTGTACCTGCTAATCTCCCTCACCTGTTCCTCTCCTTCCCCCTACCCCCTCACTTCTGCAACCACCTTTTTGTTCTCTATATCTATGATTATTTCTGTTTGGTTATGTTTGTTAGATTCCGCATATAAGTGAAATAGTACAGTATTTGTCTTTCTCTGTCTAACTTATTTCACTTAGCATAATACCCTCCAAGTCCATCCATGTTGTTGCAAATGGCAGAATTTCATTCTTTTTTATGGCTGAGTAATATTGCATTTTACTATATATATATATATATATATATATATATATATATATCTCATATCTTCTTCATCCATTCATCTATTGATGGGCACTTAGGTTGCCTCCATATTTTGAATATTGTACATAATGTTGCAATGAACATTGGGGTGCATGTATATTTTCAAATTGGTGTTTTTATTTGTTTTTCGAATAAATTCCCAGGAGTGGAATTGCTGGATCCTCTTTCCAGATATATCATTTGCAAAAGTCTTCTCCCATTCAGCAGGTGACCTTTTCATTATTATTATTATTATTATATTAGCTTTTAAAAGCATTGCTGCCATACCTCTTTGCAGACATTTTCAGGTAACTCTAGGAGGGGCAGGAAATTTTAAGTGAACTATAAAATAAATAGTCTCCTTCTTGAATTAACCATAAATCATAAACTAGAATAGGAGGCCAGGTCTGGCAAGGACCAAGACACATCACATTAACCCCTTCCTGAAGCTGAGGCCCTGAAGAAGACTTGTGATTGTTTTGAGCCTTTCAAAAGGCCTCCAGACCACAGAGGCGGAGCTGCCATTTCAAACCCTCACGTTTGTCTTTGGCTGCCAAGAATACAATCCTATCACTGTTCACTCTTTTCACAAGCATTTGTTGAGTACCTACTAGTGTTCGATGTTATCTGTGTCAGACACTGAGCATTCAGGGGATTAAAAGATGGGCTGGGTCCCTGCCAGGGTCGTTGTGTGCAGTTGTGTGGTTTGTGTGCTGCTCCAAGGCACCTAGCTGTGGAGGGTCGGAGGCACTCTGCTTACAAGCCATGCACTGCTGTGTGGCTGAGTCAGCCAGTGGACAGAGCCACCAGAGGCCCTGGTCCCCACTCTGGAGCTCTTAATTTTGACTTATTTGCTGCCACTTCCAGATCTGTGATTCTGAGTAGGGTGAGAATATCAAATTTGATTTGCCTTTTTCTAGGCCAGGAATCAAGAGATTGTTATTCCTTTTGATGTTTTGTTCCTGAATGGTGACGTAGCTGGAGATTCCCCCTCTCTGTCTGTCTCTCTCACACACACACTTACCAGATTTCCTCCAAGGGAGGAATGTATATTTAAGAGAAATGTATATTTCTCTTAATAAAATGTGAGTTATGTATATTTAAGAGAAAAACCTAAATCAGCAAACAACTTGAGGAGTTAAAGGTGAAGTTCTTCAGCTGTGGGTTAGAAGGAAAACAAGAAAACTGGAGAGAGGCCTATGAACAGACTGTGATTCAGAGAGGAAGGGGGATGGAGAAGAGGGAGCCTGCGGGTGTTCAGGAAGATCAGAGGTTGGAGACTGTGGAGCAGGCAGCCTGGGGGAAGCCCCAGGGTTGGGATGGCCAGAGGTCAGTTAAGAACAGCTTGATGACCAGTTATAAGTTCTTTGCATGGTTGTAACAATGGACCACCACACCCTCCTGATACACTTGAACAGTCAGATGGCGGGGCGGGGGGGTACCTGGCTCTGTGCCCCAGTCTTCTCTCGGCTGATGAGCTAGGATGGCTCCAAGTAGGAATTCCGGGCAGACACCAGCCACAACAGCCGTGGCGCATGGTAGAACCATGAGGAACTCAGAGGGGCAGCTGTAATGTGGACTGAGGGTGGATAGCCAACAGAGCATCCCTCAGAAGGGCGTGGTAACATTCCCCAGGATGTGGAGCAGGACCTGAGTTTGGGCGATGCACGGACATGGCATCTGGTAGCGCTGCTCTCTTTTGAATGTTCTTTTTGTCCTGATGACAGCAGGAAGAAATCCCAGATGGATGCCCTTGCATCTCTACCTCCTCTCCAGCGCTTGCCAATCTCCATTCTTAACAGGGCGTTTTGGGCTTAGTGTGTGACTAGTATAACAGTGCCCCACTTTCACTGCAGTTGTTTTTTCCCTCTGGCCATCTATGTGTCAAGTTCTGAAACATAAAGGGAAGCACTTCTTCTAGACCAGGTGGAGTGAGTTGAAGAGGGCCTCCCCCCCCACCAAATTCATATCCACTTCAAATCTCAGAATGTGACCTTATTTGGAAATAGGGTCTTTGCAGATGTAATTAGTTAAGAATCTTGAGGTGACATTTTTCTGGAGTCAGAGTGGACTCTCAATCCAATGACTGGTGTCTTTATAAGAGAAATAGAGGGAGATTTGGTCACACAGAGGCACAGAGGAAAGGTCATGTGAAGACGGAAACAGAGATTGGGGTGATGCTGCCACCAGCCAAGGAATGCCAGGAGCCACCAGAAGCTGAAAGGAGCAAGAGAGATTCCTCCCCTAGAGCTGTTGGAAGGGGCATGACCCCCCTGACACCTTGACATTAGTCTTCTACCCTCCAGAACTGTTAGAGAAAAACTTGTGTTGTTTTAAGCCACCACATTTGTAGTCATTTGTTTCAGCAGCCCTAGGAAACTGAGGGTCTGCAAACTAAGGCCTGAGGGCCAGAGCTAGACTGCTTTAATATTTACAGAAACACAGCATTGCTCATTCATTTACATGTTGTCTATGGTGGCTTTCAAGCTACAGCGTCAGTGTCGAGGTTGCACAGAGACCATATGGCCCGCAAAGCCTAAAATATTTACTCTCTGGCCCTTTACAGAAAAAGCATGCCAACCCCTCTTCTAGGGAAGTATTTAATTTGTCTGCCTGTCTAGTGATGTTGGGAGATCATAAGAGACTGTTCTTAACAGCATAGAACCACACAAGGTGGGGATTTTTTTTTTTTTACTTAGATTTCAATTTTTTATGAAGCAGGTTTTTCCTCCCCAGAGGAAAAACATAAAATGCTCTGGAATAGTTTACAGCATTAGCTTACATTTAAGGGATTCAATGAAGCAAAATGGTCTTCTTTCTGTTGAATCAATCAGCATTAAAGTTCACTTACCAATGACAGCTTTTATATGAGCAGCAGCTTTGTATTAATAATGCTAATGGGGGTGTGGTTCCCCCAGCAAGCTGAGGTTTAATCTGGAAGGTTTGGAGAGCCTAAGTGAGTTTCTTCACTCTGAGCAGTAAATGAACCAAGGTCTGATGTGCAGCTGGCCGGAGAGTGAAGGAAGAAAAGTTTTGTTTGCTATGTTCTAGAGAGTAAAACTGAGCAGGCGAAGTTGAACAAGTGAACAACTAACCTTGATGATCTCATTAACAAAATGAAAAGGCAACCTGTAGAATGGGAGGAAATATTTGAAAACCATATATCCAATAAGGGGTTAATATCCAAAATATATAAAGAACTCATACAACTCAGTAACCAAAAAACTAAGGTACTGAATAAACATTTTTTTCCAAGGAAGACATTCAGATGGCCATCAAGTACATGAAAATATGCTCAACATCACTAATCATCGGGGAAATGCAAATCAAAACCATAATGAGCTATCACCTCACACCTGTTAAATTGGCCATCTTCGAGAAGACAAGAGATAACAAGTGCTAGTGAGGTTGTGGAGAAAAGGGAACCCTGTTCCCTTTGTTGGTGGGAATGTACATTGATTCAGCCACTATGGAAACAGGATGGAGGTTCCTCAAAAAATTTAAAAAAGGAACTACCATTTGATCCAGCAGTCACACTTCTGGGTATGTGTCCAAAGGAAATGGAAACAGGATATTGAAAAGATACCTGCACTCCCATGTTTATTGGAGCATTATTTATAGTAACCAAGATATGGAAACCATCTAAGTGTTTGTCAGAGGATGAATGGATAAGGAAGATACACAATGGAATGTAATTCAGCCATGAGAAAAAAGGAAATCCTGCCATTTGTGACAACAGGGATGGATCTTGAGGGCATTATGCTAAGTGAGATAATTCAGAGAAAATAAACTACTGTGTGATATCACTTACATGTGGAAAATCTAAAAAAGCTGAACTCATAGAAACAGAGTAGAATGGTGGTTATCAGGGTATAAGGGATGGAGGAATTGGAAAGATGTTGGTGAAAAGGTACAAACTTGCATTAGAAGTTGAATTAGTTCTGGTGATCTAATACAAGGTCGCGATTATAGTCAACAATACTGTATTGTATACTCCAAAGTTGCTAAGAGACTGGCTCTTAAATGTTCTCAGCACAAGAAAGAAATGATAACTTTGTGACTTGATAGAGTTGTTAGTTAACTCTATTGGTGGTTATCACATTGCAATATATAAATGTATCAAAATCAGCACGTTCACTTTAAACTTACATAACGTTACATGTCGATTATGTCTCATTAAAAAAAAAAAACACACAGGGCTTCCCTGGTGGCGCAGTGGTTGAGAGTCCGCCTGCCGATGCAGGGGACGTGGGTTCGTGCCCCGGTCCGGGAAGATCCCACATGCTGTGGAGTGGCTGGGCCCGTGAGCCATGACTGCTGAGCCTGTGCGTCCGGAGCCTGTGCTCCACAACGGTAGAGGCCACAACAGTGAGAGGCCCACGTATCGCAAAAAAAAAAAAAAAAAAAAGAAAAGAATAAAACACACATACATACATAACAATGGTCAGATTGTCCTCCAGCTCTCAGGCAATGTGAATTTGTGAATCTCATCTGCCAGCTCAGGAAGATAGCCATAGGAAACCTAACTAATTTTATTCATACTCGTACAGAAAGCCTTCAGTTATAAGTTAATGGAAACAGCCACACACACGCAAGAGCAAAGCAGTTAGAATGGCCTTACTTGTTTTTCTGCTTTACATCTTGGTTGAGGCAATTTTTATTTCCTTTGCGTATTTCACTGAGAAGACTCAACCACTTCTAGCCATAACTTCCTTTCCTTCCTGTAACGAATTTTCTCCCTAGATTTATTCTTCAGTCTCTAAAAATATCCGTCCCACATTATTTATTCACTCCATAATGCATACCATCCAAAGACAACAATTTTGCCAATAAACTGTTATTCTAATGAATAATTCATGCAGCCTTCATTCTCCTGACATGAACAAATATACTTTCAAATGGGAAGAGTGTGGCTGTATTTTAGTCTTAACTCCATTTTTTAACATTATATATTGTTTAAAGGTTTTCCAATGTCCTTTCTTGGGTGAACTCCATGGGGAATAATTCTAATACTCTAATTAAAAGAAATAAACCATGGCACAGAATCATAACTGAATTTATATACAGTGTTTGTTACTCTGACAATAGGTGTTTGGATATGGAGGAGAAAGGAAGCAAATCAGCCAGTGTTTCAGGGTAGGGAAAATGTGAAGTTCTCTCCTAATAAGAAGACATCACCAATCATTGTTTCAAATTCTGCCAGCATCCACAGCCATAGTTTCCTTCTGTATACATGGACAGGGTGCAGTATGATGGTGATGATGAAAATGATGATTGTAGTAACAATAATAATTATTATCATCATCATTTTTGAGTTCCTTTGAAATGCTAGGCATTGTGCTAAGGGCTTTCCATGTATCAGGGTTTCCACAACCTTGGTGCTGTTGATATTTTGGATCAGATAAGTCTTTGTTGGCAAGGGGAGTTACTCTATGCATTTGTAGGATGTTTAGCGGCATCCTACAAATCTACTCTACCCACTAGATCTAGCAGCAACACCGTCCTCCAGGTGACAACCAAAAATGTCTCCAGACATGGCCAAATGTCCCCTGGAGGACAAAAATCCCCCAGCTGAGAGCTGCTGATATGCATGGCTAACTGTATCTTCATAACATTCTTACATGATAAGTGAATTATTAGCCCCATTTATAAATGAAGAAACAAAAGCTCAGAGTCTGTGACAGAACCCAAATTTGGTGCAAGTTTTACTGCCACATCAATGTTAAGTCTGTTTTGTTGCATGTGATGATTCATAGCGTCAATTCGTCTGCTTTCTCCTCTTACATGGGTGATATTTTCAAACTGAAAAAATACATAATTGATATAATTAGTATTTTGGCACATGTGCACTGGATAATTAATATTATCTTATGCGTTACACAGAGATAACTTCAAAATCCTGAAACCTGGGCTTCCCTGGTGGTGCAGTGGTTGAGAGTCCGCCTGCTGATGCAGGGGACACGGGTTCATGCCCTGGTCCGGGAAGATCCCACATGCTGCGGAGCGGCTGGGCCCGTGAGCCATGGCCGCTGAGCCTGCACGTCGGGAGCCTGTGCTCTGCAATGGGAGAGGCCACAGCAGTGAGAGGCCCGCGTACTGCAAAAAAAAAAAAAAAAAATCCTGGAACCTCTTGCATAAGAAGTATAGATGACATGATGACAAAATAATCACTATCACAGTAGTAACAATAACAATAGTGATTCCTCTTCATCCTTCCCGCCAGTACTTATTGGGCACTTCCTGTATGACAGGCTGAGAAATTTGCCTGGATTACCTATTTCATTCCCATATCTGAGAGGTACCTACTTTGGTTAACCTCTAACCCAAGGCAGTGTGATTAAGGTTTGTTTTGTTCTCTGTTGTATCCTAAGCATTTAAAACAGTGCCTTGCACCTAGTCAGGCCTCCATGGATGTTGGTTGAATGAGTGACTGATGAGGAAATGAAATCTTAGAGAAAGTATAAAGGTTGCTAAGGTAATGGACCTTCAACTCAGACACTCAGTCTGATCTCAGAGCCCCCACTGCTACCCGTGGTGTCTCTGTTCAGTAGCTATATGTTAGCTGTCTCACAATTGCTCCTTTGAACCAATGGGTCTGTCTTTCTGACTCTACCTTCTTGTCCAGTTTCCCCCAGTTTTCTCTTGCTGGTGATGGCAACAAACACACTCTTCCATCTTGCTCCACAGCCTTTGCTCAATCTCTGCCTTCCACCTAGAATGTCTCATTATTTCTCTTTGTCTAAATCTTATTTAATTTTGGAGGCCCAGCTCAACTCTAACTTTCTTCTGGAATATTCTCCCTATATTCTTGAACTCTCAGGGCCTCTCAGGAATCCCACTGCCATTGCCAGCCAGTGACTGATGAAGAGCAGTACAAAACATCCAGGATTAAATCCCCGGTCTATCCTACAGGAAGCATGATCTTGGGCAAGCAGCTTAAAGTCTTTGAAATCTAAATGTCCTCCACTGTGTAATGAGAACAATAATATTGCTGTAGCTCCCAGTTTACTGAGGATTCAATGAGAAAATACTTAGCGTAGCCCTTGACACATAGCATGTTCTTAATAAATTACTGTCATCATTAATGTCACAATGACCCTATATGATATATTCTCTGATTGATTTATATGAGCTTGTCTAATCTCCCCAACTGGACTGTAGGATTATAGAGAGACATTTCTTTCAGAGTAGATCTTTAACATGCTACAGAGTTCAGCATAACAGGTAAAACGGTGACCAGGAGGCCACCTCAATGTTCAAAACATAATTTGCTCTCTTTGTATTCTGAGCTCTGGTGTCTTTATCAATAATATGGAAAAGGCCATTTCCATTTACTCTGCCATACCAGACGGACCATTGCAAATGGGTTTATTTATATGGTAAGCAATCTGCAAGTGTTTTCGGAGCGTATAAGCATCAGAACTGGAATAACTCGTTATCAGTCTGTCTCAATGCTTCACTGAAGTTTCTGAGTCCCTTGGACATTGGCTTTGCCACTCTTTTTATCTGTAAAATTTTGCTTAACCTATAGCTTAAAGTGGGGGTGATTACTGAGATGCATCTCTATTTATGAGTGCCACTTAAGGGAAGATATATCCCCAGGGGGACCAATTTCCAGAACAGACACGTGGACTCAGGTTCCAGATCTTATCTTCGAGGCTGTGTGGAACAGTAAGCAGAGTACACTGGTCACAAAGAGGCTGGTTTCCGGTTCCAGTTTTCTCAGGGTTCACATGAGCTTGGGCAATTTGAAAAAAAAAAAGAAAAAAATCTTTGTGTGTCTTGATGCTCTCATCTGTAAAACAAAGCATCCAAATCAGATAAATTATGAATTAGCTTTCATTTCTGTAATTCTGCATCCCAGAATTGAAGTTCATTGGTATGAGCCAGTAACTTCATATTTTCCCTAATTTCTCGAAAATCCACATTCCCCACAATAAATTTACCACAATAGTGCTTTCAAATCCCATTTAGAAAATCTGCGCCCCTCATACACACACTCGTGTTTTTTATTCCCCAATGCCCCACACATTTTCTTAATAAAGTATATAATAAAACTAAATCTTCCCACTGGAGTGTTTAGAATGTGGAAGACATTGTTATTCCCTCCATGGCAGTGGTAGATAAAAAATACATACTTCTCTCTCCCGAAACCACCCTTTGATCCTCAGCCTTTTATCAGCAAATCAGAAGTGCTACCTTCTGCAAATTAGCACCACCTCCTGAGAAATTGTGCCAAATTCCATTAAATGTAATCAGCATTCCCGTTGTTTCCTTCACATTGCAAATAACAACAAAAAAAATCTCTCTCTGAGGGAACACACATCATCCCAAGTTACACCAACAGTGTCGGCATGAGGCTGGAAACAGAAGACTGAAAAGGATCTTAACACACAACTAGGAGTTCACCTTCATGGGGGCAAAAGTAGCAGGATCAAAATCTTCATTTTTGGCTTTTCAAAGTGAACCTTGGCTTCCCAACGTGGAGTTAAATTGGGGAACATGGGGAGATAATTATCTCCCTCAATATAAAACTGACCAGCCGGTGAAGTTTTGAAGCAGAAGACTCAAATATCCTAAAGCAATATATTTCGAAACCAAATTTGGGGACCCACCCCATGCAGTTTCCATATAAAAGAACTGCAAACAAAACAAACAAAAACAAAGAAGAATCTACTTTTCCTGGAATCTCATGATAGAAATGACATTTTAATACCCAACAAGAAGAAAGAATATGAGCTCAGAATAAAGAACAGTGCTTAATATTAGACACGTTTTATTAATAATGATTATCGATACATAGAAATATTATTTCATTTAATTCGTTAAAGTTACAGAATTATTTTGTTATTAATATAAAAATGAAAGAAAAACAATCATTCCTTTTAATCCTCTTTTATTTCGGGTTTCACCAGAGGCTATGGAAATTTAGTCAAAGCAAACCTGCGTTTAGAATCCAGCTTCGTAAGGGATTTTTAGCTACAACACAGCACCACTGCCGAAAACAGATGTTCCTCCAAACCCCATTCACTTTAATGCTATAAAACAGAATTCAGAAGCAACCAGATATGTGTGCATATCTGTGCAGAAAGTTTCAGAAAGGAGGATGCTCGTTTCAAATGTTATGTGCAAAATTGAGTTCAATTTGACAGGCATCTTTTTTTTCCTCTCGGAAGCCATTTTGTCTCTTTACTTCTAGCTTCCTTCCGTGTATTTCAGCATTTGTCATTTCAATTACAGTACTGCAAACTATTTTTACACTTTGAATGCCATTTTCAGAAACACTAGGGAGAGAGCAGTAAAAATATTAGGAGGTGGTAGTTAAGACTGAGAATGGCTCTGAGAGGGTGGAACAAATTTAGGACGTTTTTTATTTTAATCATCTATAGAGAAAATAATTCCGTAGACTCATCCACAGTTCAGTTCCACTTACAGCACAAAGCATCCTAAAATTGAATACAGAGTATTATTCTCTAGCCCAGTGTCATAACTGTTATATGATACAAATTAAATAACTATGTGCCCATTTGCTTCTCTGACAGTTGAGGGTGAGAACAAAGATTTACCCACCCTGGATCACACTGAGAAGTGAAATAAAAGACAAATCACTCGGTCTCTTCCAAAGAAAGAGTTCAGTCAAACATCGTGAGCTGGTTGGTGGAGGTTTATTCATTCAACAAATATTTATTGAGCACCTGTGTTGTGTTGGACGGTGAATGAAGTTTGTATGACACTCATGGAACTTACTGTCCCTTCCCCATGCAAAGTCAGTTTAGATCTCTTTATAACTGAATTAATCTTGATTCTATTATTAGTGATAAAAAACTCCATTTGGACTGAGGTAAAAATGAGAGACAACTGGAATTAAGTAATGGCATGACAGCTGGTCTATGGCTTTCCACCTCTCATGGATCACCATATTGGCTTCATTCCTTTCCAGGAAAGATGGGCCTTCTCTACCAGGCAGGTGGCAAAACATGGGCAGATTTGGGATTTTATTCTCATAGCTTTAGTGTGAATCCAGTTGGTTGTTCATCTACAAGAGATTCCATAACTTTCTTCCCCTTCCTAGCAGAACACTGATGTTGCTCACGTCTTCACATGGATACTCACACATCCATCTTTCTCCATGAAGTTCATGTGACACTGGAGAATCTGACCCCACTCCCATTTGGAGTTGGAGTGGGACAAGGACTTAATTGGTCTAAGGCAGTCATAATAATCCCTTGTCAACATTTCATTCTAGATGCCAGGCTTCAGGCTCTCATTAGCCAATGACCCAACTGGTTGATAGTTGGGCATTTGACCTTAAAAAGCTTAATTAGAGTGAAAGCGAGTATGTTTAATTTTGGCTCTTGAATTATTGTGATAAAATAACACAATATTTATTGTGTAAAATACTTAATTCCTTTATGGTTTAAGCTGGTTTCAATCTGGATTTGTGTTATTTGCAACCAAAAACATTCTAATTGATAAGCACCTCAAAACAACAGAGGAAATAGAGTTCTTGCCTGACTCCATTTAGAAAAATCCTAAAGAAAAACATTGTTTGGCCATGCCTGTGTCCTGTGTGAGTATTATATTCTCCAGGTTTGAGTCATAGAAGCCCACCTCTGTGCCTGTGATTTGTAGCTTCCACCAAAACCCACGCATGGAGTGAATCTTGGCACAAAACTTAACCCAACAGCAGGGCTTGAGAAACTGAAAGAGAATGATCTTGTGCATGAAAGTTTTATTTGTTTACAGCTTATTGAGGTATAATTTCATGTCATAAAATCCATCCATTATAAATGTACAATTCAATTCTAAGTGAATTTACGTGTATGCAAGTTTGCCGCAATCCTGATTTAGAATAGTTCCATCACCCGCTGAAGTACCCTGTGCCTGTTTGTAATCAATTCCACTTGTACCCTCCATGTGAGGCAACAGTTATCTGCTTTCTATCTTTATAGATTTGCCTTTTCTGGACAATTCATATAAATAAAATCGTACAATGTATGATCTTACGCATCTAGCTTCTTTAACTTAGCAGTATGTTCTTGAGCTCCATCAGTATTGATATATCAGTAGTTTCTTTTTTTTAATTGTTTTATCGTATGGATATCCTACATTTTATATATTTGCCAACTGATGGATACTTGGATTGTTTCCAGATTTTGGATATTTTACATAATGCTGCTTCGAACATTTGTTTCCATGTTTTTGTGTGAACATGTGCTTTCGTATTTCTCTTGAATGAATATTTAGGAGTGGACTTGCTGGGTTGTATGGTTGAACTTAAGCTGCCAAATTGTTTTCCAAAGTGGCTGCACCATTTTATATCCCTGCCAGCAACAGACAAGGGTCCTAGCTGTGCCACTGCTGGTATGATCTGTCTTTTGGATTATAGCCAGTCTAGTGGATAAGTAGTAGTATCTCATTGCGGCTTAAACTTGCCTTTCTCTAATGTTTAATGATGTTGAGTATCTTCTCATGTGCCTGACCTTTTAATGAAATAACCTTATTCACCTGTGAAATGGAACTCAATGAAAGAGTCTTAATCTCTATCCATAATTCCCTTTCTTTTGTGAATAACAAAGCAAAGGGATGGATGGAGGGGGTGAAATGGGGGGAAAGAAGTCCCCCTCTTTTATGCAGAAATGTAGGGCAGGGAACGGAACCTTTCCTTGTCCTGTTGTTTTCATAGCTTAGAGGCTAGTTGTGGCAACTTAGCATCAGTGGGGGCACTGACCTCATATGCAAATGATCCGATGCGTGGGTAAGGCACACTTTGTCTGAGAACTCTACTTTGGAAAAGATAGGATCTGGGTTCATCGTCCCAGCCTTGGAGCTCTGAGCCTCTGCTGTGGAGCTTGAAAGTAATATATGACCCTCTCAGTGCAAGCTTTCTGAGGTTAGCTCTTCCAGCCACACAGTAGTTGGTGTTATTTCTTTTATCTTTTGATAAAATGACCCTCTGGGCTTCCCTGGTGGCGCAGTGGTTGAGAGTCCGCCTGCCGATGCAGGGGACACGGGTTCGTGCCCCGGTCCGGGAAGACCCCACATGCCGCGGAGCAGCTGGGCCCGTGAGCCACGGCCGCTGAGCCTGCGCGTCCGGACCCTGTGCTCCGCAACGGAGGAGGCCACAGCACCGAGAGGCCAAAAAAAAAAAAAAAAAAAAAAAAGACTCTCTCTTCTCAGAGTAAAGCAAGGCTCTGCACATGTTTCTCAGGTTGCAGTAACCTGTGCTTTCTAGGAAAAGGTCACTTAGAGGAGTTGAAAGGACTCGAGGTTCATACATTGGCCCCCTTGAGCATATACGAGCCCCAGATACGGGTTCCTCTGTTGCTCAGATTTTCAAACCTTGAAAGCTCTGAAAACAGATGATTAAATACCTGTGGGGTGAGTGCACAGCAGCCAGCCGATGTCAGCATTTGGGTATTTTGACACGTGACTGAGATGGATTTCAGCCAGCTGAAGTCCCCACTAAACACCACTGGGCTGGTTAAGAGCATGTCCTTTAAATCAGATTTCTTCAGTTGGAATCCTGGCAGTACATTCTGTGTGTGTGTGATTTTGGATGAGCTACTTAACCATGTTAAGCTTGGGTTAACTCAACTGTAAAATGGGATTAATAACAATACTTGGTTCTTAAAATCATTGATAGGATTAAATGAGATAATGCATGTAAAGTGCTTAGCCTCATTCAGAGTTTCTTCAGCTGTTAAAAAGTTTTTTGTGTTATATTTGATTTTATATCGTTGGAACTTGGAAGAAAGCCTGACAGAGAGTGTGCGCTTAGTGACTACTGTCTAACCATATTCAATTGAGATATTCATTCATTCATTCATTTGTTCATATATTCCATCCCTTCATTTAATGGTGCTGTGATAAATTCATTCTATGTATCAGTCATACAATAGATATTTATGAGGTGCCAGCGATGTGTCAAACAATGTTCTAGATCCTGGGGCAAACTATAACTCTCAGGACAAATCCAACCCTCCACCTGTTTTTGTTAATAAAGGTTTGTGGGAACACAGCCACGCCCATTCACTTGCATACAATGTTTGGCTTCTTTGTGCTACAGCAGCAGAGTTGAATAGGTGTAACAGAGATTGATTGACCCTCAAAGCCTGAACTATTGACTCTTTGGCCCTTTAGAGGACAGGTTTTTCAACGCTTGTTTTAGATCCTGAGATTCAAACAGTGTACAGAATAAGGTGATATTCTGGCTCTCATTAGGGCCTGGACAAAACAGACAATAAACTTGTGAATAAGTGCATTTGTACATACACAAACTATTTGTAGTGATAAGTGCAATAAAAAACAAAAAATACGTATAAGAGACTAGAGAAGAGCCAAGGGTAGGGGTAGGAGGTTTTTTTATTTTTAGGTTTGTCATTTGATTGTCTCTAATATCAGATTAGAAGTTCAAAGTTTCTCTCTAGTAATTTATTTTCAGAATAATTTCAATAGCAAAACAAATACTCACTGCCCCGTGGAGTCTCACTGACATTCAAAAACCACTCCAGGTTGCAAATAAATCCAGATGTGCCCTACAAAAAAATCTGGTTTGGGGAGACCTCATAAACAGTATCATGAAACTAACTGAAGACCACTTGGCATTTTGCTGACTGGTATATATTCTTGCCCAGGAGTTGGTTTCCCACGTGGAGAACAATAAGGGCATCACTGCTTCCAACAAAAGAGGAATTACAGTTGTGTTCCTCTTTCAGCCTGGTTATCTGTGGCCAAGACTAAATTGAAAAGTATCCATTTTACAAACAAAAAAGAAGCCCTGGGGGCCTCAAGAGCTGATGAAAAGAGGAGTAAGAAGTAGGTCAGAGACGCTATGGAAGGTCTTCTACCCTGTGTCTTATTTTCAGTAGGGTTTTCAGTGCCTACTTGTTGTTGGACGGTTTGCTTGCTATGGTGCTGCTCTGCAGGCAAGTTGCATTATTAACAAGGCTGTAGCAGGAAGCAGGGCGCTTCCGCAAAATTCTAGTGTGAGGGTCAGCCAACCTTTTCTGTAAAGAGCCAGATCATAAATATTTCAGATTTTGCAGGCCTTAACAAGTATTCAGCTCTTCTGGTGTAGCACTCCAGCAGCCTTGGATGATACATAAATGAATGAGCATGGCTGTGTTCCAATAAAACTTTATTTCCACAACCAGAGAGGATTGGACCTGTGAGTTGTGGTTTGCCAGCCCCTTTTCTAGTGCACTTTTTCTTCTGCAAGTGCGCTCCTCAGATCAGTTGGCAGTGTATGCAACACACATATGTTTTGTCTCCTCCCTTCTGACCTAATGACTCAGGCCAGCCATGTGCACATGTACCAACGCTACCACAGATAGTCAGTATATGCCAGGCTATGCATATAACCCACGGAATCCCAGTGATGGTAAAACAGAAGTGTGTCTCCTGTTCATGGGTCTACCCTGGGTATGGGCGATTTTCCAGGGCAGGTGTCCTCCATGGCTGACATGGCGATTCAATCTGATGGAGGCACCATCAGCCTGTAGCTTCACTTTCTGGCACACACAGCCTCCTAGGTTAGTGTGGTTGAGAAAGACCAAGGTCTTATAACAGCAGTTAAATGGCTAGGTCTCTAACAGTTTGGCCATAGCTAGTCACAGGGTCCTAACCAGCTTCAAGAAGATGTCAGATATAATCTTTCCCATCTGCCTAGCAGAGGAGAGGAACTGAATCTGGGTAAACATGCAAAGTTCTTGTTTGATCGGTTGATTTGATTGAGGAATTAATTGGTAATCATTTCTAAGCAATCAGATGTGTCCACCAGTGAGGAAACTGTGGAATTTACGAGGATATGTTGTTCACATCAATTTTCCACTGGGGGGAATCTGAAAGAAAACACCTACTAGACTTAGGTTCAGACACTTTTTACTGACACATATTCTTGTATTTGTTGTTGAAAGCCATTATCAGTGTTGTTAATCCTAGGCCTGATCTTAGAATGTATCTCTGTCCTGTAAAAGTCAAGCACATTCACACTGACTGAATGTCTCTTGACACTGGGTTTCACCTGTTTATTCTATAAGTTATGCTTAGTGAGTACTCATCTTCACTTCCTATACTGATCCAGTTTGGCTGACTTTACTAATTTGGTTAACAAGACCATAAATAATAATCCAGTCTCGCTTTGTTTATGGTTAACAATACTGGTCCATTATAATTTTCTATGGCAGTCCATATGGTGAGTAATAAACTAACTAATAAAGCTGCCACATGGAGGGAAGGTCTGCTTTTATTTTTATGGCCATTTCTTTAGTCTGATACATAATTAATGTACAAGGTTCAACTACATTTTTGGGGTCAGTTCCCAGTTTATTTGATACATTCTGAGGTGTTCATTTTCTAGATGAATTTGTGGGTGGGAGAGTGGGATAAAACTACAGTTTTTGATATGGAAAGATGCTTAACCAGGATTTTCTTTTTAAATGAAGACACTTAAATTACCTTTGCTTTCAGAATTCATTTCTATTGAAAATATAAAGTGATTCTATGCTCAGACTCAGAGTACCTCCCCCTACTTAAGAGAACATGGTTCTAAAACTTTTCTCCTTGGAGAGTAATTTCCTGTGCCTCTGTCTCTCTCAATGATTTGCTCAGTCTCCACAATTTGTCTGCCTCCCTCTTGAACTGATTTATGAGTCATGAAAATCTGTAGGAGAATTTGCCAAGCTGCAAACCAATTAATTATATTTGCTGTTGGACCTATCTGTTAGGTGCTGGCGTTTCCATTTGGTCAGATGTTTTAAATTTCATGTGCACATGTGTTTCACTTTTGTTTTCTTAAAGACCAGGCTGACTACCCAAGGGTGATTCCAGTAACAACAAAGACAAAAATTCACTGGAGGTGTATTATCCTTCATTTGTATACAGAATCTTTGAAAAATTCACAGTTTTCCCAGAAATTTTACACAGGGCTTGCTTCTTTTAGAGGAAAGTTTCTGTGTTTTGTCCACAACATCCTCAATACTCACAGTGAAAATTGTGCTGTCCATCTTCTGCTTTGCAGGACTATTATTATAATGTGATAATAATAATAATATCCAGATGACAATAGCAGTTGTTTATGTAGAACTCACTGTATGCCACACAATCTTTTAATGTATACTTTACATATATTCACCCTTTAATGTAATTCTGTAAGGAGGGAAAATACTATTCTTATTCTCATTTCTTTTTAAGATAGGAAACTGAGACTCAGAGAGGTTAATAAGTAAATGACTGATAGCACACAGCCAGAAAGGAGCAGAGTTTTTGGAAGCCTGTCTCCTCATGATGGGATAGCCTTCTCATCAGAAATGCAGGGCAGGGCAAGTCCCTATATTCTAAAGGCATGTTTTTGGAAAGCCTAGCCATAAACTTGTTTATACACCAGTATTGATTTACCTGGTAGAGTCCTTTGATTTTACTGGATAGTACTTTACAGGCTGATAGATGACATGGCACTATAAGTATAGTGACACTGTTTTCTTCCCTTACCTGTAAAAGGTGAAATGGTTCCCTGTGGTGTTAGAAAGGATTGCAACAGATTTGCTTGGGGAAAATTATCTTTCCCTACACTCCTCCACTCCATTTCTACTGTGAGTTATTATGATTAAAAAGAAAGCCATAATACTTGCTTCAAGGTGAAAATATTTAGGCAAAATATTACCACAGGGAAAGTTTATTTTAAGCATCATGGTTAAAAAGAAGTAGGTGTCAGGTTTAGGATTTTATACTTAAAGTTCATCACAATGCCATAAAGCATTGGTTGACAAACTTTCTCCTATAAATGGCAATATAGTAAATACTTAGGCTTATGGATTGTACCATCTCTGTCACAACTACTCAGTTTTGCAGCAAAAGAGGTCACAGCAATGCACAAATGAGTGTGGCTCTGTTACAATAAATCTGTATTTTCAACAGTAGGCATCAAGACAGATTTTGCCCTCAGGTCATAGTTTAATGACCCCCCTGATGTAAAGGAAACACCAGGGGTTTGGAGATAGGGTTTCTATTTTGGCCTGCCATTTGCCAGCTCTATGGCCTTGGATGAGTCATTGAACCTCTCTGAGCCACCATCCCCCAACTGCTTAATGGGGAAATGCCTATTTACCTATTAGCATGGTTATGAAAATTAAATGAATAAGCACTGAATGAGTGAAGGACCAGATTCAATAAAAGAAATTCCATTCCATCCATCTCTTCCCTCTTCAAACTCCTTTTTCTTCTACTTCTTCCTACCTTCTGCTCATTGGTTAGTAAGTGATAATAGTTATGGCTGCCTGAGAATTTTTGAGTGTCCTTAGTTTTTGGTTATGCCAGTATTAGAAGAGTACTTCTCCCTGCAGACAAGAGCTTTCTGAATAATTGCACGTGAAGTGGTTTTGAAATAGTTGCTAGGAAAAAAATGTCTTAGCCATCATGGTATGAAGAGGAAAAGGTTTAATTCTTTTGGACCAGAGGTAGTAGATGAAGAGGACCTCACCAATTCCACCAGTCAACCATCCATGGCACACATCACTAGGTGGTCACAACCTTTTTAACTGATAAATTGATTAAGGATTCAGAAGTGTGTTCATGGCAGTCTTTTCAGTCACCAACAATGGTTTCTAGCTGTTTCGTTAGATGAAATTTATTAGGTGTCTTTGACCTAGATAATTAGCTTCGAGGGTCAGAGAGTTTGAAACGTTCCTCAGATTATGGGCTATGTGAAGCTGTTGAAGAGTTGCCATTTTTCCCTGTTTTGTGAGCAGTGATGTTTTTCTTTAGGAACCTTAGCTTGAATTCTGAGGCCACACACACACACACACACACAAACACAAACAAGTAAAAAGTATCTTCCTCCCTCCCTGAAGCTTGATTTCTTCATGAAATGGCCTCACAAAGAAACTTGGTAAGATCTCTCATTTTCTTGGCTCCCAAAAGGCTTAGCAGCAGGTGAATACCTGCTCTCTTTTCTTGTTCTTCAAGCTTTTTGCCCTTTTCCAGATATTCTATGGTTAGCTACGGGTCTAGAAATCTGGGAATAAGAGGGAGTCCTAATTCTTCTTGGTGAAAAGAACAGAAACTCATTTCAGACTCACTTAAGTGAAAAGGGAGCATTTAGTTTGAAAATATTCCATAGATGCCAAGAGGATACCAAGAGGGAGAGGAGGACACACAATGGACCAGGAAAGGCGTCAGCACCCTGGACAGCAACCCATCCTTTTCTCTGTGAGTCATGACCAGCCCATCATATTTGCCCTTCTTCCCCACTTTGCATATTGGACATACTCCTTCTTGTGTGTTCTCCCCAGATCCTTGCACTGCTAGTTTCTTTATATTAATTGAATTTTAGCACAGGTTGCCTTTTCCAAAGGTCTTCTCTGGCCATACCAATCACATATCATGATCATAAATTACCTTAGGTTCTTTGTTCACTCTTTCACCATATGCATCCCCCCTTAGGACCTAAGTTCCTATGAGCAAAGACTTATTTAAAACAATGCTTTACACATACTAGGCACACATCAGTGTTTTTTTGAATATCAAAAATTATAAATAAGAGAATGGTGTCATTAATTCCAAATTCTCTAGGAGAGAGAATTAAACTGGCCCAGTTGGGGTTGGAATTCAACCACGGTCCTATTAATTGAGGCACACTTCTTTAAGTACCTGTACCTGAGGGGAGATGGACTTGTTTTGGGAAGTCATCATGGACTAGGAAGATATATCCCCAAATGACTACAAGTTTGTGTGCTTGTAAGTTTACAGAGGATGGTGAGGTTAAGTGATTGCTCTCCTTAAATTTGGCAGAAGAAACGGATAATTTTTTGTTTGAAGTTTGTTGTACTATCAGTACCCACTGGACACTATGGAAGTATCCTGAACCAAATCTTTTACTTATTTATTGCTGTTAAATAAACCTTCAGAGGCCAATCCAAAGTTTAGATACAACAGATGCTTTGTGCTTCTCCCCATCCTTTATTTTTTCAACACTTCTGAATAAAGTGTGTGTGTGTGCCCCTGCACACATATGCATATTTTATTCCCAAGTTTCCAGAAGCATGTGTTAATGATCTCATAGGGTCCTGAAACAGGAAGATGTACTCAGCATACAGGGCCACATGGTAATCTCCAGGCAGGAATTGTGGAATAGGTGACACATGGAAAGCAAGCTAGGGCTTAGCATTACTGTTAGAATGAAATTGCTGCAGTTTATGAAGCACTTTTTATCTTCTTTCATTTTTGTTCAGCTAGGAGGTACTTAGTACTTACTGTTTTCGGGTAAGGTTTCAGCTGTGACGGATATCAGGTCTCTGCCCACATGAAACTGCCCTTCTAATTTGGGGAGTGGTTTAAAAGAGATAGAGAATAAGTAAACCAATAGAGAGAGGATACAATTTCAGTTGTGATGGTGTCATTAAGCAAATGAAATGGATGGTAAGAACTGGAATGCCTAGGGGTGGTGCAGGTGACCGGGGGTGGCAGGCAGCCTTGTGGGGAAAATGAAGCCAAGATCTATGAGGGGAACCTGAGGATGTGAAGACATGTGCATGGTCATTGCCAGGGAAGGGCGTGGTGAGTTTGAAGAGCTGGAAAAGGGCAGCATGTGGCTGGAATGAGCTCTAGGAACAAGGGGGAGAGAAGAAGGGAGAGTGGAGGAGAAGTAGATCAAGGAAATCTTTACTCATGGTAAGGAGTTGGACTTTTAGTCTCAGAGCAATGGAAGGCCTTTGGAGTGGCCTGAGAGAGGGGACAACATCCACTTTACAATTTACAGGAATTTTGTGGACCAGAGAGGGGAAGAGTGGGAAGCAGAGGGGGTAAACTGTGAGGTTTTAGCAGAAGTCCTGGGGAGAGATGATGGTGATTACAATATATCCACAAACTGCCCGCGTGACACGGGGCATCGGTTCATCTGTGTAGGTTTTTACCTCCCTCTACTTACCCACAGCCCCAGTCTCATGGTCAAAAATTAACCAAGTTATTTAAGTTTGGCACCTCTAGAATGGCTTTAAAACAATCCTTGCTGGGTTAGCAACAGTATGATAACTCAGAATCCCAGGGGGTTCAGAATATACGGGTCTTGATCCCATGGGTGTACTTAAAGAGACATGAACCCCCATGCATGAACTCTTTGTGAACGCTTGTGAAACTTTATTTATTTATTTACTTATTTATTTAAAGAATTTGAGCAATGAGGAGCTGTAGGCAGAGCTTGAGCTTTTACAGACAGAGCAACCTTGATTCTAAATTTCTGTATATCTGCTTATCAACTCAAAACCTTAAACAAGATCCTTGACTTACAAGCCTGTGTGTTTAAAGGGATACTAATTAACAACAGTAATAATGCTTCCTCATAATTGTTACTTAGTACTAAGTAGAAGAGTGCTTATGTTGCCCTAAATGTATGCTTGAAACTTTATAGACATTATTTCTTTGAAACATTACAATGACCACCTATTATGCATATTAATGCACCACACTGCAGATAAGGAAAATAAACCTTAGATTAAGTAATGCATGTGGCATTGTGCAGTAAGTAAGTGGAGGAATGTCCATTGAGTTGATCTCATTTCATCCACCTAACAATGGGATATTATGAGGTAGCGTGTGGAAATACATGGCATAGCTTTTGCCGGAATGGGTGCTTGACAACTTTCATGTTACCTATCTCTCTGCAGATTTCAACTATTTATGACCACAGAATTAATTCTAAGGAAAGTAAATTGAAGGAGGTGTTTGTGTGTAATTTTTTTCCCCTAATGATTCCACTGTACCCTTGAGCATTTTCACGTTTGTGTTTAATCACAGCATCTCAGCCATGATGTTTCTGACAGGTAATTTCCTTAATGCATTTGACAGAGAAGGATTGCATGGAAGTCCATTGGATTCCGTGCTTTTGTCTGCAAGGGATGAGACTAGATTAGAACTATCTAGGTCTACTGCCTTCCGATGATACTGCATCCTAATAATTCCCATAATAATATGGATCATCTTTGTGGGACACACATTCTTGGCCAGATGGGAGACACCAGTTTGCAAGAAACCCTGCCATTTTTATTATACCTTGAGAAACATCTGGGCTGATATGTGAGTGTCAGAATCATAAATCAATTTAGTCCTCAGAGATAGTCCTAGTTATGCAGTTTATCTTCAAATACACTTGTTTTGTTTTCTTTTCTTTTCCCTGCTCTGACTGAAAGTGTTAAATGATGAGTACAAATGTCAAGCTATCAGATTCCTTTTTAGATTGCAAAGTCTCTACATTGGCATGTAAAGATCTGAGCATCAACAAGGCTCACAGGTACTTGGTGAAAAACAGTGATTCATGTTTCATGGCAATTCATCCCTAGGTACCAGCAAACCCAATCCATTCTCAAGCAAAGATGCAAATGCCCAGTGGAAACTCGCTTCATGACCCCCTTCTCCTCCTCTTCTCAAGTATTTATCAGCTGTTAGCCCCTGTGGTTTGTTAGTGTGTGTTAGTGTAGATCAAGGGGGCTAGAGAGTCAGGGTCAGGGATCTCTGATACCCGTGGGAATCACAAATGCTGCTATTTCACAGAATATCCTTTAGGCTATTCATGTCACTGGCTGTCAGCAGGCGCACTCCCGAGGAGCATCATGGTATATCAAAAACAGAGATTCTGTTGTTGCCAGTCTACTTGTAGTGTTTTTTTTGTTTTGTTTTGTTTTGCGGTACGCAGGCCTCTCACTGCTGCGGCCTCTCCCGTTGTGGAGCACAGGCTCCAGACACGCAGGCTCAGCGGCCATGGCTCACGGGCCCAGCCGCTTCGCAGCATGTGGGATCCTCCCAGACCGAGGCACGAACCCGTGTCCCCTGCATCGGCAGGCGGACTCCCAACCACTGCGCCACCAGGGAAGCCCCCTACTTGTAGTGTTTTAACACTTGAACCACCTGGACCCCACTGTGTGTTTCCATCCCCACTGAGTAGAATGTTTTGGTTCCTTTTAAAAATTAGTTTTATTATGAAAAATGTCAGACATTTAGAAAAGGAGAAAGAGTAATACAGTGGGCATTATATACTAACATTGGGATTTAAGAATTGACCAGCTATGCATAACAACTTGAAAGGATGTTTCCACACATCCTGAAACTTGCCTCTAAATACAAAAGAAATAAATATAAAAGAATTTCATATATATAAATATATGAAAATATATAAAACCCTGATGACATTATTGCAACTAACAGCATTATCTTT
>NW_020837962.1:7525725-7605725 GCF_003676395.1 Aethalodelphis obliquidens | reverse complement strand
ACATTGAAGACCATTGGGCAGGACATCAATTAGTGATGCAAATGCAGAGTTCTCTGTTGAGTAATGATGAAATCCCAAGACTTCTTAGTAGGCCACTAAGGAACAGAAAACCATTGATAAACTGGTATGTTCAGCACAAATTAAAAAAATTTTTTTAAATGTTTCTCACTCTTCAGTGCATTCCCAACAGAGACTTTTGACTTCCCATCCAGGAACTTTTTTTTTATGAATGAAATTCTGATCTCTAAATGATGAACTAAGGGGAGATAGGAAGTGACCTAAGTTACAAGGGAAAATGGAGTTGGTTGGGCATTCAGAGTGGCCCAGAGTCACCACCACTTGCAGCATCGCAACAGCATCAGAAAGCGAGTGTGGTTCTTCTGGCTGCTGTGGTGCTAACTGTGTAACGTAAGGTGTTTCTTGGGGCATATAGAATTCCGCATATTCGCCCTATCACTCATTTGCTTTAAGAGTTCAAACAGACTTGTCTGCATACACACGCATGCTGAACAAAGCTTGGCTGTGCTTCAGAGGATGTTCACTGTTCAGAGAATCATGAACAGAGCTCTTTGGGAAAAAAGTACATGGGGATTTTCAGGCTTCTCCCCAGTCTTCTCAATTAGAACCTTGAGGAAGGGGTCCAGGATTGCATATTGCATGCCCACCTCCTCCCACCCACATAATATCCTGAGGATCAATCCAGTTTGGGGACTCCTAGGGTCTGAATGTGATATGATTAGGACATTATGAAACTGTGATTCACAGCCCAGAGGGAAATCCATCTTAATTCTTTACCATCCTACTGAATGGTGCTCTCTTCCTAAGGAAATCCCTCTCACTCCCTCCTGTTTTCTTAATATGGAACTTTGTCATACGAATGGATTTCCTCAGTCTTTAATATTTGATTGGAGAACTAATTCTGGTCATGGTACATCAGAAAGCTGCTTTTTTCCCTCTTTCTAATAAGAACTATAATCCGTTGTTGACAAAAAAAAAAAAAAAAAAACTACAGCATTTCCTGGGTGCTTTAGAATACGCTGTGACAAATGGCGTCTTGCATTTTACAGTCGTCCTCATGGCTTGTAATACATCGTTTAATGAATTGATCACAGTGGAATGTAAAGATGAAGCAGCATTTATTGTGTATGTTATATTGCATATAATTTTTAGAGTTGACATTTATAACCATGGAGGCTGTTATTTTACATATCATGTTCAAACCATATCAGCCTAAAACACATTTAAATTTAATAAGCAAGTAGATTAGATTTGCTTTTAAGCTAGGCATATCATTACAGTGCATGTTTCCGGCAAGAGGGCACTCTCACAATTAAACACTGTCTTTAGTTGTCTTAAAGAAACAAAAATTACAAAGGAGGGGGTGAGAGCAGAAGCTGAAATAATTAAGTTTGAAATCCAAAGAATACCCTTTGACAGACCACTCTAAGAGAAGCCCTCTAACCATTGAGGCGAAAGAGTCCTGTTTGGTTTTATTAACCATCATCAGGCAACTTTGAGGCTGAATACAGGCCTTGGGAATGAAATGCAAATTCTGTAATAGGAACATCATTGTGATAATAATTTATTAAATTTCCTGAGCCGTCTCCCTCTGAGGAGGGCAGCACAACGGCCCTGGTGATTAATTTTCAACACCGTTTAACATTTTATTAAAGGGAAACAAGTTTTTAATCTATTGATGCCCTTTCTGTACAATTCCACGAGCTGTTTTCAAAACCAGAGGGAAGAAGGAAAAAAAAATGGAAGAGGGGGAGAAGAGGGAATATTGACCAGCAGTTCTAATTCTGAGATCAAGAATCTCAGACTCTCCTGTGCTTGAATGGCATTTTATTGTTCTAGCCTCATGGTAGCTCATTGGTGTTTTGTGAGAGAGTTTACTTTGAATCTAAAGTTAGGGGAAACACAATATTTGGGGAGAGGGTCATCTGAGAGAGCTGGGGGGTGAGAAAGTTGGTGGACTGGGCGCTTCTCAGAATCCTAGTAGAGCTTACTTAGACAAGGGCTGCGTGCTCAAATGCTTACAGAGGCCAGGAAGACTCCCAAAGTGGGGAGTATAAGAGAAGGCAGGTGGTAAGGTACTTGGTGGTACTGTTCGGCTCAACCAAATGTTGACATTCTAGAATGTCTTCTGTGAGGACACTAAAGACAAATAACACAAAATGCAAGGTGAGACCTGGATGGGATCCTGGCCCAGAAAAGGGAAATATATGGAGGGGAAAAAAAAAAACTAACGAAATCCCAATATGGTCTGCAATTTAGTTAACAGTATTGTACCAATGTTAACTTCCTGTTTCAGATCACTGTACTATGATTATAGTAAGATGTTAACATTAGGGCGAGCTGGGGGAGTGATACACAGGCATTCTCTGTAGTATTTCTGAAGTTTTACTGCAAATCTGAAATGACTTCTAAATAAAAATATGTTTACAAGCAATCAAAGCAAAGTGTGGGACATATAATATAGAGATCAAGGTCAACGGTAACCGGCTTAAAACTTCCCATGTGGACATTCTCGTATTCTCTCTGAGAACAGCATGAAAGCTGGGGGAAGGGGGCCTCAGCCGCTTTACTTTGTATGGATAGCTGTCTCACAGCTTGATAGTGTGGTAGGCAAAATCACCCCCCAACCTCAATACGTCCACGTCCTGGTCCCTGGAACCTGTGAATATATGTTAGATTAAATGGCAGAGGAATGCAAATAGAATTAATCTTGCTGATCAGATGGCCTGAAGATGGGGAGATTATCCTGTATTATCTGGATGGACCCAATACGATTGCAAAGGTCTTTGTAAGTGGAAGAGGTAGGCAGGAGAAGAGAGAGTGTCAGAGTGATGCTTTCTGAGAAAAACTTGACAGGCCATCACTGTCTTTAAAATGGAAGGGAGGCATATGCCAAGAAGTGCAGGCAGCCTCTAGAATCTGGGAAAGGCAAGATTACACATTCAACCCTAGAGGCTCCAGAAAGGAACACGGCCCCGCCGACAAACTTAATTATAGCTCAGTGAGACCTGCATCAGATTTCTGAACTACAGAGTGTAAGATAATAAATGTGTGTTGTTTTAGGCCATTAGCTTTGCGGTGATTTGTTACAGCAGCAACAGGAAACAAATACAGACAAGGAGTCAGTAGAACAGCAAATGCTTATATGCTTATATGGTCCTTGAAGGTTATAAGCAGTTTACATGTATCACCTCCCTAATACAACGAGGTAGTAGTACATGGTACCCCGCTTTATAGATGAGGAGCCTGGACAGACGGATGTAAGCTTGTCCAGTGGCACAGCTGGTGTGTAACAGAGCAGAGAATTAGATATGGGGTCCATGCGCTGAAACAGCCGCCACGGGCAGGCAGCCCATAGTATTAGCATTATACTGTAGCATAGCAAGTATTTAGTGGAGGTTATAGTAGTACAACATGTTTAAATAGCTTAAAATTGGAAGAAATGTTGTCATAAGAAGGAGAGAGTGAGAGACAAATTTTCTTGGAGAGGTAACTAGAAAGATAAAATATTCTAATAGCAGTTGAAAAGACAATAGTCTCTATCTTTTCTTTAAGAAAAGGCATTGGCTAAAATATGTCTTTCACAAACTGTGAATCCCATCCGATTATTATAGACTTAGGTGGCACGTGAAGATACTATTAAATAAAATTAAATCAATCATTTGGTGAAGGCGTTATTCACTTTTCAGTTCTCCTTCCATGTCCCTGTTTATGTCACTGAGACAGTCTTTGTTTGGTGCTAGGCTGTCCTTAAACATCTTTCTAATACTTGAAGATCACGATTTTTAATAATTAACTGGAGGCCTGAGGCTCGGTGTCTGCAGGTAACGGTAGCGAAATGTTAATAACTTATGCTTGCACTGTACTTATTTTATGGTTACCCTCTATTTGGAATAAGTGATTTTTTCTTTTCCATTTATAGTATTGATATAAAGTTGCCTTTTAGAAATAACATATTTCAGTGAAAGCAAAGTACATCAGTGTAAAGATATTTTAAGCAGCTGATAGTTTATCATTATGACACATGGTGGCCATTTAGTGACAGTGGCAGAAGAATGGCTTAGGTTTGGGAACATCTGGTTCTTTGGGGCTGAAGATTTCAAGGTGTCAACTCTAATTGCTAAAAAGATGTTCATTACCAAGGCCCACAGTGATTTTTGAATCCATTTTGTTTTCTACCTCTTCACCAGAAATAAGTAATTTCATTGAATTCAGAAAGAAGAGACCTCAGGACAAATGAACCATCTTTGTAACATTAAAATTTGATTGGGATTAGCTCAATCCATTGGTCCTTAATTAGCTGTTGATTGTTCTGCTAATTCTAGAAACAAAATATCTAAAATACATAGCATTTGCTGAACTTTATTAAAAAGCTCTTACTGTCTGTTCACCTCACCGTGCTTTATCTTGAATCAAGTCTGTCTTTGGACATGCCATATTGGGAGCTGAGCCTGTACTCTGAGAGTGGTCCAGCTTTCCCCAAACATAGCCTTATTTTTGATGATGGGAAGGAATGTGTCTCACCAGAGCTCATCCGCTTACATTATGTGTCATCTTGCAGGATTGTAGGACATGGCTCCTTGCTAGAATTTTGGCTGTGCTGTCAACGCTAACCGATTCTACCAATGAACTGGGGTGCAAACTGTTTGTCCACTGTACAAATTACAGGTCGAGGAGATGAGCATTATTGCACGGGCAGGGGCAGGCATCTGACATCTGGTACCACATCCGGTACTTGGTATGGCAGAACAAGACAATGACTCAACAGCACAGGTTTAAAAGAGTTAATTGGTACGTAAAATGCTCGCAGTTTAAGAAAGGTACCTGGCTTGTATCTCTTATCAAAGGATTTCTGAATGCAGCTTAGCACTTGCAACATGCTTTTTCTTTTAATCTTGGTCACTTTGCTGTTTACAGCAGGATCTAAGGACTTTCTTCTAGGCTCTGAGAATCTAAAGCATGTGGCTATCATCTTTCTCAGCCTCCCAGAGGGAGTTTTGAAGCTTCATTGATGACTGTTTTTGTTTTGTTTTGGGCTCCCTCCCTCTCTTCATCCTCCTTCTTTCCCTCTGCTTTCTCCTCCTCCTTCTTTTATTCATCCAAGAAAGCAAAGGCACAGGCTTGGTCCAGCGATTTTGAAGTATAAATCAGTATTTCCCATAGAGTGGCAATAATAATAATAGTTACGATGACTAAATCTATTTAGTACGTGTATGTGTTGTAAAATTACTACTCATGGTGCCGGCCATGTTATATTCATTCTCACGATTCACTCTGAAGATCTCTCAGAGAATCTTTTACCCAACTTTTCCTGCACCCCTCTTCTCTCTCCCTAGCCTCACTTATCAGACTGGTTTCGCAGTACACAATCAAGAAGCATCTTTTGTTCAGACCATTGCCATCCTTGATGGTGTAGGTATCTAAAGGTCTAAATGTTTCGCAAACATTCATTAAGTACCTATGATGCGCACGCTTTAAATATGTGAGCTCAATCTGACAACAACCCTGAGAAGTGAATATTTTTATCCCTATTTTCAGAGGAAGCCAGGATCCCTGCCTTCAAAGAACGCACAGTTAGGAAGAGGAGACAGTCACACCTAATGATAAACAAAATTGAATGACATATGTGTCCACGGGGGCAAGAATCGTGCTGAGAAGGGTGTCTTGGAAGGTGGGGGGAGGGGGTGATTCCTGGACAGGATTTTGAGGGTGGGCAGGCTTTTTTCAGACAGACGATTTGTGGAAGGATGTATCAGGCAAAGAGGACAGAGTTTGCAAAGGGAAAGGGAAGTAGAATGCTGAGCCAAAGATAGATATGCACTGCTAAATATAGGTAGAGTGGTGTGCAAGAGGGGAAGCTGGATTATCTGAAATATATAAAGCCAGTGGTATCACCTTTATGTGCAAGTTGGGTCAATTTTAAGGAGAGTTCAAAAGACTCCGTTTCGGAAGTGTACATCTTAGCCAGCCTGAGCAGCCAGGCTAATTCTCTGAGTCGTCTAACACCTGAACACATACATTTTTCCCCATCTCCCTCATTGTTCCTTTCCCCCACGATCCCACCTCCAATATACCTTTCAACCAGGATTCTCTGGTTTCTCCAGGCTGTTGAAACTAAATACAAATGTTGTTCCTCTAAGCCTGCTACACAGCTGTTCCCCTATGAGATGAAGAAAAAGAATAAGGAAAACTACGGTTCTTGGTATCTTGTACTTCATATGGTTGCATTTGAAGCAGGGAGAGGTGAGCTTGCTGTGGACTATAACACCTGCTTTGGGGAATTCCAGAGCTTCTTTCTGTTTCTGGAGTGATCTTGAGTACTAAGTTTAAAAAGGCATCACTAGGAGAGAGCCTAAAAACCCATGAACAAAGAGTACTACGGCACTGTGGAAAACAGTCTGGTGGGTCCTCAAAATGTTAAGCATTGATTTATCATTGTATCCAGGATTCTACTACTAGGCGTCCATCCAAAAGAATTTAAGACAGGCATTCAAAACAAAAATTTGTACATTAATGTTCATATATTGTTCACAATAGACAAACGTTGGAAACAACCCTGACCCTCTTCGGTGGAAGAATGGGTAAACAAAATATGGTCCATCCATACAAAGGAATATTATTCAGCCATAAAAAGTATTGACATACTGACGCATGCTCTAACATGGGTGAACCTTGAAAACATCGTGCTTGGTGAAATAAGTCAGACACAGTCAGTCATATACTTATGATTGTATTTATAGAATAGGAAACTGTAAAAACAGAAAGCAGAATGGCAGTTTCTAGGGGAGGGAAAATACGAATTTATTGCCTAACAGGTATGGGGTTTTCCTGTGGGATGATGAAAATGTTTTGAAACTAAATAGAGGTGGCAGTTGTACAACATATGAATCTACAGAATGCCACTGAATTGTAGTTTAAAATGGTTAATTTCATGTTGTGTGTGTGAATTTTACCTCCATTAAAAACAAACAAAAAAAACACTAGCACAGGTTCCAAGGATACAAGTTTGCTGCATTGCACTCAGTTTGCACAGTATGAACTGTGCTTGCAAGAAACCCCCAGAAATTGATCCTTGGAGAAACAAAGTCCATCTGGAGAGTGGAAAAGGAGGCAGCTCCAAGGACCAGGGTTCAATTTCAGTTCCAAGGGGCCAGTGAAGTATGACCACCAGCATCACGTGACCACCCTCCTCCCCAGAGGAAGTTGCAGCCTGGGAAGGTGACAGCTCAAAATGTCAGAAAGCGATGATGAGAAAATTGGAAATGGATAGAGTTTTATGGCAATGCATTTTTAACTCCACTTCGGTGTAGAGGGGACATTTTAAGGATCTAAGAGCTTAAACCAGACAAGATTTCCTCCAGTGTGATAATAAATATACCAAAGTGCCCTTTTATGTTTAATAATTCAGGATCCCCTGAGTGTTTAAAGGTTTTTCTGTTTTATCATTTGAAAAATCGAATGGTAATCGGTTAAAAAATAATAGATGAGAAATGTTTTCAAGATGGGATCTGAATCAGGCGCTTTAAAACGTCTTTGGAAATGGATATCTGCGTGTCCTATGTCGCAGACGCCTGAAGGTTTGGAACTTTTAGGATAAGCAGACACTTGTCATGCCAAGTGCATCCTCCTGTCTGGAGGGATGGCACCCACCTCCACATATGGCATCGGTCAGTTGTCTGGGTAGGGTTGGAACAAAGTTAGACAAAAAACACTGTGGGGCCACTTGTGCACTCACCCATTCTTGAATGTGCTCAGAATGTGTATAGCAACGATCAGAGAGCCAGATTCCTGCCAAATTCTGGAGAAAAATCTAAAAGTCAGATTACAGCTACATTCTATGGTGAGGGATGTGAACCCATGGATTCCCTGAGGAGAGGTTTGAATTGTTCTGGCCTGCAAACTGGGCTCCATGGAGAACAAAATGCTAAACTCTAGGCAGCAGTGATTTTTAGAAAGGAAGCCCCACTCTCCTTGTAGACTAAGAATGATCCTATGACTCTCAGATGAAAGGGAGATGGTTTTTCCCCGGGAGGGGAGTGGGAAGAGGATGGCTTCCTGTCATGGGAGAATCTGAACGTGGCAGGAAGGATCCATGTGTGTTCTTAAACATCACGTTGGAAATTAAAAGCCACTACTGTGCTTCATCCTCATTCAGCAGATGTTTATTGCATGTCTGTGTATGATATGCCCATCAGACACTGCAGCCTACGCTGGGGATACTGCATTACACCACACGGACAAGATCACTGCTTGCATGGAGCTCATATTTTCTGGTACAGGGGAAAAAACAGTCAAGAAAGAATTATGATGGAAATTGCCAGCCACCTACCAACAGCCGTTTATCCCTTCCTCCTTAGTAATCGACCTCCTTGGTCCCTTAGTCATAGCCAAGATGCTCAGATTAAAGGAAAATTATACTGCGTTCTCCAGCTTCCCTAGCAGAGTGGGATCACCCACAAGATGGCAATGAAAATTATTAGGTGTGGTTTCTGGGCAAACCCTTTAGTAGGGGCTGACTCACTTTCAAAGCCAGCACCCATGTGCCCTCTGTCCCTTTCTCTCTCCTACTGCATGAAACTAGGTGATGCTGAGGTGACTTTGAGGGTGGATTCTATGTCCTAAGGATGGTGGAACAGAAAAGTGAAGGGAGCAGCAAGATATCTGATGGACTGCCTTGTCCTGAACTTATTTTATGGGAGAGAAAATAAACATATATTCTGTCGAAGCCACAGTTATTCAGGGACTAGGTAAACAACCACCAAACCCAAGTTTCTGAGATCAAGACAGAAAACACAAATATAAAATAATTTCAGAAAGCAAAAGCTGGTTCATTTTAGACAATAAAGCAGAGAGATGTGAGAGAGGAGGACTGGGGTGAAGAGTGAGGTTCCTCAGGGATGGGGAAGGGGAGAGGATCAGGCATGTGCAGTTCTGGGGGTGACACATTCCAAGCTGAAGGAATGCCAGATGCCAGATACCAAATGGCTTCACTGAGAAACGAAAGAAAGTTAGAAGGGTCAGATAGCGGTAGGAGCTGTAAAGATGTCACCAAGTGAGGTCAGGAAAGAACAGGTCCTGCGTGTTCTGGTAGGCCACGTTAAGAAATAGGGATTTTGTGCTGGAGAGGGTGCGGAGAAAAGGGAACACTCTTGCACTGCTGGTGGGAATGTGAATTGGTTCAGCCACTATGGAGAACAGTATGGAGCTTCCTTAAAAAACTACAAATAGAACTGCCATATGACTCAGCAACCCCACTACTGGGCATATACCCTGAGAAAACCAAAATTCTAAAAGAGTCATGTACCAAAATGTTCACTGCAGCTCTATTTACAATAGCCCGGAGATGGAAACAACCTAAGTGCCCATCATCGGATGAATGGATAAAGAAGATGTGGCACATATATACAATGGAATATTACTCAGCCATAAAAAGAAACGAAATTGAGCTATTTGTAATGAGGTGGATAGACCTAGAGTCTGTCATACAGAGTGAAGTAAGTCAGAAAGAGAAAAGCAAATACCGTATGCTAACACATATGTATGGAATTTAAGGAAAAAAATGTCATGAAGAAGCTAGGGGTAAGACAGGAATAAAGACACAGACCTACTAGAGAATGGACTTGAGGATATGGGGAGGGGGAAAGGTAAGCTGTGACAAAGCGAGAGAGAGGCATGGACATATATACACTACCAAACGTAAGGTAGATAGCTAGTGGGAAGCAGCCGCATAGCACAGGGAGATCAGCTCAGTGCTTTGTGACCGCCTGGAGTGGGGGTGGGATAGGGAGGGTGGGAGGGAGGGAGACGCAAGAGGGAAGAGATATGGGAACATATGTATATGTATAACTGACTCACCTTGTTATGAAGCAGAAACTAACACACCATTGTAAAGCAATTATACCCCAATAAAGATGTAAAAAAAAAAAAAGAACTAGGGATTTTATTCTGAGCAAGGCAGCAAGTCCTCAGTTTGATGTTGGCAGGAGGATGATCTGATATTTATTTCCAAAGCTCCCCGAAGCTGCTGTGTAGAGAATGGGCATGACACGTGTGGGGTCAGGAAAATCATTTACGTGGTGACTGTAGACCTCCAGACCAGAGTTGACTGTGGGATTTAGGTTGGAGATTGTGCTAATGAAACTTCAAAAAATTTGGGCAGCTAATTAAAATCTGAAAGTCTGTGTTAGGAGATTGAGCATAGATATAGTATCTGCTTTACCTTTGGAAGAATCTCTTACAGTCTTCCTACTAGAGTCACTTAACTGTATGCCAAAAAAAAAAGAAAAGAAAGAAAAAATCAACATGGGTTACTCAACATCAACAACAAAACAACCTAATTCAAAAAGGAGCGAAGTCTCAAATAGGCATTCTGCAAAGAAGATATAGAAATGGTTGATAAGTACATGAAAAGATGCTCAACATCACAAATCATTAGGGACAGGCAAATCAAAACTACAGTGAGATACCACCTCACATCCACTAGGATAGCTACTGTCAAAAAACAGAAAGTGACAAGTACTGGAGAGGATGTAGAGAAATTGGAACTCTTGTGCACTGTTGGTGGGAATGTAAAATGTGCAGCTGCTATGGAAAACAGTACAATAGTTCCTCAAAAAAATTAAAAATAAAATTACTGTATAATTTAGTGATTCAGCTTTTGGTTATATGCTCAAAATAATTGAAAGAAGGGACCTGAAGAGGTATTTGTACATAACGGCATTATTCACAGTAGCTAAAATGTAAAAGCAACCCAGTGTCCATCAACAGATGAATGACTAAGCGAAGTGTAGTATATCCATACAGTGGAATATTATTCAGCCTTCAAAAGGAAGGACATTCTGACACATTGTGCAACATGAATGAACCTTGAAGACGTTATGCTTGGTAAAATAAGCCAGTTACAAAATGGCAAGTACTGTATGTTCCACTTATATGAGGCACCTGGAGTCGTCAAGATCATAAAGACTGAAAGTAGAATGATGGTTACCAGTGGCTGGGGAAGACGGAAGTGGGGAGTTAGCATTTAATGGGGACAGAGTCTCAGTTTTGCAAATGAACAGAGTTCTGGAGATGGATGGTGGTGATGGCTGCACAACAGTCTGAATCTACTTAATCCCACTGAACTGTACACTTAAAAATAGTTAAATGGTAAATTTTATGTTATGTGTATTTTATCACAATTTAAAAAATGGGAAAAAAATCAATACGGGTTGCCCCTGGGATTGCAATGAATTCTCAGCCAGCACAATCTTGTTTATCCTTCTCACAGCTCAGAAGAAAGGTCCCTTTATATGTGAGTCCCAGGCCACCACCTTGTTGACAAATGGTGTCTATGAGTTTCCCATTTCCCTCTGCAACTATCAACTTATTAGCAATGCTTTCTCAGAAGCCCCTCAAAACCCAGCAAAGGCAGTCTTCTGCTTTGCAGAGTGACAGAGTGGCTCCCCATACACTGATAACTAGAAATCTAAGTATGTCCAGAAAACTAATCCTCCAAAGGGGCCTGTAGTCAGAACTAGTCAAGGAGGACACATCCACATTTACATATGATTTGCATCTGCTTTACATAGGGCTGCACAAGCTGTGCTGTGTTCTCAAACATCACTCACGTTGTATTTTAAGACTGTCGCAATCTTTGATTAACATTTAGATCTGCAGCCTGGGTGCCTCGAACTTCTCCAGGTTTCTATATTTAAACTGGCTACAGTCCTTATCCATGGGTGGTGGGAAGTCCTTTCCCCCTCTCGGGTACCAGCTTACACCTGGTAGGATTCGTTACTTTCTCAGTTACTGCTCATTCCAATTTTCTGTTCCCTGTGATCTCCTCCCACCTCTAGTCTATTGCCCCTTTCAGACCCTCCCCAAACATCCAAGGTCGTGTGTGTAGCAACTTTTAATGTGAGTTGGAGATGGTCGGGGCAGGGGGGATCACAGCCCTGCAAACAGGTTAGAATTCAATACTAGCATCCTTGTTTTTTAAAGTTTCTTGGTCTTCTCAGACATCAGGGATTGTTCACTGGCAGTTTTTTTTTTTTTTTCCCTTTCATCTTGACCTCTAGACTCGTCTTCCCTTCCCTTCTCTTGTCTTCTCTCTCAGTGGACAATGGGTGAGCCATTCATGTTGTTCAACAAAGATGCCTTTGGTACTGGTGAGCTAGTAAACAAGATGTAGAGGTCTCTATCTTCCTGCAGTGCTGTGCTGGCAGAGATACCCCTCAAGTATATAAAATCAGTGAACACATTGTCCTCACCATGATGAGAGATAATGGTACATATTCAAGAAGTTAGGAAGGGTTGCCAGCTGAAATTGAAGGGTGGAAAGGTGTCTCCACGTGATGGTTAGGGTGAAGAAAG
The DNA here is from genome assembly GCF_003676395.1 of Aethalodelphis obliquidens. NCBI lineage: Eukaryota > Metazoa > Chordata > Mammalia > Artiodactyla > Delphinidae > Aethalodelphis > Aethalodelphis obliquidens. Next base: position 7,593,353 of record NW_020837962.1, on the reverse strand, counting down.
TTCTAAGTGGAAGAACGGAACTTCAAAGCCCTAATGCCAGAGGAAGTTTATCAACGTGCTCAAGAGAGACAAAGGAGGCCAATGTGGATGGTGGAGGTGGGAGTGGGGTGACATTGAAGACAAAAGGAGATATGAACAGGGAGGGAAGAGGCAGACAGAGGATGTACCAGGTAGGGCTTCTGATGTCCTACTGGGTATGGGTTTTACTGTAGGTGTGTAACATGATATCAGGTTTATTGAAAGCATATCACTGGAGGCTCAGTAGAAAGCTACTACTTTTGTCATATTTGCCCTAATTCTCTCCATTTTCCCGGGCTCCTGCTCTCTCCAGGGCTGCCCACCATAACTACAAACTCCTCTTCACTCTTTCTTAAGAAGAAGAAGAATGCAATTTTCTGTTTATCACTTTACTCTCCTTCTAATGTGGTATGTGTGTGTGTATGTGAAAGAGAGAAAGAGAGAGGAATTATGCCACTCCTCTATGAAGTAGAGATGGAAACTATATGTGGGAATATTTAATTTCCTTTATATATGCTTCCTCTACCCACCCTATCTCTGATATTAAGACAGAGGCTGAGATGGGGAATAGTAAAAAAGATGAGGGTTGGCCAGGTGAATATTTTGGAAAATTCCAATCGAGTGGAAACTTATGGAGAGAAATGCCAAACTTTCAGTAGTATGTCTCTGCCCACCATGTTTATGTTTCTGCCATTCGTGTTTACAGTATGTGACACGTTTTGAAAACTGGATCTTCGTATCTTCCTTATCATTAATAGTGTTGACATAAACCTTGTCATTCAACCTACAGTCTTTGGTGGTGGGCAGAAAGACAAGGAAGAAAAGGAGACCCCTGAGTCTTTTAAAAGGGCAAAGGGGAGTACAGGGTCTTTAATGATTATCTCTGGGCAGTGAATTGACACCTCACCCCAAAGGGAACTGTGTGTAGCAATTACTGAAGAGCAAATAGTGTTCTGCTTACACTCCCAAAAGCAAGGCAGTCATTTGAGCCCACTCCTCAGCATTTGTGGTGGGATACAGGAAAATTGTCTGGCTTTCTTATATGATTTGGTCAACAACATGATGGGTCCATGGCAGATGTTGTTCTTTGAACACAGGTGTGGCTTGGTCACCCAGAAGAGAGCAGAATGTTTCATTTTAGTTGAATCAACTAAACTCAATAACATGTTTAGCAGATTTAGGCAAATGCTTACTTAGAGTCTAATTTAGAAAAACAATCCCCTCTGTATAGTAATATTTTTTATCAGAGTAAGTCCTCTGATATAGACGGATTATCATTCTAGAGAGACTTAGTAGGTGAAATAGATTTAGTAGGGAATAATGCCTTTGTATTTGGTGTTTACACTGCAAGGATCTGGCTAAGTTAAGGGTGGGTAGTAGGTAGGAGATTCGAGATTGTGTGCTATGTATGTAACATGTCTGACTTTGCATTGCCAAATGCAACTAAAAGCCCCCTCACAAATACATTGCATGCATTTTTAGCAATTGGGATATTTGCTTACAGGTATTTTTTGTAAGAAAGAGCCTTGCAAGTTCTCAAATGCGAGTCGCCTACCCTACCATAACCCTCTGCCAATCACGTGGGTGAAGGCAGATTTTATTGCCAGTCATATTGTACTCTAGTTGAAGTGCTAAGATGCTGTCTTATCCCTCTAGATTAGCTTTAAAAGGTGATCTTGGAGTCCTGTCAAGCAGAGAGTGAGGATTTACAAAGTGACAAACACGTGTTCACGACATTTACTATGAGATTTCCCATAGCTGAATTCCCAGCTCCTGGTCAAGAAGAAATATGCAATGGAAGAGTTTGAAAGGGGACCTTATAGCACAGACACATTTTAGAACACAGACAGTTCCGTTTTTTGGGGTTTATTTTAGGTTGGGGTTTGTAAACGATCAAACGATACCCTTACCTGAAAAAAATTGGGAAGACAGGAGAAATCATCTTGACTTGAAACCCTAGCTTATTTCTTCCTAGTGCCATGGTCCATTCCCTTTGTGTATGTTAGTCCCACTTATGGTGCACAGAACTTCATGGCCTTTTGCAGCCAATTTAGCCCTTCGTTACTCACCATAATCTCATTCTTCATCCCAGCAACTTCAAGGGCTTTGTGGAAATACCATACAGCTGTGGAGGTGCTTTTGCAGTGTCTTCAAATAACCCCATCCATCTTAATGGCATTTCTTTCCTGATCAGCAAGGGGTTTACATTGTATTTTCTTTGATAGCATCTTCATTACCTTTTTCTCATACGTAGCTGTCTGTTTCCTTGTATGTTGCATCATCCACCAGGCTTACAGTGGTTCCTCTGGTCATGCTCTGCCCCTTCATTCTGCTGGCTTCAGGTTGATGAACCATGATGATTCTGAGCAGAGGGAAATGCTTTTCATTATTTCTCCACCGTCCCTTCCAAGAATCTTTACTCCGCCTTCCGTTAGATTCACATGAATGGCAGAGAGAGGAACTCCACAGCATAAAAGAGCCAAAACATAAACTTTATGAAAACCAAATCAAACACACCCCAAACTGGCCCCTACCACTCCTGGTGCACAATAGATGATCCAGTGAATATTGCTTGAATGATGAAATGGTTGATTTAATTGCTGATCTTGCTACAAAAAGTAATGACATGGAAATAGAGCCATTCAGGTTTGGGGCCAGATGGGTTATTTGTGATTTTACTAGGAGGTGCAAAACCCTCACTATAAAGTCTTATAACAAAATAGTGCTCAGTGCCGAGAACTGTTTCTGCCTCCTAAAGATGAATGGAAATGAAGGCAGTTCTTATGTTTCTTAACAGAACCCAACAATGGAGCAGTGACTTGGGGCTCTCTGTATGGCAGTTGCATCTAGTCTATCCAGGGCTAATTTGTCTGTTGGACCCAGTTCAGGTGGCTTTGTGCTAGAACCTTCCCTGATGGAGGGCAGTCAGCCACCATCTGTCACTGGCACCATCTGTCACCAGAGAACATCTTACCGTTTTTCAGGGGACAGAGACATGGAGAAGATAAACTGTCACAGTGGGAGTTCAACTCCAAGGCAGTTTACCTGCCACCTCTTCTCCCTCTGTCTTAGTCTTAGGAAAGATCATCAGTTACCTTATTTGGGTCTCTTATAAGTGGAATTTATTTTGCCATCACCTACTGAATTTGGTGCCTGTTATCCTCTCTAGCAAGGTGGAATTTCAGGCATCACCAGTCCTGCAGCAGATAGCCAAGAGGGAGTTGGGCGGCTACAGGTCAACTGAGGATTGCTATTTTAGTTCCGGAATTTGGATTTGGGAGGCAGGGATTTTACTGGAGCTAAGGTATGAGACAGTCACCAATGCTCTCACCATCTGTTATGGCTGAACTTTACCCCCCTCCAGAATTTATATGTTAAAGTCCTAACTCCCATCATCTCAGAATGCAACTGTATTTAAAGATATGTAGGGTCTTTAAAGAGATAATTAAGGTAGAATGAGGTCATCAGATGGGCCCTAATACAATATGACTAGTGTCCTTATGAGAAGAGGAGATTAGGACACAGATAGGCACAGAGGGAGGATCATGTGAGGACATAGCGAGAAGGTGGCCATCTGCAAGCCAAGGAGTGAGTCCTCACCAGAAACCAACCCTGCTGGCATCCTGATCTCAGACATCCAGCCTCCACAATTGTGAGAAAATTAATTTCTGTTGTTTAGGCCACCCAGTCTGTGATACTTTGTTATAGCAGCCCTAGCAAAGTAATACAACACCCACCCTAAATGTGTTTCCATGGAAAATGTGAGGGGCTGACCCCACACAATGAAAACACAGCTGCTCTGCATATAAAGATGTGCAGAGCGAGAGAGAGAGAGAGACTTATTGCAAGGAATTGCTTACATGATTGTGGGTGCTGGCTAGGCAAGTCTGAAAGCCATAGGGTAGGCCTCCAGGAAGAGTGGGCTCTGAAAGCTCCGGCAGGAACGGATGCTGCAGTCCACAGATGAGCTTCCTTTTTCTTGAAGGGAGCTTCAGTTCTGCTCTTAAGGCTTTTCAGAGCTTAGATCAGGCCCACTAAAATTTCCCAGGACAATCTCCTTTCTCTAAAGACAGTTGATGGTAGGTGTTAATCCCATCAACAAAATACCTTCAAGGCAACACTGAAATGAGTGTTTGGTCAAATAACTAGGTGCCTAAGCAGGGTGACACATAACATTGACCATCATGATGATGGTAATGATGACCATTGCTCTTCTTTATTCGGATGCTGGGTAGGTGTTAGGCACACCACTAAGGTGCTTGCATGTATTAGTTACAACATTTGAATTTCAATTATTATCTTCATATTACATAAAACGAGGTTCAGTGAGGTCAAATACCATGCCCAAGGTCTCATTGGATTAAAAACTAGGTCGGTGTGATCTCCAGAGCCAAGCTTGAACCCATGGGGCTGGTAGCTGTCAGAAGGACAGAAATTCTGGGCTTTAGGGCTTCATCATTAATAAATACAGGAAATAGTAAAGGCTCCAGTGAGCATCTTCCACATAAAAAGCGTCCCATGAATCTGAAATGAGAGAGGAAAGAGACCATTGTTGGAATCTAGAGCCACATCTGGTAAGTGAAGGTACCTCCTTTCGTTTCCAGGGGGAAATGAACAAGAACCTATGTTACAGTAAATCCTGCGCTGGGGGAAATGGGGATACTTCCTCTTCGGCTTCCAGGCCAGGTGGGCAGGAGCCTGAAGAGGGAAGCCACAGAGGGGTTTCCAAAGCCCCTTGTCTCTCAGCTGCTATGAGCCTTCACATCTTCCTCCAGCCCATCCTCCGCCCCTAGCCCGAGGTGGTTGCAGCATTTCCTAATATAAATGCAAGCAAAATAAAATTAGAAATGTGCCAGTGGGGGGAAGCCAGCTACCCACAGGTGCTGTAAATTGCCTTCCCCTCTCACCCCTCCTCCCTTCTGCTCACCCCCTCTCACCCCCATCAAGCCACCCCGAATAACCTGCCTTGCCTGGCTGAATCACTCTTTCTAGAAAAGCAGGGCCAGGGAGGTTCCAGACAAGTCAAGGGAATGACGATTAGCTGGTGATAAGCGGCAAAAAGAGAGTGTCCCAAAAGAAAGGTGATCTGGTTACCTGGTGTGGGCAGCTGGTCCAGGAGCGCTGCTTGAAGCAAAGGCACCTGTCATTTAGGGTCAAGGGAAAGGAACCAGGAGTGAGAGAAGCTGCTGAATTGTGTCCCCACATCAGCCATCTCTGTATTTGGTCCCTTTGCTTCTGCTTCCCCTGACATCGGCACAATTCCTCACCATCAGGGAGAGTGATCTTTTGGTTGTAGCATCAGTGGCACTAGCATTTGATGACTGAGGAGCACCTACTTGATGAGTAACCTCCAACCACACATGATTTTAAGTGTTCGGGTGTACCTGAATCTATGCAGAAGCTGCTTTAGGGTGTAGGGAATTCAAAATCTGGGTACACTCTAGTGTAGGTTTTCTCAGCATTGGCAGGATCCCTAAAAATGGATTAGCAGGCCACATCCTAGTCCCACTGAACTAGAACCACTGGGGATAGGTCCTGGACACAGACCTTTTTCCAAACAGAGGAGGCTCACACCCCTGGGAGGCTGCAAACTCTGGTATGAGGCATTCTCACCAGCTGTGTTTAAAAAAAAAAAAAAAGGAAAAAAATTGCATCAGTATTTGAATTTAGTTATTGAGGGTGAAGGGATAGTATGCTAAGATAATGATGATGATGGCCTTAATATTAATGAAAGCAATAATGGCTGTACATGACCTATTATTGAGCTGTTGCTGCGCCACCCATATTTTGTGAACCATTCGTGGAACATGTCATTTGATTCTTCCCAGAATCCTGGAAGAGAAGTATGATTGTCCCACTCCTGATTTTATAGACGGGAGGAAATAAATGAGAGGCAAAGAGTTGAGTATTTTGCCAAGATGATGCTGCTAGTGGGGCCCGAGTGTGAATGGCTTGTGGGTCATTAGGAGCCCAGAGGCTGACCTCCTAATGATCTCAAAACACTGCCAGAATCTAGGGAAATACAGGACACTCGGCATAATATCTTAAGCAGAGGAAAGGAGGCACCTGTGCTTTCCCCCTTTGTCAGTGGTTCTCCATTCAGATTGTACATTAGGGTCCCCTGGGATGCCTTAAGAACTGATGTTGTCCGTGTCCAACCCCAGATCAATTAAAGATAATTTTAGGGAAGAAGGGCCTGATTATCAGTGTTCTTTTTTAAGTTCCCCAGGTAATTTTAATGGGCAGCCAGAGTTGAGAACCAATGCCTGGGATCGAAGATTCTTAAAATGTGGTCCATGGGTAAGATTCTTAAATTGTGGTCCATGGGTAAGACTTCAAGAGGGTCTGTCCAAAGTTTTCACGCATGAGCATTTATTGAGGGTGTGGGGCATGGCTTTTCCTAATTTTCAAAGGGATCCCCTAATGCCAACAAGTCAAAAAAGGTGGAAAATTGTTGCCTCGGAGGATTACGGTCATCACCATCACCTTTAATTGAAAGCCAACTGTGTGCCAGACACTGGAGTAGATTATCTCATTTAATCATCCTTTCAGCCCTGGTATTATCCTATTTTATACAGGAGGGAGCTGAGGTTCCAGAAAGCCAGGGAACATACCCAAGATGTCACCCTGAATAAAGGATAGAGCCATAAACCAACTCAACACTATTTAATGCCAAAGCCAATTCTTCCTAATAGACTTCTGTGATAGATGAGAGTTGAAAAAGTCCTGCCCAGAAATAGGGGAACAGACTTAAAGACAGCTAGAGGGCTTTGCCAGCCAGAGGGCATGCGGGAACTCCAAAGTGGTGCATGGTTGAAAAAGTAAAACATTCCAAGTTTGCACTGTCTAGCTCAGGATTAATCTCCACTGTCCTGAGGAGCAAGTGGGAAAGAATTTGACAGTCTCCCCTTGCCTAGAACCCGATCCTGTCTGGAAGCTTCTGAACTTGGCTATGAGGAATGTCTTTTTTCACTTCTTTCCTCCACCACCCTCCAATTTTCTTGGTCCCTGACCATGTATCTCAAACAAGTAAGAGTTCTGTTTCTAATGAAGCAGATGTAGACCCTTCATTTAATCAAGAGTGTCTCTCTCATCCTATTCTCATCTTGCTTCCCCAACGGACTTCTGAGGTTTAATTTCTTATGTGTGTGGGGTGAGGATGATCTTCACAATGACACATTGATCTTACCCAGCAAATATGTTTCCCAGTATAGATCCCAATGTTAGCGAATGGCGTGACCCAGTTGTTGAAGATCAGCACCCCTACCTCTCCGGCACCCAACACTCCTCTTCCTCTCTACATCCAGTAAGCCACCACGTCCTGACATGCCTCTTAGGGCCGTCCATTCTTGCCATCTCCACTCCATCTCTGGTCCAGACCTCATCTCTCTCTCAGACTGGAAACCACTGTGGGTTCTGCTTGGTCAGCCCTTAGCTCACACCTCCTCCCCAGCCTGTGCAGCCGGAGTCATACTTTCTAATACAAATCTGATCATGTCTCTGCATTACTTCAAACTCTTCCCCGAGTGCTGACAATACACACATGCACACACACAACATACACATATACACAAACACATGCTAAAAATACACATAAACATACACACAAACACCCATATATACACACACTCACAAACACACATACACAAGTACACACAAACACACACATACAGAAAGACACACACTTGTTTGAGCCCTGAAAAGAAAGTCCGGACACAGGGCCTACCATGGACTGCACAATCCTCCCTGGGGCTCCCCAGCCTCATTTCTCTCCATTGTTTCCTGTCCTTGGTGGTTCCCACCTCTGCAAAATTAAGTAGATAAATGCTCTTCATGTTTAATGCCTCTGTACCTACATGAGATTATAAGTGGCATGGTCTGGGTAGCCTGTCTTAGAGCAAAAAAGGATTTTTGTTCTTTAAACAACCTTATTGAGATATAATTCACATACTGTAAAACTCACCCATTTTGAGTGTACAATTCAGTGTTCTTTAGCATATTTGCTGAGGTTTGCAGCCATTGCCACAATCTAATTTGAGATCATTTCTGTTTCACGGTGTTTACATATATCAAATCATCATGTACACCTTAAATATATACAGTTTTTATTTGTCAATTATACCTCAGAGTTGGGGACGGAGGGAAGAACATTTTCATCACCACCCCAAAAGATCCCTGAACAGATTGGCATTCACTGACCCCCTCCCTCAGCTCTAGGCAACTACTCATCTGCTTTCTGTCTCTGTAGGTTTGCTTGTTCTGAACTTTTCGTATCAATGCAATCAGACCGTAGGAGGCCTTTAGTGTCTGGGTTCTTTGCCTGAGCATCATCTTTACCAGGTTCATCCATGTTGTGGCAGGTGTTGCCAGAGAGCATCCTGTTGTATGGATAGACATTATTTTATTTATCTATTCACCAGTTGGTGGACGTGCGGGTTGTTTCCACTTTTTGGTGTTGTGAATCATGCCACTCTCTGCATATCATTAAGAGCATCAATAAGTCCAGATTCCTCCATTTACTATCAGCAACAATAACACCAGCCATTTGACTTTTCTAAGCCTCAGTTTTCTCTTCCGTACAATAGAATAACAATGACATTGACCTCATGGGTCATTGTGACAATTAAATGTAATGACGTGAGTAAAGAGATTAGCCCAGCATCTAATACGTAACAAGCACTCCATAAACCTGTGCTATTCTTCTGTGAGCCCCCTTTTGGTTGGGACATAATGCTTAGGATAGCCATTACTGACAGTTGTTATTTTTTCACAAATATTTAATTTTCACTACATCCTTGTAGTGAAAATTTGCTCCTTCTTTTCAAGAAAGCTGTGAGTCAGTCATTATTCTCTTATTTTCCATATGAAGAAACTAAGTCTCAGGGGAATCAGAAATGTGCCCCAGTGCACATAGGTAAGAAAAAGTATCGCAGGATTTGTGAATGAAACTGAACACTGAATATTCGGAACCTGCATTTATGGTGTATTCGAATCTGTTATCCACTTGCCTCTTGACTTCCAACCCTACATCTGCTACCCTCGGTTTTATCCCTCACAAAAGGAATAAAATGGATCATGAGATAGCCACTTCAAGGAGTATAATCAAGGGCTTAGCTTAAAACAGAAAACGGACACCTGCTTCTTAACCGTAGGAAGGAGTGTTTGGTGGATGATAGATGTTCACTTTCTTCTGAGAAAAAGCTTTAGTCACAGCAGGAAACACTGCAGTGAGACATCAGGAAGAACTTCCTAACGGTCAAGGCTTTGCGATCTTGGAGAGCTCATCTCAGAAGAGACTGTGGCACTATCTCCACTGACTGTGTGTGTGCATGTGTGTTTGTCTATATGTGTGTATGTGTATATGTGTGTTTGTTTGTATATATATGTGTATTTATTGTGTATATGTGTGTGTTTTGTGTATGTATTTGTATATATGTGTGTTTGCATGTATATATGTGTATGCACATGCATGTATGTGTGTGTTCCTGTGTGTTTGTTTTTGTATGTGTGTGTGTCTTTGTGTGTATAAGGATGTTTGTATGTGTGTGAGGGGTACACATGTGCCTGACTGGATCTCCCCCCTTCAGAAACCATGCTAAATCATTCCATCTTGCTGACTCTTTCTAAACCTATGATCCTTTGGGGAAGCAAGCTTAAACCTTACATTTTCTTTCTTTTCCTGATTCTGGCTAAATCCTCTGCAAGTCACTGTTCTCTACCCCCCACAGATGTGTTTGGGAGAAGCAACTAAGAAATACACTCTAACTAGGACTTGCTCCGTCTATGTGTTCTTTCTCTCATTCTCCTTCAATTTGCTTCTCATATGAGCCCCCCAGATAGAGATGGAGAGATAGCGGAAGATACAGTGAAAGAGCATGAGAAAGCCAGGGGGAGAGCGAGTGAGCGAGAGATCGAAATCTGTATCTGGTCCTCGTCAGCAATTCCATCAAGGAGGATGCGTGTTTGAGACAGAAGACAGTAGAACAGTAACTAGGTGTCACTCTTTTACCAACCTTCGCTGTAACTGCAGAGAAGTAGGCAAAAAAAAAAAAAAAAAAAAAGAGAGGGAGAGAGAGGGAGAGAATGATTTTGTTTAACCAGAAGATGTGATTTGGCTTAAGGTTCTTAGGGTTATGTTGTGTGTGTGTGTGTGTGTGTGTGTGTGTGTGTGTGTGTGTGTATTTCTTTTGCCTCTACCTAACTGCGAGACTTCCGCAAGTCATCTCTCTCGGAGTGATAAAAAAAGGAGTTTTCAGCAGGGATTGCCTTTTATTTTCTCGCTTCCCCTGCAATGAGGTAATCAGGAACCTCTCTGTGAGCATCAGAAGCCGCTACTCCATTTGGGGGGCTTGAACCGCCCCACCTCCCCCGCCTTCATCAGCTGCATGCAGTTAGTATGGTCAGCACAATCTGATCTCTGGGGTCTGGGCCGGCAGAGGGGCTGTCCCTGGCAGAGCGATATCCCCAGCTTAACAAAAGTGCCTGTCTCCTGCTGACGGTCACAAAAGGAGAGGTGAGAAGGGCCCTGGGGCCTGACAAAGCAAGCCTTTGCAACAGAACGTAGCCTTGACCGTCAGTAGCCTTCATTACTCTCCTCGTCACAGGCAGTCAGGCTGGCTTTTTGTCAGCCCTGTTCAGAGAAGTCTTTTTAATTCACCCCCGTGAAAATGGAAGTTTCATACGCATTGACATAATTAATGAAGAGGCAGGCAGCGTGCTCCACCAATTAACACCACAGGGAAAAGGAAAATGGGCTTTCTTTTGGCGTCTTGTGCCAAAGTTAAGGACTGTAACACACAGCAAATAAATAGAGATGCTTTTAATGAGCCACAAGATCGAGCCGAGTAACTCAGAAAGGATGGTAGGTAAACACTGCCAACTCTTTGCACTGTTAAGAGTAATTGATGAGCACAGTTAAAAGTTTGAGGGGTGGGGGGGGAAGGGACCGTCGGATGCTGCAACCAGGCTCATTTATAAATGCATTTTCCCCTGAAAGTAACTGTTAGGTATATTAAAGAATGTAATGTGCATTTAGAAACAAATATGATAGACTAGGCATTTCGTGGAGCCCAGAAAAATCTGAGACTTGGCTGTTCCAGAACGAATACTGTGGTGGATTTTTCACACTTGATGGGATTGTCTTTGTCAGACTCAAAGCAGGACGGGCTCCTAGCTGTAGATCCCTGCCCTGACTACATCCTGGAAATGGGAGCAAGAGGATTGATAAAAGTGGTGTTGGAACCATTCCATTCCTTTCAGAAAGCCAGATGGATAATTTAATTATTTTTCTCTGTGTTCGTAAGATTAAAACATGACCTTCCACCGAAGAGTTTTTTTTTTATTGTTTCTGAAAGAGCGAGTGCATTTGTACTAAGAGGCTGTCTGACCAGAGTGAAACCCATGTGATCAAAACATAGAAACCCAGTAAGTTTCAGTAGCTATTTTAAAAGGTCTAAGTTCAGTTGGTTTTTGTTAATGTGGTGTAACTAGTCCAATTAAGCTTCATTTTGAAACTCAAGTCCCTATAGTAGAGTCACCTCTTTCCCACGTTTAACCCAAGATAATTCAATTGTGTGCCAGGCCAATAAAACCCAATAATTTTACACATGCTACAACTCCTCCTACTTCTCAATAACTATAACAACACAAAGGCAGGGAATTTCTTGGTGTTATTCAAGAGCTATTTCTGAATGAATGAGAGAGGAGATTCAATATGGTGCCCCTCAGTGGACCTCGGTTCCAGCCCATCTCTCTGACTGTTGCATTGCATCATGCCAACTGTGATTCCACTTTCGAATTGTGTATCATTCATGCAACGTAGCCCTAAGCACAGGTCAACAGCTTAATCAGTTGTTGCTCAAGAAAAGACCAAGGCATTAGAATAATAGTGAAGAAACTGTCAGTCCCAAATTTTTGAAGGGTGGTGTGTTGTCACCAGCATGGTACCTTGCTAAGCAATTTTCTAAGATTTGACCATGTGTGATTTCTGTTTTGTGTGCCTACTTTGGACATGACCCTAATGTCAGATGTGTCTCTTGGAAGCTGCACCACTACCAGTTACACAGGAACCATTGCTTCATTTTCCTACTAGTTGAGGGTGATTACCTATACTCTTCAATTATCTGCTTTGCAAATGATTTGTGGCAGTATTTTTCAGATTGTAGTCCTGGGGCCTGCCTCAGAATCATCTTGAATGCTGGTTTTGAGTGGAGTTTCCAGGACCACTTCTGATCTAGTATATCAGGAGGCGCCCTAGAAGCAACTTTTTTTTTTTTTTTTTTTGCGGTACCCGGGCCTCTCGCTGTTGTGGCCTCTCCCGTTGCGGAGCACAGGCTCCAGACGCGCAGGCTCAGCGGCCATGGCTCACAGGCCCAGCCGCTCCGCGGCATGTGGGATCTTCCCGGACCGGGGCACGAACCCGTGTCCCCTGCATCGGCAGGCGGACTCTCAACCACTGCGCCACCAGGGAAGCGCAGAATCAACATTTTTAATGGGCACTCTGGTGTCCCCATGATCCCTTGATCTCTAAGAACATTCACATCCCATTCTACTGTCTGTCACTCATGACCCGGTACACTTCTGGGACTGTTCTATTGGATGTATGCTTAGGAAATCTAAATGAATTAACATTTCAAGGACTGATGAGAAAGGGACACCTGTCCAGGTAAATACATAATCCATTATTTTCCAACTCCACCAATGGAGAGCTTGGTTTATCAGGTGTGTCTTCACTCTGCTCCTGAAGATGTTGCCAGAATGGTTGTGACTGACTGAGTTTTGATGTGATTGCTGCCTTTTATATTGTGGCTCATATTTTGATGTCTCCATGACAGCTCCCTGTGCCTTTTAGAGAGTGTGATTCAGAGTAGTCGCTTTGCACATTATAGGGGTTCAAGAAACAGTTTGGAGATTGTCAGAATAAGGACCATACAGCCACCTGGCAAGTCTCAGAGTGCAAGGTGGCCAAATTATAAAAGGGGAATTCTAACTTCTAACTCTTTTCTTTCTAAATTATCCTCCATCCTACATACATACTTGAAAATTTCATTGGTTACTCGCTGTCTGTTGACATTTGTTATTCCACTGGAATGGTCACATCCTTTAGAAGTGAGATCTGAGAAAACAAAGATGCTGAGAATTGAAAAATTGATTGATCTTCTCAGAGAAGATCCTGATATAATTTAAGAACCCACAAGTACTGACGTCTCAGCATGCCCGACTACAAAATGGGTAGAAAACAATAAAATGCAGAAAAGATTTCTAGTCCTGTTTCTCTTCTCTGATGGAAAAGTAGAGAGGCAGCATTTTATTTTTTGTCATTATTAGCCAACCCATCAGTCATTTAACATTTCCTCATGAAGACACAAAGCCACGGTTTGAATACTATGTGTCACTTCTTCCAGCTGATATTATGAAAGGCGGCAGTGAATATTCCAGCTAAAAAAAGATTCCTCATTTCAAAAGCCCAGCTGGAGGTAAGAGGGTGCCACAGAAATGACCACAGCAGAGAGCTGGATCACACACTACTGTAAATTCCCCTTTCTTCTTGATTATTTTACTTGAGGGCAACGAGTCCCAGCAATTAAAGTGATAATGCAGCATTTGACAGGCAAACAGGTCTAATGTACCAAGTCTCATGTTGGTTGTGTAGGTAGTTTCTGTGTCAGTCCCAATTATTAATACATTCCTCAGCACTGAGAATTTTCCCCTTCATTCTTACTGAACTATTAGGGCATGCAGCAGCCCAGAGCTCTGTCAGAATTAGTTGTCCCCCTTGAAAAGTTGGCAGTGCAAGGAAATGACAACCTAATGCACACTAAAGCTCTCTCCATAATGGGACCCAGGGGAGGCAAGGAGCCAGCACCCAGTGTTTACTCATCTGGGTGCTGGCGTTCTACCCTCTATTGCTTGAGTACAAAGCTCCACTTGGGAACTGTGCTTTTTATAAGTTTTGAGCACTTGTAAACCTTTCTTCCTCATAGGGTTGTTGTGCAGATTAAATGAGATAATGTGTCAGGTTTAGCCTGATGTCTGACACACAGTATGTGCTCTGTAGCAATTTAAACTGGGAAGCAGAAAGCGCGGCAAGGAGCTCTCCAAGGTACTCGCCAGGAAGAATTGCAGTGTTCCATATATAGGCATTATTCAGTGGTTTACTAAAAAGGGTTATTTGTCCAGGATCCTCACTCATTAAGCTTTGTCCAACCAGTCTTCTCATTTGTGGTGACTTTATTTTTGTTAGGGTCCCACTTACCCAGCGTAGACTTCTTTGGTGTATGCCAGTGCCACTGTGCCTTATTCTCCATCCATTCAGCTTCCTGGAAGACTCTTGTGGTCTAAAGCCTGATTGAAGGACAGATTTCTGCTTCGATATCAGCAGCAGCCTGAGAGGTTAGCTACCAAACTCCATGAAGGCAGATCACTTGCTTCTCCAAGGGTTAGAGGTTGGAGCAAAGGGCAGACCAGCTGGGACCAAGAAGATTATCATTCATGGCCAGGTCAGCCTAAGAACTCAAGTTTGAGATCAGAGTAATGAGAAGGTAAGACCTCTAGGGGATTCTTCACAGGTCCAGGTGAAACCATGTGTGCCTCCTATTCTCAGAGCAGGTGAAACGATTCTTTCTCTGAGCCTAGAATTGGACAGTCAGTAGTAGAAAAGGCCTCAGGGCTGATGGGTGTTCATGGTGGGGTACCCTGACGGATGTGAAATGAGAAACCAAACCAAAGTGTCTTTTTTATAAAGTGTCTTTTTTATGATAAATTAGTATTGGTAATGTTACTAATATAGTATGATAGACTATGTGTTAGTGTTTTACTTGTAGGAGGTACTTAAGAGAACTCCTATTTTACAGGTGAGTTCACTCAGCCAAGAATTTTGCAGCACGTCAAGCTCCCAACAGGTCAGCTTAACTCCCAAGCCATGTTCTTACAGGTTATGCTATTGATTCTACTGTCTCATGCCTGGGGGATACAGAAGTGTTGAATCAATTCCCCACTATGTGCAAAGAGTGTTAGATGTTATGGGACATATAAAAGTGTAGAATATATAGTTTCTGCCCTCAGTAGAGCCTTCAGTGTGGAAGGAAAAAGCAGGGTATACAGAGGCAGAGAACTTATCCCTGGTCATTTTTTTTGTTTTCATTTTGTCTGATAGAAATGGGGACACTTCCTAAACCAAAAGGGCATTTTTCCCCTAGAAACAGCAATTTCTTTATTAAAATCCATGAATCTCTCATGGCTGGTTGGTCAGCACATCTTACAATTTAAAAGTACCAAATTGAAAGTAGACATATATCGGGATAGGAACAGTTAATTACTTTTCAGAGTACTTATGAACTTCTGAAATAATATGAATAATAAGTACATGATTAAAATATATTATTAATATGTATTTTTAATTTATGACCATTGGGATGAACAGTTGATTCCTTTTTTATATTTAATTAATTAATGTATTTTTGGCTGCATTGGGTCTTTGTTGCTGCGCACGGGCTTCCTCTAGTTGTGGTGAGCCAGGGCTACTCTTTGTTGTGGTGTGCAGGCTTCTCATTACAGTGGCTTCTCTTGTTGCGGAGCACGGGCTCGAGGCATGTAAGCTTCAGTAGTTGTGGCTCGGGGGCTCTAGAGCATAGGCTCAGTAGTTGTGGCACATGGGCTTCAGTAGTTTTGGCACATGGGCTCAGTAGTTGTGGCGCTTGGGCTCAGTGGTTGTGGTTCACGGGCTCCAGACTGCAGGCTCAGAGCGGTGGTGCATGGGCTTAGTTGCTCTGTGGCATGTGGGATCTTCCCAGACCAGGTCTTGAACCTGTGTCCCCTGCATTGGCAGGCGGATTCTTAATCACTGCGCCACCAGGGAAGTCCCAACAGTTGATTTTGTTCTTTCCTTTTTTTAAAATCTTTACACATTTTCTTTTTTTTTTCCCTTTTAACATCTTTATTGGAGTATAATTACTTTACAATGGTGTGTTAGTTTCTGCTTTATAACAAAGTGAATCTGCTACACATATACATATATCCCAATATATCTTCCCTCTTGCATCTCCCTCCCTCCCACCCTCCCTATCCCACCCTTCTAGGTGGTCACAAACCACTGAGCTGATCTCCCTGTGCTATGCAGCTGCTTCCCACTAGCTATCAATTTTACATTTGGTAGTGTATATATGTCCATGCCACTCTCTCACTTTGTCCCAGCTTACCCTTCCCCCTCTCC
The DNA here is from genome assembly GCF_003676395.1 of Aethalodelphis obliquidens. NCBI lineage: Eukaryota > Metazoa > Chordata > Mammalia > Artiodactyla > Delphinidae > Aethalodelphis > Aethalodelphis obliquidens. The sequence goes on along the minus strand of NW_020837962.1, from coordinate 7,577,125 downwards.
GTGTCCTCAGGTCCATTCTCTAGTAGGTCTGCATCTTTATTCCCATCCTGCCCCTAGGTTCTTCATAACCACTTTTTTTCTTTTTTTAGATTCCATATATATGTGTTAACATACGGCATTTGTTTTTCTCTTTCTGATTTACTTCACTCTGTATGACAGACTGTAGGTCCATCCACCTCACTACAAATAACTCAATTTCGTTTCTTTTTATGGCTGAGTAATATTCCATTGTATATATGTGCCACATCTTCCTTGTCCCTTCATCTGTCGATGGACATTTAGATTGCTTCCATGTCCTGGCTATTGTAAATAGAGCTGCAATGAACATTTTGGTACATGACTCTTTTTGAATTATGGTTTTCTCAGGGTATATGCCCAGTAGTGGGATTGCTGGGTCATATGGTAGTTCTATTTGCAGTTTTCTAAGGAACCTCCATACTGTTCTCCATAGTGGCTGTATCAATTTACATTGCCACCAACAGAGAAAAAGGGTTCCCTTTTCTCCACACCCTCTCCAGCATTTATTGTTTCTAGATTTCTTGATGATGGCCATTCTGACGGGTGTGAGGTGATACTTCATTGTAGTTTTGATTTGCATTTCTCTAATGATTAATGATGTTGAGCATCCTTTCATGTGTTTGTTGGCAATCTGTATATCTTCTTTGGAGAATTGTCTGTTTAGGTCTTCTGCCCATTTTTGGATTTCGTTGTTTGTTTTTTTTGATACTGAGCTGCATGAGCTGCTTGTAAATTTTGGAGATTAATCCTTTGTCAGATGCTTCATTTGCAAATATTTTCTCCCATTCTGAGGGTTGTCTTTTCGTCTTGTTTATGGTTTTCTTTGCTGTGCAAAAGCTTTTAAGTTTCATTAGGTCCCACTTGTTTATTTTTGTTTTTATTTCCATTTCTCTAGGAGGTGGGTCAAAAAGGATCTTGCTGTGTTTCATGTCATAGAGTGTTCTGCCTATGTTTTCCTCTAAGGGTTTTATAGTGTCTGTCCTTACATTTAGGTCTTTAATCCATTTTGAGTTTGTTTTTGGTATTAGGGAGTGTTCTAATTTCATTCTTTTACATGTAGCTTTCCAGTTTTCCCAGCACCACTTATTGAAGAGGCTGTGTTTTCTCCATTGTATATTCTTGCCTCCTTTATCAAAAATAAGGTGACCATATGTGCATGGGTTTATCTCTGGGCTTTCTATCCTGTTCCACCGATCTATATTTCTGTTTTTGTGCCAGGACCATACGTTCTTGAGTACTGTAGCTTTGTAGTATAGTCTGAAGTCAGGGAGCCTGATTCATCCAGCTCTGTTTTTCTTTCTCAAGATTGCTTTGGCTATTTGGGGTCTTTTGTGTTTCCATACAAACTGTGAAACTTTTTGTTCTAGTTCTGTGAAAAATGCCAGTGGTAGTTTGATAGGGATTGCATTGAATCTGTAGATTGCTTTGGGTAGTATAGTCATTTTCACAATGTTGAGTCTTCCAATCCAAGAACATGGTATATCTCTCCATCTGTTTGTATCATCTTTGATTTCTTTCATCAGTGTCTTATAGTTTTCTGCATACAGGTCTTTTGTCTCCTTCAGTAGGTTTAGTCCTAGGTATTTTATTCTTTTTGCTGCAATGGTAAATGGGAGTGTTTCCTTTATTTCTCTTTCAGATTTTTCATCATTAGTGTATAGGAATGCAAGTGATTTCTCTGCATGAATTTTGTATCCTGCTACTTTACCAAATTCATTGATTAGCTCTAATAGTTTTCTGGTTGCATCTTTAGGATTCTCTATGTATCGTATCATGTCATCTGCAAACAGTGACAGCTTTACTTCTTCTTTTCTGATTTGGATTCCTTTTATTTCTTTTTCTTCTTTGATTGCCATGGCTAAAACTTCGAAAACAATGTTGAATAATAGTGGTGAGAGTGGGTAGCCTTGTCTTGTTCCTGACCTTAGTGGAAATGTTTTCAGTTTTTCACCATTGAGGACGATGTTGGCTGTGGGTTTGTCATATATGGCCTTTATTATGTTGAGGTAGGTTCCCTCTATGCCTATTTTCTGGAGAGTTTTAATCATAAATGGGTGTTGAATTTTGTTGAAAGCTTTTTCTGCATCTATTGAGATGATCATATGGTTTTTATTCTTCAGTTTGTTAATATGGTGTATCATGTTGGTTGATTTGCGTATATTGAAGAATCCTTGCATTCCTGGGATAAACCCCACTTGATCATGATGTATGATCCTTTTAATGTGCAGTTGGATTCTGTTTGCTAGTATTTTGTTGAGGATTTTTGCATCTATTTTGATCAGTGCTATTGGCCTGTAGTTTTCTTTCTTTGTGACATCTTTGTCTGGTTTGGCATCAGGGTGATGGTGGCCTCGTAAAATGAGTTTGGGCCTGTTCCTCCCTCTACTATATTTTGGAAGAGTTTGGGAGGATAGGTGTTAGCTCTTCTCTAAATGTTTGATAGAATTCACCTGTGAAGCCATCTGGTCCTGGGCTTTTGTTGGAAGATTTTTCATCACAGTCTCAATTTCAGTGCTTGTGATTGGTCTGTTTATATTTTCTATTTCTTCCTGGTTCAATCTCAGAAGGTTGTGCTTTTCTAAGAATTTGTCCATTTCTTCCAGGTTGTCCATTTTATAGGCATATAGTTTCTTGTAGTAATCTCTCATGATCCTTTGTGTTTCTGCAGTGTCAGTTGTTACTTCTCCTTTTTATTTCTAATCCTATTGATTTGAGTCTTCTCCCTTTATTTCTTGATGAGCCTGGCTAATGGTTTATCAATTTTGTTTATCTTCTCAAAGAACCAGCTTTTAGTTTTATTTATCTTTGCTATTGTTTCCTTCATTTCTTTTTTATTTATTTCTGATCTGATCTTTATGATTTCTTTCCTTCTGCTAACTTTGGGGCTTTTTTTTTTTTTTTTTTTTTTTTTGGCGGTACGTGGGCCTCTCACTGTTGTGGCCTCTCCCGTTGCAGAGCACAGGCTCTGTACGCACAGGCTCAGCGGCCATGGCTCACGGGCCCAGCCGCTCCGCGGCACATGGGATCTTCCCGGACCGGGGCATGAACCCATGTCCCCTGCATTGACAGGTGGACTCTCAACCACTGCACCACCAGGGAAGCCCTACTTTGGGGCTTTTTTGTTCTTCTTTCTCTAACTGCTTTAGGTGTAAGGTTAGGTTCTTTATTTGAGATGTTTCTTGTTTCTGAAGGTAGGATTGTATTGCTCTAAACTTCCCTCTTAGAACTGCTTTTGCTGCATCCAATACGTTTTGGGTCATCATGTTTTCATTGTCATTTGTTTCTAGGTATTTTTAAATTTCCTCTTTGAATTCTTCAGTGATCTCTTGGTTATTAATTTAGTGTATTGTTTAGCCTCCATGTGTTTGTATTTTTTACAGATTTTTTCCTGTAATTGATATCTAATCTCATAGTGTTGTGGTCAGAAAAGATATTTGATACGATTTCAATTTTCTTAAATTTACCAAGGCTTGATTTGTGACCCAAGATATAATCTATCCTGGAGAAAGTTCCATGAGCACTTGAGAAGAAAATGTATTCTGTTGTTTTTGGATGGAATGTCGTATAAATATCAATTAAGTCCATCTTGTTTAATGTATCATTTAGAGCTTGTGCTTCCTTATTTATTTTCATTTTGGATGATCTGTCCATTGGTGAAAGTGGGGTGTTAAAGTCCCCTACTATGACTGTGTTACTGTCAATTTCCTCTTTTATGGCTGTTAGCATTTGCCTTATGTATTGAGGTGCTCCTATGTTGGGTACATAAATATTTACAATTGTTATATCTTCTTCTTGGATTGATCCCTTGATCATTATGTAGTGTCTGTCTTTGTCTCTTGTCATAGTCTTTATTTTAAAGTCTATTTTGTCTGATATGAGAATTGTTGCTCCAGCTTTCTTTTGATTTCCATTTGCATGGAATATCTTTTTCCATCCCCTCACTTTCAGTCTGTATGTGTCTCTAGGTCTGAAGTGGGTCTCTTGTAGACAACATATATACAGGTCTTGTTTTTGTATCCATTCAGCCAGTCTGTGTCTTTTGGTTGGAGCATTTAATCCATTTACACTTAAGGTAGTTATCGATATGTATGTTCCTATTACCGTTTTCTTAATTGTTTTGGGTTTGTTATTGTATGTCTTTTCCTTCTCTTGTGTTTCCTGCCTAGAGAAGTTCCTTTAGCATTTGTTGTAAAGGTGCTTTGGTGATGCTGAATTCTCTTAGCTTTTGCTTGTCTGTAAAAGTTTTAATTTCTCCATCAAATCTGAATGAGATCCTTGCTAGGTAGAGTAATCTTGGTTGTAGGTTTTCCCTTTCATCACTTTAAATATGTCCTTCCACTCCCTTCTGGCTTACAGAGTTTCTGCTGAAAGATCAGCTGTTAACCTTATGGGGATTCCCTTGTGTGTTACTTGTTGTTTTTCCCTTGCTGCTTTTAATATTTTTTCTTTGTATTTAATTTTTGATAGTTTGATTAATATGTGTCTTGCCATGTTTGTCCTTGGATTTATCCTGTATGGGAATCTCTGCACTTCCTGGACTTGGTTAACTATTTCATTTCCCATATTAGGGAAGTTTTCAACAATAATCTCTTCAAATATTTTCAGTCCCTTTCTTTTTCTCTTCTTCTTCCCAACAGTTGATTTCTTAAGTTGATATTTCTAGGTTTTGCAGCAACTAGATTTTCAAATAATATTTTCTACCCTGACTCCTCCCTTGTCTAAAAAGTTTCAGTTGAAGAACTGGCTTAATGCAATCACCGAATGGGAAGAGGTCCACAATACCAATATTTCAGTTACAAAATGGCTTATTTTAGTCTTGTTTCAAGCAAAAATTATGGAGTATGTTTGGCTAAGTGTTATTAATAAAGTTTAACATATTTTATGTCAGTTTACTTACTCTATCAAGTCATTGGCAGTCCCAGTGATATTTGAAATCTGCTCTTGTGAATTAGTGGAAATGTTCATCACCCTTGGTCTATGCTGTCCCTCCCCAGGAACCTCTAGTCAAGGGGTTCTTAATCTTGCCTGCACGTTATGAAGCTGTAAAACTACTGCTGTCTGGGCCCCACCCACAGAGCTTCTGAGAGAACTTTGAGCATCATATATTTAGAGTTTTCAGTCTAGTGTGTGTTGGGATGGGGGAGGTCATGTCTCCAAACGGAATTATGGTTTGGTTAAAATTAAATAGAAGAATCAAAACCCAGTCAATTGGGATTCTCATTTTGGGCTATCCTGGCTCTGGGTGCCCTAGGTCCTTTTTATTCAGAGTATAGTCTGAAGACCAGCACCATCAGCATCACTTAGGGACTGGTTAGCAATGCAGAATTTCAGGCTCCCTCGCACACATGAAGTTCAGAATCTGAACTTGAACATGATCCCCAGGTGATTTGGTGCGCTTTGAGGTAGAGGAGCACTGCACTCGGTCTCAGTGAAGAGGAGGATGATAATGATGACAGAATTCTTTTTTTTTTTTTTTTGTGGTACGCGGGCCTCTCACTGTTGTGGCCTCTCCCATTGCGGAGCACAGGCCCTGGACGCGCAGGCTCAGCGGCCATGGCTCACGGGCCCAGCCACTCCGCGGCATGTGGGATCTTCCTGGACCGGGGCATGAACCTGTGTCCCCTGCATCGGCAGGCGGACTCTCAACCACTGCGCCACCAGGGAAGCCCCAGAATCCTTTTTTTTTTTCCACTTTATATGCATTATTTTATTTTATTTATTGACGTATAGTTGTTTTACAATGTTGTGCCAATCTCTGCTGTACAGCAAGGTGACTCAGTTATGCACATACAGACATTCATTTTTTATTTATATATTCTTTTTCATTATGGTTTATCCCAGGATATTAAATATAGTTCCCTGTGCTATACAGCAGGACCTTGTTTATCCATCCTATATGTAATAGTTTATATCTGCTAATCCCACACTCCCAGTCCTTCCCTCCAACAGAATCCTTTTTATTGAGCATCTGCTATATGTCAGGCACTAGGCTAAGACATTTTTGTGACATGCTTCTCTTTAAATTGTTACAGGAATTCAATGAGGTGATGCATGAAAAGCAGTAAGCCAAGCGTATGATATCCAAAGTTCCAAAAATAGGTTATTATTACCTTGTTTAGTCCTTTCAATGACTTTATGCAGAAGGTAATACAGTCCTTCTAATCCATGTAAGACAGTTACATAAGTAACTTGCTCAAAGTCCCCAGATAGTAGATGGAAGTGCTAGATGGCCAACTGGGATCCTTCCCCAAAGCCATTCATTTTGCCTATTTGCCATACTGTAAATGGATAGAAAGTATGAATATAGATGTAAGTTTGTACATTGTCTCCCTTCCACGGGCCACATGAGATGATGTGATTGAGCCTTGCATTAAACAATAACCAAATGGGGGAGGGTAGTGTTTTTCCTCCAAACTCTGGTTTATGGGTGACAGAAATCCAAAAAGAACTGCCTTTAATCGAAAGTGGAAGATACTGTACTTTTAAAAACTCTGAATTTAATGTCCTAGTGGGTTTCAGTCATGGCTGGATCAAGATGACCAAATGTGCATTGCTGTATCTCTAGGCTCTGAATTTCGTGGTGTTGACTTTATTCCATGACACATTCTCCCTAAATGGTAGAAAGATGTTCACTCAAAATTCTGGACTGAGACCCTATCAGTTTAACAAGATCACCATAAAAAGAGTACCTCTTTCCCAATAGTGCAAGGCAGCATCCCAGGGTTAACTCTCATGTATCCCATACCCATCCTTGAACCAATTACTTTGATAAGGAGCATAAGATATCTGGATTAGACAGGCTTAGAACCAAGGATGTTTAAGAACCCATATGAACATATAAGCTGTGTACTATATAAGACTAGGGTTGTAATAGGAATTTTTTTTCAAATAAATGCAAGGTGTTATTCTTATCAGAAGTAGTTCGGAATTATTGGTATATGTAGGGGACAAATGTCCACTAAAGGGCCTCAGTTAAAGGAATAAGGTAGAAAGAAGTGGAGGGGACAGAGGGACCTGCATTGATCTCCACCTGCCTGCATGTACAGTCTGAGGACAAAATTCTGGATATTTCCCCTGCCTGCCATAACAACTTATTTCAGCCATGCCTCCGTAGGGAGAAAGGAGCCAGCATCTGGTGGCTCTGTCTGATATTGGAACAGTGCTAAGTGCTTACGTAGTTAAACCATTTTCTATTCACAATGACTCCGTAAAGTAGCTCTTCCAGACTCAAACTCCCAAACCAGAAAAGGCAACACAGAGAAATTCAGCGATGGGTCTAAGGTCACAGCTAATCGGGAGGACTACCTGGTTAGAATATTCAGAACCCCTGTTCTTGTACATTCCTCTCTGCAAATAAATAAGTAAGCAAATTATGTCATTAAAATAAAATCCAAGTAGGAGATTACAAACTTGAGGCTCACAGACAGGCAGATGGACTTCATGGCTTGTAGATAGAGTCTTTAATTTTTTTTTTTTCTCACATGGTGTGTGCATGGTTGTAGTTAACAAATAACATTTTACATAAAAATATGAATTTCTGGCTTCTCCCCATCCCACCAAGATAACAAATGACTGGAGTTGAGATACGGTTGTCCCCGTCATGCTTTCTGGGCTTCCCCCAAAGTTTCCACCTGACCAGCTTCAGTTATTTATGGGAATTATTCAGCACTGCAAGTATTTGAGTTTGCAAATCCTAGTGTAATAGCATCATGTCGCTTCAGTCATATACATTGCAGCCTATGCAATGTGTCAGTGCATTCCCCTGAACTGTTCCTAAACACACCATGTGCTCCAAATCCATGCATCTGTATCTATTCTCACTGTGTGTATCACACACACACACACATACACACACACACACACACACACACACACACAATGGAGGAATTTGCCTTTGCCTTGTTCTTTTCCTTCCCTACCCTCCTCTCATTTAGCTCTCTGCATAATCCCTCTCTTGTAACCTTCATCTCCACAATGTAGGAATTTAGCATGCTCTCTACCCAACCGTATTAATAAAGCACTTAAAAATATGCAATTTTATTCAGGATTATTTATCTAACTATCTCTACTGAAGTGCTACTTCTGCAGCTCTTTATACGCAGCAGTTTCCCTGGGGGCAGATTTAGGAGTCCGAAAACATTGACTGAACTTCAAAGCCAAGGATGCCAGCTGCACACCCAGTGTTCCCAGCCTAGTCATTGCAGCAGGGGGCAAAGACAGGGCACTAACGTGGCCATTTGGTCCATCCTCCTGCCCCCAGGCTGAGCTGCACCATCTAGCCTACATGCCCAGGAATCCTTTCCTTCCTATGGCAGTTGCAGGAAACTCTAATCTTGTAACTGCAGCTTAGTGTTTGGGAGAGACCAAAGCAATGAAGTCTGTGTTGGCTGTTTTTGCTCCTTGCCTTAATGATGGATTAGTTCACATCTTGATCCCTTCCTTTATAGCAGTGTTCCTCCACAGTCAGACAGTTCTTTGTTGTGTCCTCCTGAACACTGTAGGATGTTTAGCAGTATTCCTGGGCTCAACTCCAGGTACCAATAGCATACAGTTGTGACAACCAACATTTCTCCTGACATTGACCTATGTCCCCTGGGGCAAATTTGCCTAGTTGAGAATCACTGCCTTATAAGGACATGGCATGGATGAGCTTGAATAGAGCAAGTGCTGTGTCTGATTTTGCTCACTGTTATTTGTGAACACACAGAAGATTCCCAATAAATATTTTATAAATGGGTGGATGAACTTCCGACTGGTCAGAGCTGGAAATTATATTCATCCCCAAGGTAAAATGGAAAAACCACAGTGACTGTAATTCACGTATTAGGAGGGGAATCAAGAGCTCCTTCTCATTTCCTTCTCCCACCATCCTCATCAAAAGAGTTCAATAAATGTTTGCTGATTCAAAGCCTGAATCATCATTAGGACTCTCTTGAGTGGCCACTGGGTGGGAGTTCTAAATAGGTGCTCTCAATGCAGTTCCTCAGTGACTCATCGAGGCAGGTAATAGCAACCGCATTTCACAGATTGGGAAAGTGGAAACCAGAGAGGTTAAGTCCACACAGCTATAAGGTTGTGGAGATTTGATTCAGACCTTGGTGTGCAAGGATTCTCGGAGTCCTTTTTTCCCTCTGCACTTTACTGGCTCACTGTATTCTGTCAAAGCTCAATGAAGAACAACATGAAGAACATTAATCCCAAGGTGAAATGTACAAGAGGTTAAGTGGATTTGACCAAGTTTCCCATTACATTCATTTTGGGGGAAAATAGATTAAAACCAGAACCCCTTGGTCATAACTTCATGTTCACTTGAAAATGAGAAGTGAGCGTTTTATAGATCCATAGCTTCACATTATCTATTGCATTGTGAGACAAAGAAGATGGATGGAGTAGGGCAAAGAGTATAATAATATTGCGAGGCTTTATATGGAAGAGGGTCAAGTGAGGAGAATATGAGCTGGAAGGATGGGGAACAGAAGGCTAAGAAAGAATAGCTCATAAGAGATGTATCTAAACTATTTTAAAAAATGGTTAAGGAGCTCGAGGAGAAATATAAAGAAGGAAGCCCTCTAAAAGGTCAGAAGAAGTAGTCAAGTAAGAAGCAGAGTAATTTAAACATAAAAAGAAAAAAGCAGCAAATACTTCTTTCATGCTTCAGAAAGCATCAGTCTTAAACCTTGCAATGTCCCAGTAATTCATTGCAATCTTCTGCAAGGTACTAAAGTATTTCACAAAGGCATACTTTTTCCCACTAAACTGATGAATCCCTGAGATGGTCCAAATTTCCTTAAAAGTAAAATGAAACTACTAAACTTTCTGTACATTAACCATAAAGAAAATGCTGTGTTGGAACTTGCCCTATGAAAGACACATGGAAGTGACCTGGTTATATTTTCTTGTCTCTTGTAGGTGACTCTATTATTCAGATATTGATATATGAAAATATTAGTGTCATGAGATGAAAAGAAAAGAAGGGAAGGGAAATTAAAAGAAATACCCCCTTCTTGCCATCCTTTTCTCCTCCATTCATCTGTTTACTCATTCCACTGTTTTTTTTTTTTTTAAATCGGGCATCTCTCCCATGTATCAGTCACTGTATGAGCTTTGAGAAATAATGGTACAGTAAGCAAAAAGAAACACAGTGCCTTTTCTCCTGGGGCTCATGATCTAGGAGGGAAGGCAAGAAAGAATACAATAATTACTCTTATGTGTGTTGGGGAAGGGTCTGTATTTCTGCATTCACACCTCGTTTCTGGCTCAACATGTTGGCTTCAACAGTTGACTGATTTACCAGCCTGACTTTCAAACCCACGTATTGGGGGCACTGGATCAGCACATTAAGGAAAAAGGTGGACACATTAGGCCATAATGAAGCACTGTGTGGCAGATTCAGCCCCCAATCAATGTGGGAAAGGAAAGCTGGGTTGATTTTATTTCTGAAACCAAGTGATGGAGTTGGGTTCTCCTGGTGGCTTCTGATGTGTTCATTCTGGAGCTTGTTCCTGAACATCAGTCAAGGCACTAAATATAGAGGAGAGAGCCACTTAGAGTTCAAAGTGACCTCAAGATCATGTAAGTCAGCCAGCATGAATTTACACTGTTGGATTTCTGCTCTCTGGATTTAAACTTACTCCCCACTTTTTGATCAGTTTCTTGATACCCAACAGAATTACTACTGCACAGGGCAGGTCATTTTATTCCTAGACAACTGACAGTCCTTCTTTTAGGAAAACGCGTTTGTTTTTCCCCCAAGTTACTGGTTGTAATTCTACCCTCTGATATACCAGGCAACCAGCCACTGGTCTTTGGAGCTGTGGGGTCCAAAAGACTTGATTCTGAGTCCCAGCATCAGCACTTACCAACTGTGGAACCTCAGTAAACACTCTGAGCACTAGGGGCCTTTCTATTAAATGGAGAGTGTTTTTCAGGATCTACTTTTCCAGAATACAGTGTGGAGTAAATATGGTTATCTGGATCACGTGGGTTTTGTCCACATGGTAACAAAGAGACCACTATAGCCCAAAACTCCCATCCAGCCAGCAGAACAACCCAGGAAGTTAGAACATGTTTGGTTTTCGTTATCTGGGCAAAGACAGATAGGAGGACTTGTGCTGGTTTGACCTGGGCATGCGTATGTCCTTAAAGCGGTCAGAATGAGTCAGGAATGGACTATCGTGGTTTGGTGTGACTACAGTGTTAGAGAATTTGTAAGAATAATGATGGGAGGAAATATCTATGCCCACTATTCTGTGGCCTCTAAGAGCAAGCAGTTTACCCAGATCACTCATCATTCTAGCCAAACTTAAAAGGCAAAAAGGGGTTCTTCGAAAGGTTTGATTTGCAATTATAGAATTACCCTAGGACTCAACAATTCCAGTGCTAGGTAGGTAACCGCCAAAGAACTGAAAACAGAAATTCAAACAAATACTTGTCCATGGTTGTTCATAGCAGCATTACTCACAAGAGCCAAGAGGTGGAAACAATCCAGATGCCCATCAAGGGATGAATGGACAAACAAATTGTGATCTATACACACAATGGAATCTTAATCAGTCATAAAAATGGAATGAAGTACTGACATGCTACATTGTGGATGAACTTCAAAAACATTATGCTGAGTGAAAGAGGCCAGACACAAAAGGTTACGCATTGTATGATTCCACTTATATGAAATATTCAGACTAGATAAGTCCATAGAAATAGAAAGCAGATTGGTGTTTGCCAGGGGCAAAGGGGAAGGGGGTGAGGGGTAATTGCTTAATGGGTACAGGGTTTTCATTTGGGATGATGAAATACTTTGGAACTAGACAAGGATGGTGGTTGCACAACACTGTGAATGTACCAAATGCCACTGAATTGTTCACGTTAATTAAAATTAAAAAGTTAATAATTAATAGTTAAATAGTTAATTTAAAAAAAAAAGGCAAGGAGACCTAGGGTGCAGCCTTAGGGAGATACATAACTTGCTTGAGCTACACGTTTGTTTTGCAAAAAGGGCCAGAGATACCTATGGCTTAGGGTGATGGCGGGGTTCAAACAAGCTAATGGTTCCTGGCAGCTGCTAGCTGCTCAATAAATAAGGAACATGTAATCCCACCCACACTCCAATACACACATATGCACATTGTCACTCAGATAATTCCCATTCAGTAGAGTTACTTTGAAGACTGAGATGGCATATATAAAAAACTTACCACATGTTGCTAGCAAATCCTATCAAATCCGCATTCCAATATTTCTCACTAATTATTATTATTTTTCATCTCCACATCAGTCAGGGTGCCATTACACTTTCCCAGACAACTGTGAACGGCCGCATCCCATACTTCTATTCTCTTTGCTTACACTTGATTCTTCTCACAACAGCCAAAGAGCCCATCCTTTTTTTTTTTTTTTTTTTCTCATTCTGATCCCATTGGCACTGACTTGTCCCTAGCTGGATCCATCCCAGATGAGAAGTCACCTCTTGAAAGACCTTTTCTAACCACCCTTTCCAAACTCTACGACTGACTCTACGACTTCTTTATTCTTTGCCATGGCACCCTGTTCACGTGCTTCAAAACTCTTATTACCATTTGTAAGTTTTTTTTAAATTGACTTATTTCTTTTTATTCTTTGTCTTATTCATGAATGAAGCTCTGCCGAGACAGTGCTCGGTACACAATAAGCCTTCTCATCAGTGCTTGTTAAATGAGATCCACGTGTGGAAACTATTACTGTTACAGTCCTAACATTGCTATGAAGTCTGCTTTGCCATCAAGTACACACTGATGGAATGATTTAAGGGATACACATATACTTTGCCTTCTGGGTGTCCCTCTCTTTCTCCTTCCTCTGCCTTTTCAACAAGGAATGAGACTTTAGCACAAGGTGACAGCCTGGTGAACTTTGAACCCTTCTTTTATTGATGATGTATGTCTCAGGGAAACATGACAACATCTGAGAATTCATTAAATGACAGTTTTCCCTTCAATTTCTTTCTCTAGTTTATTTTGCCCAACACAATCCTGTTAAGGGAAACACTAATTGACCACAAGCTTTATTTCTGCTGAGCTTAGCCAAAAAGCCAATCACTGCTCAACAGGAGTGCTTCTGACTGTTTAGCCAATGGACAAATTTCCATCTTGACTGGCTTTCCTGGTCCTAAGAGAATAGATGTGAATGTGCTGAATTCTATTTTGATATATTTCATTTCCAGCAAAACTGAGACAACCCCAAGGAGTCATATTATCATGAAAAGAGAAGGATAGTGTGGAAATTATTCCCTGAGAATGCTTATTTTGTTTCCATTGCATTCAGCTCTGTTCACAAAAGGCTGTCCTGTTGCCCTACACCCTCATCAGATACATGGGTCATGGCAATAAAGTTGCAAAGGAACCGCAAGTCTTCCCATGCTGAAGGCAAGTGTTCCAAGGCCAATAAATGGTAACCCTTCTGGGAGGATTCTTCAATATACGCAAATCAATTGATGTGATACACCATATTAACAAACTGAAGGATAAAAACCATATGATAATCTCAGTAGATGCAGAAAAAGCTTTTGACAAAATTTAACACAAATTTATGATAAAAACTCTCCAGAAAAGGGGCATAGAGTGAATCTACCTCAACATAATAAAGGCCATATATGACAGATCCACAGCCAACATCATTCTCAATGGTGAAAAACTGAAACCATTTCCACTAAGATCAGGAACAAGACAAAGTTGCCCACTCTCACCACTATTATTCAACATAGTTTTGGAAGTTTTAGCCATGGCAATCAGAGAAGAAAAAGAAATAAAAGGAATCCAAATCAGAATAGAAGAAGTAAAACTGTCACTGTTTGCAGATGACATGATACTATACATAGAGAACTAGAGATGCCACCAGAAAACTACTAGAGCTAATCAATGAATTTGGTAAAGTAGCAGGATACAAAATTCATGCACAGAAATCTCTTGCATTCCTATACACTAATGATGGAAAATCTGAAAGAGAAATAAAGGAAACACTCCCATTTACCATTGCAGCAAAAAGAATAAAATACCTAGAACTAAACCTACCTAAGAAGACAAAAGACCTATATGCAGAAAACTATAAGACACTGATGAAAGAAATCAAAGATGATACAAACAGATGGAGAGATATACCATGTTCTTGGATTGGAAGAATCAACATTGTGCAAATGACTATACTATCCCAAGCAATCTACAGATTCAGTGCAATCCCTATCAAGCTATCAATGCCATTTTTCACAGAACTAGAACAAAAAATTTTCACAGTTTGTATGGAAACACAAAAGACCCCAAATAGCCAAAGCAATCTTGAGAAAGAAAAACAGAGCTGGATGAATCAGGCTCCCTGACTTCAGACTATACTACATAGCTACAGTAATCAAGACAGTATGGTCCTGGCACAAAAACAGAAATATAGATCAGTGGGACAGGATAGAAAGCCCAGAGATAAACCCACACACATACGGTCACCTTATTTTTGACAAAGGAGGCAAGAATATGCAATGGAGAAAACACAGCCTCTTCAATAAGTGGTGCTGGGAAAACTGGACAACTGCATGTAAAAGAATGAAATTAGAACACTCCTAACACCATACACAAAAATAAACTCAAAATGGATTAAAGACCTAAATGTAAGGACAGACACTATAAAACTTTCAGAGGAAAACATAGGCAGAACATTCTATGACATAAACCACAGCAAGATCCTTTTTGACCCACCTCCTAGAGAAATGGAAGTAAAAACAAAAATAAACAAATGGGACCTAATGAAACTGAAAATCTTTTGCACAGCAAAGAAAACCATAAACAAGACGAAAAGACAACCCTCAGAATGGGAGAAAATATTTGCAAACGAAGCAACTGACAAAGGATTAATCTCCAAAATAAACAAGCAGCTCAATATCAAAAAACAAACAACCCAATCCAAAAATGGGCAGAAGACCTAAATAGACATTTCTCCAAAGAAGATATACAGGTTGCCAACAAACACATGAAAGGATGCTCAACATCACTAATCATTAGAGAAATGCAAATCAAAACCACAATGAGGTATCACCTCACACTGGTCAGAATGGCCATTATCAAAAAATCTACAAATAATAAATGCTGGAGAGGGTGTGAAGAAGAGAGAACCCTCTTGCACTGTTGGTGGGAATGTAAATTGATACAGCCACTATGGAGAATAGTATGGAGGTTCCTTAAAGATCTAAAAATAGAACTACCATATGACCCAGCAATCCCACTACTGGGCATATACCCTGAGAAAACCATAATTCCAAAAGAGACATGTACCACAATGTTCACTGCGGCACTATTTACAGTAGCCAGGACATGGAAGTAAACTAAATGTCCATCGACAGATGAACGGATAAAGAAGATGTGGCACATATATACAATGGAATATAACTCAGCCATAAAAAGAAATGAAATTGAGTTTTTTGTAGTGAGGTGGATGGACCTTGAGTGTGTCATACTGAGTGAAGTTAGTCAGAAAGAGAAAAACAAATACCGTATGCTAACGCATATATATGGAATCTAAACAAAAGTTGTTCTGATGAACCTAGTGGCAGGATAGGAATAAAGACGCAGACCTAGAGAATGGACTTGAGGACAGAGGGGAGAGGAGGGGAAGCTGGGATGAAGTGAGAGAGTGGCACTGACATATATACACTACCAAATGTAAAATAGATAGATAGTGGGAAGCAGCTGCATGGCACAGGGAGATCAGCTCGGTGCTTTGTGACCACCTAGAGGGGTGGGATAGGGAGGGTGAGAGGGAGGCTCAAGAGGGAGGGGGTATGGGGATATATGTATACATATAGCAGATTCACTTTGTTATGCAGCAGAAACTAACACAACATTGTAAAGCAATTATATTCCAATAAAGATGTGAAAGAAACCAAAAAGAACTAGCTCCTGGATGGTTTAGCTTCTAGCAAGTGTGTGTTGCATATAACATGGAGGTATAAGAGTGAACTAGGACAGGAAATCCAATTGCTTGTGGTTCCATCCGTTTAAACTACAAAATTACAAGGTGAGAAAGAATATCCTTGGATAGTGAAAGAGAGAGCAAGAAGAAAGCCACTGCCCCATAAAGAAGGGGGGCAGCCTCAAGCTTTTGTTCTCAGCCTGGAATATAAGCATCGTGTTCTGGGTCACAGTCAGCACTTAAAAATGAAGTTTTCTAGATGCAAATGGTCTAATAATAATAATAATAAAGAAAAAAAAAAAGCAAACTTGCTGTCTCACCAAATCCTTCCAAACACCTTGTCCTGAATGGAGAAATCAGAAGTCAGTAATAGACTACATTCAAAGTCATTTTCAATTTCCAAAAAAAGCAAGACACCCCATTTTGGTACATGGATGTTTTTTAGCATTTAATAGTGAGAAATTTCATATATCCCATGAGAATTATTCACGAACATCTCCCAATTCCATTTTTAGAGACCTATTGTAGACTTGCTTTTATAGCTATAGCTTGGATCCAAGAAATTTATTTCTCCTGCTGCAGTCCAAAAAAGGGACTGTCTAATGAGTTTTTGCTAGGCGAGTCAAAGTGTCTTGGTGGAATTCTTCATCGCAAGACATGCTTCACTGGAAGGAAGAATGTAAAACAGCCAAGGTTCTTTAAGAGGCATATAAATCTATGTATCACTAGTAGGCACGCTAATAATAAACATTCTTTTGGCACCCTATATTTTCAAAGTGCTTTAACGTGTTGGCATTCCTTAGAAGGAGGGAAGAGTTCTGCGATGCGCATTTTCATTTCACATTTAAAAGATGGGTCATACAGAAAGTCAGCAACTTGTTCAGGATCGCCAAAGTGGAGGAACTAGCCTGACCATCCCCAGTGGAATTTCTGGCTCTTGGCTTAGAGCAGGGTGTGTATCCAAGAGGCAAAGGGAAGAGATCTGGCTGACTGAGCTGAAAAGAACAGATAGAGAGATACAGTAGCAAAACGTTTTGGTTGAGAGACCTTTATTTCTAAAATGTAGACATAGTAAACTAACAAGGAGAAGCTGGTGATTTTCAACACTGTTTGAGCCTTCCTAGCTTTGTCCATTATATACAAGGAATGGAAACATGCATAGTGGAAAGCGGAGAGGGACTGCCTTTCGCTCTTTTGAGTTGATGTCAGCCACATCTAGGGATGAACAGACCTTTTTGAAATGAATATGACAATGCCACCTCATGTGGCATTAAGAGTATCCTGTTGTTGGGACTTCCCTGGTGGTCCAGTGGGTAAGACTCCATGCTCCCAGTGCAGGGGGCCTGGGTTCAATCCCTGGTCAGGGAACTAGATCCCACATGCATGCCACAACTAAGAGTCCACATGCCGCAACTAAAGATCCTGTATGCTGAAACTAAATACGCCGCAACTAAGGCCTGGTGCAGCCAAAATAAATAAATAAATACTTAAAAAAAGAAAAAAAAAAGAACATCCTGTTGGAACTTCCCTGGTGGTACTGTGGTTAAGACAACTGTGCTTCCGTTGCAGGGGGCACAGGTTCAATCCCCGGTCGAAGAGCTAAGATTCCACGTGCAGAGCAGTGTGGCCAAAAAAAAAAAAGTCCTGTTGAGGGATGGAGAGAAGCCCTTCTGTTTTCCTTCCTGGCAATCTATTCATTAAAACTTGCTCAATTAAAAAAAAAAAGTTTAAATCTAAGTAATATCCTGTGTCAGGCTGCACTAAAAATAATGCTTTATTACACCATTCCAGTTTTTACGGTTGAAGGCTATTAATCAATGAGGCAGTGTAGATCCATATGAATACTGATCGCTGTCTTGTTGCCCTCCTGTGAATGCTTTCTCTTAATGACAGCCAATTTCAATATTCATTGGGAAAGGTGTATTTTCTGAATTGCACCATAGCTCATTAGTGACTGAAGGGATTTAGGTAGAATGTGGGCATCTTTTTTTTTTTTTTAACATTTTTATTGGGGTATAATTGCTTTACAATGGTGTGTTAGTTTCTGCTTTATAACAAAGTGAATCAGTTATACATATTCATATGTTCCCATATCTCTTCCCTCTTGCGTCTCCCTCCCTCCCACCCTCCCTATCCCACCCCTCCATCTTTTTTAAGTAAACCCTCAGATCACAGAGATACAGGCTATAGACTATCTGGGCTGTGCTCAACTCTTTAGCATCTCAGAAATTCAAGCCATTTCTTGTTTGTGTTTTATATTGGACACCTAAACAAATTAAGCATTCATTTTCTTGTATTTAGTAGCTCAAAAATCAAAGCAAATATTCAAGTGTTGTACTTTAGATCTGTAAAGGGAAGCCCCAAATACTCCATATTCAGGGTGAACCAGGGTTAATAGGACCTATTTAACACCATATTGCTTTAACTCAATTTCAGGAGAGAAGAATGTCACATATGCAAAAAGTATAGCAGTTCTCCCCTTCTTGTTTTATCTAGATCCCATATCCTCTTTGCAGGGGTTCAGAGACTGCACAGCACACAGCCACCAGCTCTCTCTCAGCTGTTGTAAAATCGGCTAGAATATCTTTCTGCTCCGGAGCTCCCAGATGCATCCATCCCGTTGCCCTTAAGATCCTACTTTTGGCTTTTTGGCCATCTGTTTTTGTAATCACGAACATGTGAGCTGATATCTCTAGACTGGGAATAGCTTCCCCTTTGTAAGGTATTGTAGCCAACTTCCCAAATACTGATATTCTGTGTGGCTTTTGGTAGTCATTTTTAGAAGTGTTAGAACAACTTTCTGATTTTAAAATCCTCGGCCGCAGCAGGCATACAACAGTGTTCAGTGCCCTGAATTATTTAACCATCATTGAAAATGCAGTCAGTGCTAAGGAAGAGTCTGGTCATCATATCTGGATTTGTCCACATGCCTGTTACTCAGCAAATGACAGGGTCATCAGAAGCACACATGGGGTGTGAGTGGTGGTGAAAAGTCTAGGTTTCTTTCTCTCGTATGCCTGTAACTGTTGGTAGGACATTGACATGCATGAGTGACCGCCTCTGTTGTGGTTTGGATACCAGGTGGATCTAGGGCTGGCTTGGGAAGAGGCGAACCATTCTTGACGTAGAAGAGGTTATTGCCTCACCCATCAGCCAGATTCAGGAGATGTGGGGTTTGGGGGCAGCCAGCTGCTTCCCAAACTTTCCAGGGACAGCAACACAGCAGCCAACACAAATGTCAATGAGATAGGCCAGCATGCCAGATGCCATCACAGAAAATAACTTCCCCTGTCTGGCATCTGGGTACTCGCCTTGTCATGCAGAAGACTGCACACTCGTCTTCTGGTCCAGCTGGGACCATGAGCCCCTTGGCCCTTCCTTCCTCCATGCCCACGGAGCATTTGGATGGATCACCAGAGAGTAGAATAGACTCCGGCCATGCCCTTAATCAAGTTTTCTGTACATAACAATGATAATTAGTAATAACAGTTCAAATGGATCCTTACATAGCTCAGTCTATGGACCAGGCACTGCTCGAAATGCTGCACAGATTGTAACTCATTTACATATTTGTTTTCTATCTACATATCTCATTAGCCTAAAGCAGAATGCAATGAGCAAAGTAAAAAAGCAAATAATTCAGACACCAGAGTTGGACTAACTGGCTTAATATCCCAGTTCTGACTCTTTCCATGTGTGACTTTGGAAAAGAAACTCTGCTCTCTGCACCGGGGCCAACTTACCCTTCTATAAGTTCTTGAAAAAGACCCTGCTCCTTGCCTCCACACGGCCTTTGCACGGGCTGTTTCCTCTGCCCAGAACATTTAGCTGCCCCTTTCCTAGATGAATTCTCCTCATCCTTCAAACCTTGGCCCAAGCATCACGTTATTAGGGAGCCCCACTTCTGTCTTCTCCCTGCCTTTCAAGTCTTCCAAATTCAAAATCTCTTACAAAATGCATATGCATTTCCTTCCACTATCCTTTTTCTTTCTTGTCATTCCTACAGCACACTGTTTTATACCACCATGGGGCTACTTCTCCTTTTACATAGGGACTTTAGATGCTGGGATGTTATCCGGAAAAGATAGAATCAGCTGGGTAAAGCCTCAAAAAAAAAAAAAAGTGCATTAAGTGACCTGTCAAGCTCATTTCATGTGTATGAAAGAAAAGGTGAAATCAGAAAACACTGGGATGTTTTGAGGCACTATTACTCCCTTTTAAGACTGTAACAATACACTTGTCTTAGATTTGAGTATTATTTTACTATCCTGGACCCTTGATATAGACATCTAGCTTATTCGAAAGTGCTGAGGTTTTATGTGTGTTCCTTTGAATCAGCAATAGCTCATTTAAGAATGAAAATGGGGCAGATGGGGCATGCGGCTTGCAGGAAGAAAATAGATGTCGTTTACACTCATCTGGCTACTTGAAACTACTATCAATACTTGAACTGAGTCTATATAGATCAATATGCTAAAGAGAAAATTTCTCAATACTGACTAATATTTTAATTGTCATGGAATTCCAAAAACTTCCTACTTGTTGAAACTAGAAGACTTAATAATAAACATTTATGGAACATTATATATCAGACACTGATCAGTTACTTTAAACGTATTAATTCATTGGTCTCCATAAAATACTTAGTCATGCTTATAAATCATCATTCATATTTTGGAGATGAGGAAACTAAAGCACTAACATTTAATTTTAAATCTCCATTTGATACATAGAATGTGTGTGAAAGATGTATGTTAAAGACAAAAGACACGTATGTTACTTATTGTATTGATTTCTATTATGGATATTGTTTACTTAAAATTTTTCTCCCAGTAAGGAGATTTCTTTGAAAACCACAAACATTTTTCTTAATGTGACATTTTACTTTTTTTACCACCTTGCCTGGCAATTGCCTTAGCATATGGCAACATCAGTTCTAGCTATGATGAAAATTAAGCCATAAGGTTGGGGTTGGAGAAGCAATTTTTTTTTATTATGAAGTGTAGTTTTTTGTATTTATATCAGATTTGCCATTTTGGGTTAGGAGAGCCAAGAAAGAAGTAACTGTTACAGTTGGAAAATGAGAAACCCACTAGAGGACTGATTATTCAGAATCCTGAAACAAATTGCCCCATCTCTGAAATAAATCGCCACAGAGTTTTCATACTCATTAGCTGAATCCTGGCGCCTCTGTTTTGATGCTGGTATTTATTTTAATTCCGCTCAGCTTGAGTAATGGATGTGGCCCAGGCAGGGATCAAGTCACCTCCTGGCCCCTGGAACTGTCTTGGGAAAAGCATGTGATTCCCTATAATATTAGGGAATTTGAAGTTCACTGGGCAAATTAGGCATTCCAGCATCTAAATGTGGTTGTTTAATTAAAGCCTTTGGTTCATTCAAGCTGACTAACATGTTTCTGGGCAGGATGTTTCAAAAGTTATTAAAATTTCATAGCAAAAACTTGTATGGCATGGACCTTTCTGGATTTGGTTGGGGTTGGGGTATTGTGAGCGGGTTCTTTAAAATGTTTTGTTGCATCTGGAAGTTTTAGTAAAGAAAAACTGTGTCTCTTCTTTACCTCCATCAAGTTTTCAGTAAGAGTGCATTATGAATAAATCCACATCTGGAAGACAAATATGATACAAATGGGCAGATTCAATTGTATCAATATATATGCATACACACAAACACAAGTATACACACATACACACACACACATACACATGCATACATATGTCGATCTCCACATTCTTCTTCTCTCTCTTTCTCCTGATATGGACAGATAGATATAGATATTGATATGTTGATAGATAATACATGTGTACATAAACACACATATATATGTATATGTAATATATACAGTTATATTGGTGGGTTATATGTATATATATGTGATATGTATATATATATGTGTGTGTGTGTGTGTGTGTGTACATATAGAGAAATAGGTATATCTGTGTGTGTGTATATATATTTAGAATTCCTCAACCTCAGTGCTATTGATACTTCGGATTGAGAATTCTTTTTTGAGGGGGGAGTCTGTCTTGCACATTATAGAGAATTTAGCAGCATCCCTGGCCTCTACCTACTAGATGCCGTTATCACACACATCCCAGTCATAACAATAAAAAATGCCTCTAGGGCTTCCCTGGTGGCGCAGTGGTTGAGAGTCCGCCTGCCGATGCAGGGGATACGGGTTCGTGCCCCGGTCCGGGAAGATCCCACGTGCCGCGGAGCGGCTGGGCCCGTGAGCCATGGCCGCTGAGTCTGTGCATCCAGAGCCTGTTGCTCCACAACAGGAGAGGCCACAACAGTGAGAGGCCCGAGCACCGCAAAAAAAAAAGCCTCCAGGCACTGCCAAATGTCAAGGGAAGGGATTGCCACCCCACCCCATATGAGAACCACTGTTTGTTCACTGCTACACACATACAAACACACTCATGTACATGTATATTATATATACACTCTAACACAGAGAAACTATGGTTTCACAAGTAGCTTATCAATGGACTGACAGCAACATTCACCCAACATTCAGGGACATGACTGCACATAAATGACTGAATAAAACAAATGAAAAAATAAATACCTAATAACAGGCATAGTATATCATCATGGGAAATGCAGGTGTCTTTGCCGCAGACACAAGGGCTGTGCCACATGATGGCTGTGTGGCCTTGGGCAAGTAACTAGAGCTCTCTGAGCCTTAGTTCCCTCATCTGTGACATCATGGTTATTTTGCAAAATTTATTGCAAACAACGGTGCAGAAGAAGGCAGAAAGCAGATAAGAGGTATGTCAAAATGCAGACAAGGAGAAGCATTCCCAGTGTCTGGGCATGAGAAGAATGGTGTGAATGCTGGAGGGCTTCCTAATACCCTTTCCCTGAATGTATGCTACTCCCCCAAGGAGGGCCAAATCCCGTCAGATTTCTTCCAAGGTGAGCTGGCCACGGGAGGCTGTAGAACCCACTGCCCACGAAGAGGAGGCTGTCCATGTAGGTTGAAGGGCTTCCTGGCACAGGAAAAATTAGCCCTTTCATTTTACCACTTGCTGAATTCATGGATAGGATGCACCTCAGCCTGCACCCTCAGTCACACACACACTGAAGAAATAGGATGCTCGGGATTGCATCGTGGCTTGAGCATCTGAAGGTCCCCTGGCCATTTGTTGGGAATAAGCCAAACAAACTATCAGAAGAACAGCTTCACGACGCCCCGCACTCAGTCAATTCACTCAGACGTTAACACTTCTTGATATGGATCCCTCGGCCTGTTGGACTGGATTTGTGATTGAGGCTTTGGCCACGTGTATGGCTGATATGGTTGGACTGACCAGTCATCTGATAGGACTGACTAAAGACCTCAGGCAAGTGGTCGACCTGTTGATTCAGACCTGATTGTCTTGGCCAGATATGGGTTGTGCCAGTGGGATAGTTGGGAGTCTGTGGTCAGGTGCAAGGGATACTTCCTGTCCTGTCTGTTGGGTCATGTCTGCCCTACATCTCTACCACCCTCATCCTATTTCTTCTTTTGTTTTCTTGCTCCTCCTCTTACTTTTGTGACTTGATTTTCAGAATGTCAAGCTCTGGCAATCTTATTTAATATAAATAGATAGTATAATAATGTATTCTCTTTGTCATTAACTTAAAATGTTAGGAATGCCAATATAAAATACACTTGAAGGTTTTCATTAAAATTGTCACACAGCCAGTATTAAATCAGAAAGTGAATGTTCAGCAAACATTTATTGATCTCTTACCACGTGCCAGCAACTATGCCAGCACTTGGTATGAATTCAGCTCACTTATCTTCCAAACAAGTCCATGAGTTATGGGTTGACATTATCATTGTTTTGTAGATGAGGAAAAATGAGGCTCAAAATGTTCACACAGGGTGTGGCTGAGCCAGAGGCAACGGCAGGCAGTTGACCCCATACTCCTTATTTTTAACGGTGATGCTGTATTCTTGGATTTCACATGATCGAAGATCTTAATTTCAATGTTAGAATCAGGAGACCCTCTGAAGCCACATAGAAAACTCTGTATGTGTGTCTAACATGCTTTTTCTTTTTTTTGTACAGAATGTTCATAGCTTGTAAGTCAGTGTCTCAAAGTGGTCTTTGTGTTCTCAACAGGGTTAAAAATCATTACTATACAGGCACGCCTCACTTTATTATGCTGTGCTTTATTGCACTTCACAGGCATGGTGGTTTTTACACATTGAAAGTTTGTGACAACCCTGCATCAAGCAAGTCTGTGGGAGCCATTTTTCCAAAAACATTTGCTTACTTCATGTCTCTGTGCCACATATTGGTAATTCTCATAATGTTTTAAGACCTCCATCAGCAAAAAGATTATGATTCGCTAAGGACTGAGGTGATGGTTAGCAATTTTTAGCAATAAAGCATTTTAAATTAAGATATGCACATTGTATTTTTAGACACAATGCTATTGCACACTTAATAGACTACAGTATTGTGTAAACATAAGTTTTATATGTACTGGCAAACCAAAAAAATTCATATGACTTGCTTTAGTTCGATGGGCTGGAACCAAACCTGCACTATCTCTGAGCAATGCCTGTATATTAAAACTTTTTTTCTATTTCATAGGTCATTCTCTGGCTTAATTTTAGACAGCAGTATTGTCATCAACGGGTGTCTCCATAGGAAAAAGAAAATAAAAGTAAATACACACCCATGGAAATGTATCTTTCATCTCCTTTTCAGAATGTGTTCTAGGAAAAATGCCAAAATATCCCACAAGAATTTAAAACCCTACTGTTTTATATTAACTATGCTTTATATTTACAATTGTCTTGATTTGCAGAGTTGCTAGTGCTTGAGCTTCTTCAAATCCTGAAGATACACCTTCTCAGGCCAGGCTGGACCTTTTCCCTGAGTGAGCCACTTCAGCACATATCTCTGTTATTCCTTGTCATATTGAGATCAAGTTTGGCCATCCCCTTTGCAAAATCATATTCAATTTCCTTAAGTGGGACTGTGTGTTTGGCATGCTTCCACGAGAATCCGAGCCAGCAGCCACTTTCGGTTGCGGTGCTATGGAAGAGTGGGCACTTCAATCAGCACACAGGGTGTTGGCCTAGGGCTCCAGTTATAGTGAATATTCAACCGAAGTCACTGCTGAAACGTGTAAATCTCTGGCTTGTTATCCATGAGTTCCCTCCACTTCTCATGCACTTTCCTCTAATTTCACATATCGTGGAAAGATCAGACGTATGAACCCAGGAGCTGGGAAGTGATTGTACTTAAAGGAGGCAGCCTGGGTCATAAAACATATGACCGTCCTGGTCTAGTTTTCATGATAGGGATAAGGATAGATATTCTTCTACAATAAGAAAAATGCAGTTATCACATGGGAAGCTAATTGGCTACTGAGCCTTCAGGTTAGGGTCACAGGAGGGAGTGATAGGGACTGTGGCAGAGAGGAGAACTCAAGTTCATCTAACACTGACAGCTGCTGTTCAGCTCCAGGGCACATTTTGACATAGGAATATGCCAGATTTTCTGGGTTTTTTTCAAGAAAGTCTAAAAATATGTTTTAGATAAAATCTCTCCATTTAAAAATCTGACTTCTGATGTCATTCTTTATACCTTACCTGAGCCAAACAAAACATACATGTGGTGGGGGGTGGTCAGTGTGCTCTTTGGGTCACTGGTTGGAGACCAGGAGAGAATATTCTGATTTGAAAAACATGTTTTCACACTCAAAAAAAAAAAAAAAAAAAGAAAGAAAGAAAGAAAGAAAAGAAGAAAGAAGAATATTTCAAAATATGGCCTTTATAAATTTTCTGAGTGGTAGCACATCAGTCTTTTGGGGGTGCTACACCAAGGCTGAAGCAGGTAGACAAGTGTGTGTAGTCTTATATTTTTATTTGTTTGTTGAAAGTTGTTTGCTTACTGGCTTAAGGATTCTCAGGATCAAAGTTAAGTTGATCTTTTTTTTTTTTTTTAAACTTCAAGTTGACTGTCCATTAATCTTTCATAGGGCCTTAGACAATACTTCATACACTCATGCAACACTTCCCAATTTACCAATTATTTTCCCTTTGGGTTTATCTAATTTAATCCCTATAGCCTTGCAAATTGATACTCCATTCTCCCAGTCCATGCGACTTGAAACAATTCAGCAGACACAATTAGCCCATCCCTGGGGGAAAAAAAATGTATAGATTTCAGTGTAAATGTAAATTTCTTTTTCAACTACAAGTGCGGCATAAATTATCACCCACCTTAGGCGAATGACTAATTCACAACTGCTATGTGTGTTTTTACTTTTTACTCTAAGCAAATATTTTGAGAGAATTTTTCACAATTTAGTTTGGTCTCTAATCTGGTAAATGTTTTGCTCAGGCATGCTGAAGCCAAGTCTATTTTAGAATTAGGGAAGTTAGGACTGCTTTTGAATTTGAGACGCAATTTGGAAACAATCCTCAGCTTCTCCGTAGCCGCTGCCCTATCCAATACAACCATCTCCCACCTGGACAGCTCCAACAGCCTCCTCCCCCATCTCCCTGTCTCCAGCCTTGCTCCCGAAACTCTGTCTGCAGCAAAGCAGCCATGGAGATTGTTCTGAAATGATAACCAAAATATTTTTTCTCTTGTACCTACAATGGTCTGGTGGCTTCCCATTGTAACCAGAATTGAATCAAGAGTCCTTTTTAATGCCCACAGCCTCTGAGCCTTGATCTCATCTCTCTCCACTCTCCCCCATGTAACTACACTCTCCACTGTGGTCTCCTTCCTTTTCCATAAACTTACCAAGTGTATTCCCATCCTAGAGCCTTTGCCCTTGCTCAGCTATTTACTGTCGTCGTGTACGGTCACCTGCTTCTTTCTCTTTACTCAAGTTTAATTCAATGATCCCTTTTCTGTCCTCCCTGCTGAAATACAACCCTTGAAGTTCATGGGTTTTTGTTGTGCTGACTGCTGTATTCTCAGCACCATGGACAGTGCCTAGCACACAGCATGTGCTTATTAATATTAGGTTCAATGACTGGCTGTCTGATTAATCAAAGTAGGCTTCAGCATGAAGGCTTTATTTTAGAGTCAAAACAGAACTCCAGTTCTGCCATCCACTAGATGTACAAGTTACATAACCTCCCTAAACTTTGGTTTTCCTATTTTAAAATAAGGATGAGAACAATACCTCCCTCATTAGGAAACTTGCCTGTATCCTTTGCTACTGCTACCTCCCAATCACAAAATCTGTCAGGCAACAGTAAGCATTTATTTAGCTCATGTGTCTGGAGTCCCATGGGGACTTTGGTTTAGGCTGGACTTAGTCTTGTGTCTGCAGATGAGCTAACAGCTGCTGATCTAGGGGGCTCAGCTTGGGAAGGGCGCTGTTCCATGTGTCTCACATCTCCTTCTGGGAGCAGCAGGCCAGCTCAGGGGTGTTCTCATGGCGATGAGAGAAGCATAAAAGAATAAGCCCAATCATACAAGCACCTTCAAGCCTTTGGCCACATCACACTGGCTACCAGCTAACATACCTTAGCCAAAGCTAGTCACACAGACACACCCACAGCCAAGGGTGGGGAAGTACACATTCTGAAGGTGGGGCAGGAGTTAATATCTCTAACATTAACTAAGAATTGAACAATATAATGGGTTTTAAGCATTAGATATATTAATAGATGCTCAACAATTGTTACTTGAAATTATTATTAATAATAATATTTTTTTCTATAAAATCAAATGCATGACACTTTCAGTATTATATGAGCCTAAAAATTAGTTTTATGTTAAAACAGCTATAAGCTCATGAGTCATACTTAAATGAATTTTATCCTGACACAGAAATTTTGTGATTTTAGGAACACATTAGTGACTGTTTATTATTATGAATCTCTCCATTCCGTTGTCATAGAATATGATAAACACAGCCTCTTTAAATTCAGGTTATTGTATGTTTTCATTACAGGGGGCAAACTTGGGGCTGTCTGTCTAGGTATTTTAGAATGTAGTTCTCAAAGGAAGAACAACTCCTGATTTGGGAAAGTTGCCTGAAAAAAAAGGCGAACAAATCAGAGAGAGATGAACTCTAGGTTTTGAACCTTGGTTTCTTCATCTGTCATTTGAAGATAGTACTAGTTCTGGCGTAGGGTCCTTGTGACCATTAGAAATATGACGTACAAAGTACTAACACGGTGTCTGGCACATGGATGACTCCCCAAATCCGTGCTCCTATCCTACCCACTGTTGCCTCCCTTCCCTTCTCATAAAGGACAGCATTGGTGACCCTTCACAGTTACTGGCACTTTTTAGTAGGATGTCCTATGTGGGCAGAATACATTCGATCAGCATCTTCTAGCTGTATCTTTCCACATCTTCTCAGCCTTGGGGGGAAAAGGTGGTCTGGATCAACAGGGACTTTCATGCTTACACTTGCTGGCTTTGTTGGCTGAGTTAGAAGCAGCTTTACTTAATTTTAGCCATTATCAATGGTTTTATCTGTTATCTCAGCCATGACCCAACCTTCCCTCCAGAACCAGGCATTTCTTCTTTCTGGAGAGCTAACTTGTTTTCTACCCTCCCACCTCCTTCTTACAGAAGCAATACCAATGTATTATAGAAAATTTGGGTACTGCAGATATGCACAAAGAGAAAATTAGAATCGCTTGGCATTCATCATCCAGAGATAATGTGTGTTGACATTATAGTTCATTTATTTTTCTATATATCTGGATCTAAATGTACCAGGAAAACTGCTATTTGTGACAATGGCCTTTGTAACAGCTCAGTTATCATCTATTTATAATATGTATGTCTCATCTACCTATATGGAACAAGGCAGAGTTGCTATGTATAGCTGCCTCCAAAAGAGGAGCGATGCCTGCATCCTGTTCAGAGAAAGGCCCTTTGTCTGTGGAACCTGGATAGGTTTGATTTTGGGAGTTTGGGAGTTTGGGAATGGGAGCCAGAGAGCACAGTGCTCTGTATAACAGAAGGAGGAAAACGTAGAGTTCCAGGAACTGGACTGACAGGAGATGGGGAGAGGGCAAGAGAGGTGGAGGGAGAGGGAAAGGATGGAATTGAAGCTGAGGAGGACAGGCAGCTCAGGGTTACGGGGTGCAACCTTCTCCTGTGACTCCAAACCTTCAGGAAAGTTGGCTGTGCTCTCAGATGTTTTGCAGGGGTGGATCGGTTTCTATTTCTCTTTTTCCCTTCCCTTTATTTCCTTTTCCTTTGCTTCTTTTCTTTGTTTTTTTGATGGACCCTGCAAATGGTGCAGTAGAGAGATCATAAATATGATAGGAGGATCCTGGAGGGCAGAGAAGACAATAGGAACAAAAGCCACTTGGGAATTTGCAGAAACCTGGGAAGGTCTTTAGATTCCCAAAGGCCATAGCAATTAGAGTTTTGCATCAATTTTACCTACATCCACAAAGAGAAAGCATTTTCCTCTCTCCTTCTGGGTTCTCCTCTCTCTTTCTCTCTCTCGCTGCTCAACACATTGTATATCAACTGTACATATGTATGTGAATTTTCAGTGTAACTATACATTGTGGGGGAAAGTTTGTTCTTCATAAAGCTTCTTTCTATAAAAAATAGGGTGGTTAGAATAACATAAGGGCTGAAGGGTAAACCACTGGATGGGTACCAGATCTTAATTTTTTTCTCCCACAGTCCACAGTTGCTGAGCTTTTGTGTTATATCCGGTTTTTCACCACAACAAATGGATAGTGATGGGCAACTGTGTGTCTATATCTTAATCACACCCAGGACTTCCCCTGGAATCAGTCCCTAGGAGTGGAAATACTTGAATAAAAGGTTATGCAAATGTTTAAGCCTTTTGGTACACATTGTTAAATTGTCTTTTCAGAAAGGTTAAACCAATTTACACTCTCAATGGTAGTGTTTCAGAGAGACTCTTTCCCCAAATCTCCTTTAATAATGAAGAGTAGCATTAAAACATCCTTTCCAATTGCCAGTTTGGCAAAATATATTGACTAGAAACTATTTGCTTTACATTTATTTGATAACTATTAAAGTTTATTCTTGTTTTCACTCCTTTTGTTCTTGGACCAATCATGTTTCTTGTTCTGGGAAAATTCTCTTCATGTCTTCTATTGATTTTTTGAAAGTTGTGTCTCTATTTTTCCTTTTTAAAATTCAAACATGATGTTTCTGAACGGTAAGAAAAAGCATGATTTCACTTAGCAGTTGCTTGTGGATTAGCTATTAGGATGCAATCCTACAGAATCATCTGGGAGAATGGGATGCTTATATTTACAGTTACAGTGATGGCCGTCATTGTCGACATGGTGATTAAAAGTTCTGGAGCCAACTTTTCTTCATGTTTGTCTTCTCAGTGCAAGTCTTCCTAATTGAGCCTCTCAAGTAGGCTGTTTTATTCCCTCAGCTGCCTCCCCAACCACTGTGCTTATACTTACATGTTCTTCTGCTTAATTAATTTTTACCCCCTCCCTCCAAGAAAGTCAGCTGCCTGAAGGCGAAGACTCAGATTCTATACCCCAGGCACCTGGGTCATAATTCAGCAGACTCTGAGTACATTTAGATGAATACATTTTACCAATTGACTGTGGAAGAACATGATACTGTGTTTCTCAGAATTTTTATGGGCCCAGGCATTTGTATATGAAAGCGTTTACCAAGAAGGATCACACTGGGTGTCACCTTTTATGTCAGTCTGCCAATGAATCAGGCTTTAGGAGGTTGGCGTTCTCCTGGCTATTCCCCTTCCTTTAATGAACTGGGGACATTGAGTGATTCTTAAAGAGACTCTTGGGCTTCCCTGGTGGCGCAGTGGTTGAGAGTCCGCCTGCCAATGCAGGGGACGCAGGTTTGTGCCCCGGTCCGGGAAGATCCCACATGCCGCGGAGCGGCTGGGCCCGTGAGCCATGGCCGCTGAGCCTGCGCGTCCGGAGTCTGTGCTCCGCAACGGGAGAGGCCACAACAGTGAGAGGCCCGCGGAAGCCCAAAAAAAAAAAAAAAAAAAAGACTCTTGAAGGCAAATACAAAATGCCTACAATATTTGGTGGTGAGAAGTAAAGTGGAGAAGGATGGTGTTTACTAGGATACTGGAGACATAGCTACTGAATTTGGAATTCAGAACAGGAAGAGAAGGGAATTTATTTTCCAGCTCAGAGGCCAGATATGGGAAGTTCCCTTACTTAACCAAAAAGAAGGAAAGCACTGGTCCTCCCTTGGAAGGGTTTTTTTTTTTTTTAATTGCTTCATTCATTCATTTGAAATTTGGAATTTCAGTCCCTCCCTCTACTGACTTGAAAGTAAGTGGAAAATGGAACTCATAAGCTAACTGGAAAACACATTTCATTCACCATTCCATGTATACTAATTGCAAGAAAAGGTTGTGCACTTGACTAGAGCAGAGGTCTCAGTCTGAAAGCCCAGAGGCTTTTTGTGCTTTGTTGCCTTCCAGCTGCTTCAAGTTTGAATTTGGTGCCACCACTGAAAACTCAGGAATTTGTACATAGACATTTAGATTTCTGGTTTCTTATTAGAAATCAGATCTGGCAAAACAGGCTGCTCTCCAGCACCACAAGGAACTGTTGGGCTTTGGTAGCTGTTAAACGCTTTGGGTGTGTGTGAGCCCTTTAGTTGCCCACGCTACTCATCAATAAACTTGTTTCAGAGCTGATCTTTTCCATTAAAATCCTTTCTCTAATTTTGGTCACATAGCAAACCCAAGATATTTTTAGGTTAGCTAGTATTATTTCAATTTTAGATGAAATTAAGTCATTTTTTGTTAAAGTTATATAGTAGGAAGTGTCAAATGAGGGATTTGAACCCAGGTTTCTGGCTTTAGACCAAGTAGCCTTTCCACTACTGTAACTTCCTTCCCATATTTGTCAGAGCCATAATCTTAGAGCCTCCACAGTGTGTGTGTGTGTGTGTGTGTGTGTGTGTGTGTGTGTGTGTGTGTGTGTGTGTATGACTACACACGTTTTGTCAATTTTTTAAACATGCATGCACACATTTTAAAAGAAGTTCAGCATCTTAACCTCTGATAATAAGCCCTTCTGGGTAAATAAGCGTTCTGCATCTTTCCCCTCTTCTTTATTTACTCTCTTATAATAACTTCTTAGACAGAGTGTTGCTGGACTCAGCAAACATATCCAGGTCAGTCTGTTTGCATTCTGACAGTTCTGTTAAACAAAGTGTAATCCATACTTGTCTTGTTTCTCTGTGAGAAGCAAGGACCAAGACCAAAATGGGTGTAGTTCACAGCTACTTCTCCATTCACAGGTATATTCCTGGGGGAGAAATGGACAAATCATTCAGTCAGTTCTGTTATGAGAAGCTGCTCAGAAACTCATGTCAATGCCAGTGGCCTCAAGGCTGAAAAAGCAGAAAATGCCAGGCTCTGATTTCTGGTTCTGCTTTGCGTGGTGCCCTCTGGTTTAACAACCAAGCAAGGCTCTTCGTAGCCCTCAGGGTCAAGTCTGAGCTCCCAAAGAGTCTTCAGAATCGAACCTCCACCCACCTCTCCAGCCTTGACTCCCACCATCCCTCCCCTTCTAACCTCACGCCTCCCCCAAAACCCAAAAGGCACTCTCACCTCCATGCCTTTTCTGGATGTTTTTTTCTGTCTGAATGCTTTTACCTCCTGCCTCTTTCTTTTATCCCCAGCCAACTGCTCCTTGCCCATCTTGCCTAACCTTTAGCGTCACCCCTCTCTGTCCAGCTTCTTAGCAATTGGGTGCCTTCTCCGTCGCCACGTTGTACTCTGTGCCAACCTGTGCCAACCCTCTCATGACTTATCATGCTACCTAGTTATGGTTGTGAGCTCCTCGGGGGTGGTGGTGCAGAGATCTTGTCTTGTTGTGTCTCTAACACTGAGCCCTAGCTCTGTGCATGAGAGCTCTTGAGAAATGCTTGTTGTAGGATTTCATGTTATGTATGTTCAGTACCTAAGTCTGTAAGGTCTTTACCTAGGAGCTTTATTGTATCAGGAGAAGGGTATATCAGAATTTGAGACAGCAAATCAGTGTTGTCTTTAAAAGATGTCACAGGAGTTCCCTGGTGGCCTAGTGGTTAGGACTCCGGGCTTTCACTGCATGGCCCAGGTTCAATCCCTGATTGAGGAACTGAGAATCCTGCAAGCTGCACAGCACAGCCAAAAAAAGAAAGAAAGAAAAAAGATGGCATGAGACTTAGAAGTAGTGGAATCTACAGAATTCCTGATATTTTTGAGAGCTTACTCTGTGTCGGTATTGTGCTACCACATTAAGCAAGCTCGGCTTTTTCATTATTATTTTCATCCTCACATCAACCCTTGACCCCATTGTTTGGCACTGAGGAGACCGATGAGAAAAGAGGTTAAATAGTTTGGCTAAAGTTGCACAGTTAAGTGATGGAGGAATAAGGATCCCAGTAGAAGCTGCTTGGCTGTCAAGACTCATAGGGTTAATCACTCTGTAAAGAAGTTCTTGACTTACTTACTCTTAGCCACTTGACTGTTTCTTGGATGACTCATCCAGTGGCAAGACGAACTCTGGGCTTCCTTAGGTTAACTGAGGTTATTGGATTATCAACCCATGTCTTTGATGGCCCAAGTCAGTCTCCATCATGAAGGTATCAGTGGCCTGATCAACCCCTCCAAGATGCCAGCATGTTCTATTCCCTTCTTCATTATCAATACATACCCATTTCGCGTGCCATTTTGTCATTTATCTAACTGTGCCAGAACATCATCATATGCCTCCCAGGTTATAATCCTCCGTGCTGCCTCTTAGAAAAGGAGTGATGTTGCAACTCAACTCTGTCTTCCTATCAGAGGTGAGAGCCATTCACATCTAAGCTGGACATTCACAGGCCTATTTTGGAATTGTTATTATCATCAGACTAAACTGTAAGCATTATGTCTCTGAAACATGATTATGTCTACCTAGAATGGTACCTTATGATATATTCCACTCAGGGCTGACCTAGAGGAAGAGGGTTGGAACTCTGGGATGAGTGATTTTGGTCTTAAGTCGGTGAAAATTTCCCAGTGAGAGCATGATTAGTGGATATTGTACAATCTCTCTAGACGTTTCAGATTTCAACTCAGATACTCACTGATGGCCTTTAATACGAAGTCATTTTCTATAGTTTCTGTCATTTTATTTGTTGTGGTGTGAGTGTCTGCAGTTCTGGAATATTCTAGCAATAGCGTCTTTCTTGTTTTATTTACAGTGTTAAAAATGTTACCTATTATTCACTGAGTGTCTCAAGTGCGCCCCAAACAATACCATTTCTTCCAACAGGGCTGAAAAATAGTGAAACTGCTCCTGTTTTAGACAGTGAACCTGAGGCTGGAGATACAAGTTGCCTAATGTTAAACAGCTAGTTAAAGGCTGAGATTGATCTGAATCAGGAATTGTCTGGCCTTAAACTCAGTGCTGTTTCTGCTTTACCACGCTGCTGTGGAAGCTTTGTGTGCAAAGATGTGGTTAAAAGGATGTTGATTGCAAAGTTGTGAGGATAGTCAATAATTGATAACAATCTAAGTATCCACTGATAGGGGATTGGCTTAATACATTTAGTTACAGTCGTGTAATGCAACATTATTTAGCATTTAAACACTCACTTTAAATATAAATGAAATATGTATTGCCAAGATAGATGCCCAGCTTATATAGAGTAGAAAAGAGATTGCAAAAGAATTTGCACCTCATTATCTATTGGCTAAGGTATGTATATGCATGTGTACATATGTGCATTCATAAGTAAGGTCTGGACCACCACTGTCCAATGGAAATATAGTACAAGCCACATATGTAAATATTAAACTTTTTAGTAGTTGCATTAAACAAAGTAAAAGGAAACAGTTGAGATTATTTTACTCTATTTCATTTAAAACAGCATATCCAATATAGTATCATTTCAATATGTGGTCAGTATAAAAAGTATTAATGAAATATTTTATTTTTTTTATACTAAGCTTTCAAAATCCAGTGCACATTTCACACTGACAGCACATGTCGATTCAGATCAACTACATTTCAAGGGTTCAGTAGCCACGTGTGGTTCGCAGTTACCCTATTGGGTGGCACTGGTCTAGGGGAAATATCATAAGATCATGAAGTGTTTCTTCGGGATAATAGGATTACGTGCGTTGGTTGGTGTTAGTTTATTATCTTCTTTTGTCTTTTCTGCATTTCCCAAATTTCCATCATGGATACATACCGCCTTTGTAATTAAAATAAACTATTAAAGACATCATTCATTTTTCAGAGGGAGTGGTGAGCTTCTAAAATACACTTTTAAAAATAAATATACAAAATGTAAATCCGTGACCTATTTTCAATGGCGGAGAGAAGCTGGGAATTGTCTGATCTTGACTCTCCTCTGTGCTCACTTGCCTTCCTTCTCTGTCACCCCCTTCTCCCAAATGTCTCACTCTTAGAGCTGCGGAGAGGAGAGAGGTTAAGCCGCATCTCCACAGTCAGGACTCGGGTCTCTGGAGAAGCCGCCTTGCGTGACAGAGGGTTGAGGATTTGCCCCAGATTCACTTTCAGTCTCTTTGAGAAGCAGAGGCAGCTGTCGTGGGAAGAGACTCGGCCAGTATTTCTCAGTCTTTTGTCATTATTGCTGTCCCTTCACCAACAAGCCTTTCTAGACAATTGTTTTACTAGCCATCCTCCCTCCCTGCATTCAATTTAATTCCACCAGTGTGCTGTATATCTGATTATGAAGAGTGGCTCTCTGGAGAGTCTCAAAACATTGTAACATATAAGATTTTTTTGCCCCCTCCCACCAAGAACCAATTTCCACCCCCTTAAGGAGCAAAATCATGTTGTCCCCCATTGAGAATGCATGGCTGTGCTCATCCATGTAAATGTCAGTGACAGGAGTTTCTCTGTGACTCACATGCTTGACCTAGCATCTTGGGCCAATGGTCACCCACCTCCCTAAATTTCCAACCCACAGGTTTTGTTTCTTTTTTTCCCTTGTAGGTTAGGTCCCTTTCACTTCTGTATTCCAACCATAGCAAGTTGATTGATCTGAAAAACCACAGCATCTTGAAACCCAAGTCTCTTCCCTTCTCCCTGACCCCCTGGGGGAGGTTCTCTATACCTTTCTCATGGCACTTCCCATGGCTAGGCTGGTCCTAGTTACTGGTTACTAGTAACTAGGTTACTAGTTACTAGTAACCTGGTTACTCATTCTGCTCCTGTCTCCTCCTTGAAGACAGGGCACCGTTCATGATTCTGTTCCCCGTGGTGTCTGGAGCTTTGCATGGCTCTGGCTTTACGTGCCATAGTCCCCCTGTAAATAGTCGTGGAACTGAATGAAATTGCCTTCAGAAAACCCTTCCCGGTCCAACTGTTTCTCTATCAGAAAATCTCATTAAGACTTAATCGGTAATATCTTCCCCTCCCGGGGGTCATGCTGCAGTCCCCAGCTGAGGAAGTAAGACCATCCTTCTCCATTCCCGGCACCCACACATTTCCTGTGTGATTCCCACCACCCTGGGGGTAAAATGACGTGGCAACCTGGTGAAACTTGCTGCCCCTCTACCTCTCCCTTTTATTTCTTAAATCACAGGATTGAAAATGTACTGATTGCAAACTGTGAAATAGGAGTCACTGAGAGCTGGATGTGTTTAACTCTGTCAGAAAGCCATCCCCCCTGTTTTCATCTGCTTAATCAGTTCTCTGTGCTTGTTCCCCTAGAAACCTCTCGATCCCCACGCACCCCCACCAAGCCACGGTCCACCCCTGTCCCCCACATCCGCCAAGAGACCCCTCTTAAGAACTACTTCTCTTCCAAGGTGAGATTTCACTCCGAACTCTCATCTGTACCTATCCTTTGATTACTTGGGAACCACATTTATTTCTCTGCCGTCTGGAAATCCCTCCTCTGCTCTGTTCTGCATAGATGTCGCCTCTGTCAGAATTTCAGTGGAACGCTGCAGATTTGAATGAAAGATTTGAGGGCTGCAAGGGCTCTCACCGCAGATAGCAAGCATTTAGCTAAGGAAATTAAATGTGAAGGCCCTGCATTCTGGCTGGATTCTGCTACTCTTTGGGCTGGGAATGATTTGGTTACAAGGAGATTCCATCTCGGTATCTCCCACTTTCAAGGGAGCGGAGGGAGGTGAGGCAGCTCAGCTGCACCTAATGAAGGAATTCTGTATCGGCAAAACCCTGACATTTGAAATGTTTAATGTAACCAGCAGAACTGGTAGCTTTAGGCGAAGATCACTGCGCTGAAAAATAAAATCCAGTTGGCCATATTCTGTTCATGAAAATGTTTGTTTATAATTCACAGCTTTCATAGGTACCAGCCGTAATTTCTTAACTATTTTCTTGTGGAAGTCTTTAGGGATCTGTGGTTAAAATAGGCAACCAACAGAAGCATCCGTATACATACTGTAGAGACCTTAATTGCATTTTCAATCCAGGATGTTTCTTATTAATTATTCTAGTCAATTTATAGAGTCTCCATATTTTGAACATTAAAATGAGCAACAAACAATAGGAAGGAATGTTAATGGCTATAATTATTGACTGGATATTTGAGATTCATGTCCAAGTACACTCAACTTGGGAAGATGTGAGATGCTATTTCACTTATGTCCATTACTTGTCTTTTTCAGTCTCCTCTCTCTTTCTCTCTCTCCCTCCTTTCTGTCTCTGTCTCTCTCTCTTGGTCAAGGTGAGGGATTACTGCATGTAGATTATGAAGTATTGTAGTACGTGTACATAAAAATGTATCAGAGCTGGCACATTTGTAATTTACTCATAAGTAAGAGATTTGTATCAGAGATCTACATACCACGTTAGCAAAATAGGATCCATCCCATACTGTATTATTTTACTAACATGTTGGCTGAATTTCAAATGAAATGCAGAGGTCATGGTTGCTATTCTATTAGGGCCGTTTAATCTCATGTGTCCCCCCATTACTGACCTCAACTTTATTCGTGGCTGCAACCACTGCTGATTTTGAACTGACTGAGAATGGGTTCTTCCAACAGATGTCATTGCCGCCTTGGAATTTATAAGTAAGGGACTCTGATTTAATATTCGTCAGATGGTATTCTAGTTTCACCTCAGGTGAAGTCTTTAGGTAGGAGAAATATAGGTCCTGTTTCCCTGGTGACATAGTACCTACCTTTCCGAGCGTGTGTATCCCCTCATCTCTTGCCCGTCTTCAAACTAGTGATCCCCTCCCGCTTTGAGAAAACCAGTAGCCAAAGTGAAGCAACCCTACTTTATGAAAAGTTCCCAGAAGCAGTTTAACCCTGTTGACCAGAGCTATCAATCTGTCACCTGGAGAGAAACTGTTGACACCAAGAGACCTCTCTCCCACCATCACACTGAAGTTATGAGTAGGGCAAGAAGCTTCTTCTCTGATGCCGTACAGTTAAACTGAAGGGTGGAAACCTTTTGCTAGAAGGAAACCAACTTCAGACAGAGGCTTAAGCCCAACCAAAACACCGCCATCTCCCAGGCACACACATTTAAATGATCTTTTCTTTTCTTTTCTTTTTTTTAACATCTTTATTGAAGTATAATTGCTTTACAATGTTGTTAGTTTCTGCTGTATAACAAAGTGAATCAACTGTACGTATACATATATCCATACATATATCCCCATATCCCCTCTCTCTTGCATCTCCCTCCCACCCTCCCTATCCCACCCCTCTAGGTGGTCACAAAGCACTGAGCTGATCTCCCTGTGCTATGCAGCTGCTTCCCACTAGCTATCAATTTTACGTTTGGTAGTGTATATATGTCCATGCCACTCTCTCACTTCGTCCCAGCTTACCCTTCCCCCTCCCCGTGTCCTCAAGTCCATTCTCTACATCTGCGTCTTTATTCCTGTCCTGCCCCTAGGTTCTTCAGAACCATTTGTTTTTTTAGATTCCATATATATGTGTTAGCATACGGTATTTGTTTTTCTCTTTCTGACTTACTTCACTCTGTATGACAGACTCTAGGTCCATCCACCTCACTACAGATAACTCAATTTTGTTTCTTTTTATGGCTGAGTAATATTCCATTGTATACATGTGCCACATCTTCTTTATCCGTTCATCTGTCAATGGACACTTAGGTCGCTTCCATGTCCTGGCTATTGTAAATAGTGCTGCAATGAACACTGTGTTACATGACTCTTTTTGAATTAAGGTTTTCTCAGGGTATATGCCCAGTAGTGGGATTGCTGGGTCATATGGTACTTCTATTTTTAGTGTTTTAAGGAAGCTCCATACTGTTCTCCATAGTGGCTGTATCAATTTACATTCCCACCAACAGTGCAAGAGGGTTCCCTTTTCTCCACACCCTCTCCAGCATTTATTGTTTGTAGATTTTTTGATGATGGCCATTCTGACTGGTGTGAGGTGATACCTCACTGTAGTTTTGATTTGCATTTCTCTAATGATTAGTGATGTTGAGCATCCTTTCATGTGTTTGCTGGCAATCTGTATACCATGATCTTGAACCAGAAGAGAATGGGTTTCAATTGTTCACAGCACACATCAAACATGACACAGTCCTAGGGTTGTGTTTTCTTTTATTTATTTTTTAAATGAGCCAGACTGCCCCCCCTCCCTTTTGCACAAAATCCTGTAACCATTTGCATTTAGTGGTGATGCAATCACTCCTTTGAACATGGGGAACATCATTTACTGAGAAAAACAGAAAGTGGTCAGTATAAATTCATGGTATGAGAAAACTAAGATAAAAAGCATTACTAGATACATTGATGAATGAGCCTATGTTCTTTACTATGAAATAAAAATCTAATAAATTTTTATTTGTTAACACTAAAAAAAAAAAGCAGTTTAAATTTCATTACTTTCTCTCTTTGTTTTTCTCCCCCTAATAAACAAGCCTATAGCTTCTGAAAATTTATCACTTACTTGTGAAGTGACCATTTTCTGATGTTTATGAATCACTTGCATAGCCATGGGGCCAGCTTATATTAACAATGCCACATGCTTTATCAAGAGCTAGTGAGTTAATGGAGAAGGAGGGAAACTTCTAAAGTACAACATTTTCCCAGGAAGGATAACTGTACGTGTGTATAATAAGAATCTCGTATACCTAGTGTATTAAGTCCCTAATACATACAGGGCACTTGGCAAACAATTTTAGGAGAAAGAATGCCTGTCAGTGTATACTGGTGTTATCCATTCCCTCTTTGGCTTAGGAGTTTCACACTCTCAACTGCTCGTTCCCAATACTTTTCTGCAATGCATGGCTTATCTTTTATCGTAGTATGTAAGACCCACAAGAACAGAAACTCTCTATTCACTGCTTTGTTTCTGTAAGTACCTAACCATACACCGTGGACATAGGTCCTCAAACATTGTGACTTGAGAGAGAATGAATAATATTCTTATCCCCAGATCAAATCAGAACTCTTTCGGGATCACCATGGAATGACATGCTGTAAACTTAATGAAAGTTGTTGCATTTAGGAGAAATAGAACTGCATTGCCTTTTAGCTACTAATTCAGACTTCTCAGTAATCCAGGCATGCTTCACTCTTGATCTTAATTAAAAGGTGAAATAATGCAACATGTATTTTATTAAAATTCCATGAACAGTTTCTCTAAAACATGACAACAACAACAACAGTGAAAGAAACAAACAAAATCAACCATCCTCCAAATCACCCATGAAACCCCTAGTTTTGACTTTGGGGATAATATTATCTTTGGTTTCTGTTTTCATTCCTATTGAGATGCTCCCTCCCCCTTTAACTGCTACTCATCTCCTTGGATCTCCCAGGCTGCATCTTCAGTGAATAACTCATTGCATCTCCATTATGCGTCATCCAGAGGCTTTATGTGGGTAAAACAATTGAGTCTACCTAAAGGGCTCATTCGGTGTTATATCCCATTACTTCATTGATTTATTTTTTTAAAGTTTTTCTAATGTTATAATGAGAATATTTTCCACTCAATCCTGAAGGATTCTAAAGCTTTTTATTGACCTCAGGGTATACCACATGCATGGGCTACCTCCCTGGGCTAGCAAAAAAGCAGGGTCCTCAGAGAGACCAAATGGAAAAATTGCTTTTCTATCGACCCCAGCATGAGAGTTATGGAACCCGTATCTAATTAAGGCCCAGGGGGAATTCTGATGCACTCACTGGGGTTGGCCCCATGATTAGGGTAAGTGCTAGGCTCTGGTTAAGTGTCTCACTGTCCCTTCAAGGGTCAGGAAAGTTCACTGCCAAGGATTTGAGTCTCTTTGGGAGACGGAGGAAGTTTCCCCCCAAGATCAGCAGGGCGTGTACTACTCAACCTGAGGAATAACAGAAAATGGAAATAGAGAAATTTAGAGGAACAGTGGCATCGTGTCAGCACTTCTGCTCTAGGTGACATTTGCAACAGAGCCAGGCTGCCAGGATCCCCGCTCTAGCCCTAGCATGTTTCGGCTGTGTAAATTTGGGCAAGTCACTTCGCATCTCTGAGCCTTCACCTTCTATTGTGAAATAGTGCTGAGTACTAAAGGAAGCAGTATTTGATGTATAAAGTGGAACTGATACATGGTGGGCCCTCAAGAGATCTCGGCTTGTGGTTGCACCATCATCAACACCACCAACATGGTGAGGCCCAGACTTTAGGGCAGCAAACTCTATCCTCCGTAGCCTAGTGTAGAGCCTAGTCTGTGTTTGGTGCCTTATAGCTAAAAATTAGATGCTGTGGGAAAGTGAATGAATGGGTCCCTTGTTATCTCCCTGACAACAGGAAAGCTTGATCTGTGAAGGAGATAGCTCCCAGCAGTACTTGGTTCCTTCCTAAAGCCATGTTAAGTTTAAAGACTTCTCTGTAGACAGCAGCATAGCATGATGCTTAGGAACCCAAGCTCAGAAGTTACTGTTCCACTCTGATATTTACTAGTTATCTAATGGGAGGCTAGTCTGAGCATCATTTTCCTTATTGATAAAAATGGGCATTATCATCATCACCACCGTCATCTTCATCGTCATATCAACTTCATAGGATGGTTGGGAGAACAAAGTACAATGATATGAACCTGACACTAGAATCCGCTTGGAGAGATTTCAAAGCCCTGTGTTGATGCCAGACCCCGTTCCCAAAGTTTCAGAGTCATTTGGTCAAAATGTCAGGCCCCTTGGGCATCCACAGTGTGAGAAGTCCTCCAGGTGATTCTAATGCACAGACAGGATGGAGGACCACTGCAAGTCATTCCTTCAGGGGTGGAGTAGTGGCTGTTGTCGAGTCATACTTATGCTCTGTCTTTTCCTCCTTATCCTTTTCCATACTGGTTCCTTCTTTATATCAATGAGGAAAACAGTTGACTTTTCTTTTGAAGGTTTCAGTGTTTTCCGCCTTTGGGGAACCATTTTTGGGAAATATGGCACAGAAAAATGCGTGATGAATGTTAGGCAGATGTGGACACATATATTGGAAGAAAAAGAATGTCAGAGTTATCCCTACTGCAGTCAACCACTTATACATCCACCCATGGTGCCCTAGCATATGGGGCAACCATTGCACCTCATCCTGTATCCAACTTTTATCCCCTCCTGCCTCAGGCTATTATCATAACCTTTCTAGCTCTCTCCAGGCACCGTCTGCCACCTGTTAGGGGACAGAGGAGGACACGGAGGTGGCTGGCTAATCAACAGGTGTCTTGGCCGTCACTGAAGGGAAGATGCCATGCCCGGCATGCAGAAGAGTTGTTGCAAAGGCAGTCGTAGGCTTGGGAATCCATTTCTTTTTCTAAATTAGTCTGAACGCTAGGGTGAACGGGTACTCAGTATCAGAGAGGGGAGTGGAGAGAGAAACTTATTGGAACTTTACTGTTCTTATTGGAAAACCAGAACCTGCTTGGAAGGACCTGCAGTTTGGTGGCATTGGACAAGAGGTTGAATTCCCCGGGGCCCCAGTGTACCCTGGTGGTAGGAAGGTGATGGGCCACAAGAAGGAGTCTGAAGTTGTCCGCAGGCTTTGAAGGCAGAATGATTGTTCTCCCCTCCCCACCACCCTGCCAGGCTCTCATGAAGCCCAACCAAGTGTCTGCATTGTCCTCGTGCCTTTTTTATTAGCACCACGCTCTAACCAACTGAGCTAACCGGCCACCACCCTTGTGCCTTTTTTAGACACTCAGTAAATGACAAATTGAATCCTGTTGCGGATGTTTCAAACATGCATCTGTGTTCTCTGTTAGATTCTGAGCCACTTGAGACAAGAGCCATGAGTCACTTTTCCTGGTACCTCCAGCAACACGAAGGCACCTGGCAACCATCCTCAGTACCCAAGAAACACATGGGAGTCAAAGACGCTTTGTTTGGTCCTCTCATTAGGCATGTGTGGGCCCTTGAAATCCCCCAGAGTTTTGATACTTCCAGGAATGGTGTATCGAGAGACTAGAACCACTGATTCTCAATCCTGGCTTGGTGTAAGAACAATATAAAGAGTCTGTAATGAGTATTGATGCCTGGCCCTGGAACAGCCCAGTTTAAATCAGAGTCTCTGGGATGTGGCACCTAGTGTTCCTTGGATGATCTGGGTCCAGAGGCTCCAAGACTACAGGGGATGGCTGAGCTAGAAGAAGTGATGGGCCGATAGGAGAAGGAATGATGAAACTGAAAGGACAAAATAAACACCAAGGGAACTTGGGGATGGATCTGGCTGAGTCCTTGTTACCATCCAAAGCTCACAGCCACCCAGCCAGGCACGTGCCTAGATGATTGTTACCTTTCATATTTACAGCAACCCTAAGCAAAGTTGTCATCCCCTTTTCAGCAAGAGAGAGGAAGCTTAGAAACTAAAGGGTCAGGCTGCCAAACTGCAGACCCCAAGCACTGATCCACTAGGCTGTGTTCATTCAAAAACACAAGGTAAATGTGAAGGAAGATGGGAGTGGACTGGGCCGGAGGAAATACAAGATCAATAAACCCAAGGAGAGCTACTGAACATTAAAGTACAAACAAATGACACAGCAAGTGAAAAGCAGATTTCATATTTCTTCAAGGCATTGCGATGAAATCACAATAGCTTTGTGAGACAAAACCCATGACCCTCAGCTTACAAGAGGAGACTTAAGCCTCAGAGAAGTCTAGTGTCTTACCCAAACTCACACAGCTATTAAGTGTCTGAGCTGGGTTTTTTTGTAAAGACCTGAGAGCAAATATTTCAGGGGTTGCGAACCTTGCATTCCATGCCACGATTATTCAGATCTGCTACTGCAACACAAAAGCATCCATGGAGAATATATAAACAAATAAACATGGTTGTGTTCCCATAAAACTTGATTTATGGACACCGAAATTGAAATTTCATATGATTTTCACGTGACATGAAGGATTCTTTTCCTTTTGATTTTTCTCAACTATTTAAAAATGTAAAAAAACATTCTTAGCTCATTGGCTGCACAAAAACAGACATTGGGACAGATA
Organism: Aethalodelphis obliquidens; assembly: GCF_003676395.1. NCBI lineage: Eukaryota > Metazoa > Chordata > Mammalia > Artiodactyla > Delphinidae > Aethalodelphis > Aethalodelphis obliquidens. The sequence goes on along the minus strand of NW_020837962.1, from coordinate 7,532,795 downwards.
TGGCTCCTGGGCCATAATTTGCCTACCATGGTCTAAATTCTAAAGCACGTGGAGCATAAAAAGTTAGTGAGAAAGTCATATACACACTACTCTATTTAAAATAGATTACCAACAAGGACCTACTGTAAAGCACGGGAACTCTGCTTAATATTCTGTGATAACCTAAACGGAAAAAGAATTTGAAAAAGAATAGATACATGTGTATGTATAACTGAATCACTGTGCTGTACACCTGAAACATACAACACAACATTGTAAATCAGCTACAGTCCAATATAAAATAAAATTTTTTTAAGAAGTTATATATGTCCATTTGAAACCTACGCCTCCCAGTTTAACTTTACATGGGAAGCTTCAACAGGCCAAGAAGAAGTCAACACTTTCTGTCTTCCCCAAATCAACCCCAGCAAGCAATTCTTGGCCAAATGCATTTGTGTTTTCCAAATGGGGGACCCCCAGAACTTTTAAGTGGGTCACTCCCATTGTTTCTGCTTTGTCAAGAGCATTGTAAACCCCCAAACCCTTTCTGTATTAGTATTTATCGAATGCCTAGTAGATACCAGCCTCTGTTCTAGGCACTAAAGGTATGCTAGCTGTCTGATTCAGCTCAGGCTGCCATAACAAAATCCCACAGACTGGGTGACTTACAGAACAGACATTTATTTTCTCACAGTTCTGGAGCCCAGAAGTCCAAGGCAGGGTTCCACCATGGCTGGGTTCTGGTGAGAGTCCTCCTGGTTGTAGGCTGGCAGCTTTCTCACGTGGTAGAAAAAGATGGATGAAGTCAAGGTAGGGAGGAGGACCTCACCCTCGTGACCTCATCTAAACCTAATTATCTATCAAAGGCCCCATCTCCAAATGCAGTCACATCGGGGGTTATCGGTTCAACCTGTGAATCTGAGGGGGGCGGGCAATACAATTCAGTCCATAACAGTGATGCACAAGAGAAATGAAGCCCCTGTGTTTACGGAGCTTACCTTCTCTCTATATGACAGCAAAGAAACAAAATAATGTTAATAACTTCAGATAAATTCAGACAGTGGTAAGTGGTGGAAAGAGAGAACAAAACAAAACATGACTAGAGTACAGGGATTAACTGGAACAGGGATTATAATGCTGGAAACCGTCTTCAGAGGACACTTTGAACAGGTTCCTGGGCTGAGGCGTGAGATTGGAAGAAACGAAGCCAGCGTTGGGAAGAGCTGTGCCCGAGAGAGAGAACAGGTTCCAAAGGGCCACCAGAACAGAAAAAGGGTGAGCAAGGAGAGCAGGGAGAAGACCAGGGGGCCTGGAAAGGGGTAGGCAAAGTAGAGCATCGTGGCCCCATAATAAAGAGTTTGGATTTTATTCTAAATGCAACGGGAGGACTTCAGTTGAGTCAGAAACACTGGAGTAATTTGCATTTTCACAGTATTTTGGATGTTATGTGGGGAATGGACGGTAGGGGCCGCTGTCTTTCTCCCGAGCTCTCCGATTGCTCGTGGCTCTTGGGGCAAAAAGGGCTTGGGACTTGCAGTCTGGGAGGACCTGTGGGTCTTCCTCAAACCCAAATCGCCCCTTCTCAGGAGTGCATTACATCTCTTTCCGAAGATCCTGTGAAGTAACACGTTCTAATGAGGAATGTAACACGTTCTAATGAGGAGTTTGAATTACCAGTTGCCTTGTGCTTTGCAGCTGATAAACAATAGATTACACTCCTGATGGTTTCGAGTTATCTTGTGACTACAGTAAGTTACTTTACTTGAGCTCGTATAACTATAATTCAATCCTATCCATGTTTTGTTTGGGAATTAATACCCCAACTTCAGATCTAGCCTTTTTCTCACCCAGAATTCATAGAGTATACAGCATTTTGGTTCTTTATTTCACATTTTCTTCAACTTCTCAATGCTTCCCACTCCACACACGCACACCCTTTAAACCCATTTTTAATAATGTTCTGCTTAGAAAAACAACATATTTTCATTTGAAAAACATTTAGAAACGCATGCAAAAGCAAAAATCACTTATCAGCTGCCTGTTGTTCCAAAGTAATCACTCTTAACTTTTTTTTTTTTAATTCAGACTTTATTTTATTAGAGTAGTTTTAGGTTCACAGCAAAATTGAGAGGAAGGTACAAAGATTTCGTGTACATCTACTGCCCTCGACATGCACAGCCTCCCTGGTATCAACATCCCACACCACTGTGGCACATTTGTTAGAATCAATGAACCTGCACTGATACATCATCATCACCGAAAGTCCATAGTTTGCATTATGATTCACTCTTGGTCTTGTAGATTCTCTGGGTTTGTTGGACAAATGTATAATGACATGCCATTAGAGTATTAGAATATCATACAGAGGATTTTCACTGCCCTAAAATATCCCCTGTACGCTACCTATTCTTCCCTCCTCACCAACCCCTTGCAACCATTGATCTTTTTACTGTCTCCATAGTTTTGCCTTGTCCGGAATGTCATATAGTTGGAATCACACTCTTAACATTTTAATATTTCTCTTGTTGGTCTGTTCAGTGTGTGTGTGTGTGTGTGTGTGTGTGTGTGTGTGTGTACGTGTACCTTTACAATATTAGACTCTGTATTTTCAAAACTTATCCTACGTTTTTAACTTGGCATTAAAACATGCACATTTTACTATGCCATTAATCATTTTTCAGAATTATATTTAATGATTCCATAACTTTTTACAGCATCAGAATTTGTCTCCACCGTTGACATTTAAGAATTTGTTCTTTGGTCTCCCTCTCCCTTACTATTATTACTAATAATGCCACAGAGAACATTCTTTTATGTAAGCCTTTGTTTACATTCTTGAGTGCTTCCTTGGACTAAATTCTAAAAAGTGTTATTTTGGGGTCAAAGATATGAGCAGCTTTATAACTCTTGAATAGATTTCATGCAGTTGCTGGTTAAACCAGTTGTGCCGTGTACATCCCATAATGGTGGTCTGTTAGGACGCCATCTCATCTCGTCATTGCCCGTGTTATTTGATACAGGCACACCTCATAGGTATTATTAGTTCAGTTCCGGGGCACCACAATAAAGCAAACATCACAGTAAAGCAAGTTGCACAATTTTTTTGGTTTCCCAGTGTATATAAAAGTTATATTTATGCTATACTGTAGTCTATTAAATGCACAGTAGCATTATATATAAAAACAATGTGTCAATACATACCTTAATTAAAAATATTTCATTGCTAAAAGTTGCTAACCATCATCTGAAACTCTAGCGAGTCATAATCTTTCTTGAAATAGTAACATCAAAAATCACTGATCACCATAACAAATATAATAACAATGAAAAATATATCACGAGAATTACCAAAATGTGACACGGAGACAGGAAGTGAGCAAATGCCGCTGGGAAAAATGGTGCCTATAGACTTGCTCAGCACAGGGTGGCCACAAACCTTCACTTTGTAAAAGAGACACTCTCTGCGAAGCACAATAAAACAAGGTCTGCCTGTATTATTTTATACTTGTATCAACTTGAGAGGCAAATATTCTTACCTCCTTGTTTAAAACTCCCCCTTTTTAACTTGACTGTTTAGTAATGCAAGTAGCAAACATGTGTGATGCCCTCATGCATAACAGCCATCCTAGGAGGTAGGTACTTTTAACCTCACTTTACAAATTGAGGAACTAATGCTACCTGGTAAAAAGTGGAGCTATTACTGGAATCTGGCCCAGCCATTATATCCCCTGAGTCTGTAAGCTCCAGCTCTATTCTGCCTCCAGGGAGGAGCAGGCAAGATGAAAGGACCCTCTCAGCTGGATGTGAGTCAGGAAAGCAATCTGATTAAAGCAATTCACACGAATATGTGAGTGACCAACAGAAGCATCTCTCCGGCTTTGGATTAAAAAAAACCCAAAAAACAACAACAAAAAAACTCTACTGACTATTCTAAATAAATCTTTCCCTTATAGAAGGAATTTTCAGAAATGTAATAGAAATGAAAACATCTGGGAATGATAAGGAAGATAGACGTGGCCAAAGTCACATCTCCCTTCAGTTCAGTGGTTGCTCAGTGCTGGCTCATCTCCAAGCAGCCCAAAGCCCACTTTTCTTTTATTTCGTATGTATAGTGCTTGGACTACTGAATTTGTTGCCATCACACAAAAATCTGGGTTCCACCTTCTCTTTAAAAACAGAAGCTCTGGGAACATTCACTACTGTTCATTTCAATAATTTATCGCGTCTGATTGATCCCAACGGGTGCTTCAGTTTGCATCTACCGTTAGCTTGCTGGCCTTCCTCCTCTCTCCCTGTCAACCACCCCACTTTCTCCCTTTCTGGACCAACTCTCTAAAACCTTCCTTTCAATACCATCGTTATTTTTTAACTAAAATTCCTTCCACATCTGGGAACCCCCTTCCTATCCTGTTAAGTAGAAGAGGCTTGAGGGTCACGGTGGGGCTATGTCCCAAGCCATTTGGAAGACATAGATGTTTGCAAGTCAGGGCCTGTGTCTTTATTAGCCCTGCTTAAACAGCGAGGTAATTTAAGCTTCCCTTATTTTGCTGCATTGCATCATAGTTCTAAAGAAGACCTGAAATAGAGAGTATCACATTGTGCACATTTTGAAGGATCATGCGTGGAGGCTAAATATAAGATTCAAGTCCATATTCTGAGCATGCTTTTCCCCTAAATGAGGATGGGGAGCACTTGAACATTCTGCCCCATGATCTCCTTTCTTATCCGCACGCACTGCGTAATGTTTGATTTCCATCCTTTGTGTTTGTGAGAACATTTGCAAGCATCTTCTCAGCTTCAAAGACACAGGCTTGACTTGGAACCACTGGAACTGTGCTATTTGGACTTGGAACCACTGGAACTGTGCTGTTTGGTGGGAAGAGCCAACATGAACACCCGCCCCCCCATACATAGAGTGCCTTTCTTCCCCATTTAAAAATTACCCTTAAACGCAGGCCGGTGACATTTCAGTCACCCCTGTTCCACTGCTATAACGTTGGCCATTTTCTTATTGTTTTATTGCTGTTTTATTATTTACTAAATGTTGAATTAATTTGCTTTTATCTGAATGTATTTATGTCACCGCAGTAAATAGAAACCCAGTGTTATAAACTGAAGCGTCACTATGCAAGTAACTTAATATTAAAAATAAATCTGTGACTACCAACTAAGACCATCTGATCTACCACCCAGGGCTCCCATGCCAGATGTTGGGAAACCCTGATTTAAAAAATAGTTTTCACAGGGGTGGGGGCAAAGCAGTCGTGTTTCTAGAGAGTCAAGTAGTTTCCCACAGTTAACCATCTTCTAGGGTCTTATTCTGAATAACTAAGTAGTTTCATTCGAGAAAAATCTCAGAGCTACTCCTGGGAGCTCTTCTCACCCTGTCCCCTGTGCTTATAAACCTGCTGGATATCCCAGGGGTGCCCAGCCTTCCAGGAAACCTCCTCCTCTCTTGTAACACTCTTGCTGCTTTCTCGTCCTTGGAGTTACATACTCTTCTTGTAAATTAGAGACACTACTGGGCAGAAAGGGTGATGGGGGCTTGAGATCACAGCCTGTGCATCCCCTGTGTTTGGGGTTTGTAAGCTCCCCACACGCTTCCTGAAACCTCTCAGGAACATCCTCTTGCTTTATATTCCTCTCACGGAAGGTCTAGCTCTTGTTTTCCTCCTCCCTCCCTCCCTCCTTCCCTTCCTTCCTTCCTTTCTTCCTTCCTTCCTCTTTCTTTCTTCCTTCCTTCTTTCCTCCCTCCTTCCCTCCCTCCCTTCCTCTTTCTCTCTCTCTCTCTTTCTTTCTTTCTTTCTTTCCCTCTCCCTCCCTCCCTCCCTCCCTCCCTCCCTCCCTCCCTCCCTTCCTTCCTTCCTTCCTTCCTTCCTTCCTTCCTTCCCCTCCCCCTTCATCCTCACCAGTGATCCCAGACTGTGGTGCTTATGGAAACACTACTCTTTGCTGCATCTTTGGGTTACTGGTTCCATACACCCTGACCAGACCTCAGGTTGGCCTGAAGCTCTGGATGATGGCTTGGTGGGGTCTCATCTCTAAGCATTTCATTTTCATACATTAGGAACAATGGGTCCATTTGGGGTATTCTCAGGTGCCTAAAGAGTCACTGAGATTTGGCCTTGATGGAAGGACAAGTGCCAGCTCTCCCTCATTGAATCCGGGTGACCTAGAGCGAGTTGCTTCACCTCTTTCTACCTTGGCTTTCTCAACTGAGAAACTGAAAAGGAGACACCTACGTTCCAGGATTTTTGTGAGGATGAGTGAGAAAGGGTAAGAGAAATAGCTTTGCAATTTGTGAGGCTTTGTTCTGATGAAAAGTGAGCATTCTTTCTAAATATAGGATGTTGGTAGTCTTACCAAAACCCTCCATCCCTGGGAGCACAATTCAGAAGGCTTTTGCCACGCCCATCTCATTGCCTTGTTCATAAAACTGTTTATTTTCCCAGTGTCACATTTGTTATTCTCTCTCTTTCTTTGCTACTGCATCATTTCATTATTTGCCATACACAAATATGTTATGTAATTCTCAATATGTCATCGATTGTTTCTGTTTTTCTGTAGTATTACTTAAGTCCATCATACTTTTTATTAAATCTCCATGTTTCTGAACACTGGGTGAAGGATACCCCTTTCCACTAAGTAAAACTCAGCACTTAAACACTTGAAATGACACAGAGCACTGGAAAACAACACAGTGTGAAATTTTCTCCCTGGCTTTATGAAATCCAGGAAACGAATTGAGATCTTTGCTTATACCATCTTTGTCTATCCAAGAGATTTATGTAGCCTTTCAGATAGAAATAACAACATTAATAAATAATATAAAATTAGCTAAGGCTGAGTGAGGAATTACTATGTTCCAGGTAAATACTATTATAAACCCTAGTTATATTAAGTCCTTTAATCTTTACAGCGACCTCATAAAGGAGGTATGATTTTTTTGTCCCCTTTTTATAGTTGAGGAAACTGAAATTTGGAAAGCTTAACTGCCTTACTCAGGGACACACATAAGGAAGTAATCCAACTGCAAAGTGTACAACACACACACACACACACACACACACACACACACACACACACACACA
>NW_020837962.1:7446783-7525715 GCF_003676395.1 Aethalodelphis obliquidens | reverse complement strand
CACACACACACACACACACACACACACACACACACACACACACACACTGCTCTGTTCACTTAAGAAACTCATTTTCTTCCTAAGCTCAGAGGATGCATACATATGTTGAATGCCTGAGAGTTAGGGACCTCTCTGTTCTGAACTTGTTACTGACACTAACATGAAGTGAATCACAGCTTCTCTCTGGGACCGAGTTTCCTTATGGTCCAGATTTGGAGGGTTGGATGAGATCATAGGCTTCTAATCTATTTCAGGAAGCTCAAGAATCTGAGTAAGTGGTCCAGAAGGAGTGATGAGGGTAGGGAACGCAACGCTGAGCCGGTAGAACTCTGGACCTCCATTAACCAGTGCACTTATGCTTATATCTGGGATGGATGGTTGGATGGATGAATGGATGGAAAGAAAGGAAGGAAGGAAAGGATGGAGGGAAGAAGGGAGGGAGAGAGGGAAGGAAGGAGGGAGGGGAGAAAACAGACACACAACTGAAATTATACAATCCATTATTAACCTGTTCCAAAATAGCATTGCACCATGGTTATTTCCCGTGTATGCCGTTCATCGTTCCTTGAAAACTTGATTTGAAGTGGCTGTATGATATTCAAATATCAAACAATTTATCCTTTACTTAACCCTTCCCCTATTTTAGACATGTACATTGCTTCTGGTTCTTTACCATTCATTTATTCGTCATATTTTTATTGGGAACTATTATTTGCAGGCATTAACATAAACAAGTATAGCACAGATGTTCTTATACGTAAGTTTTTGACATACATACATTTGCTTCCATAATTACATGAAAATTGTTATTTTGGGTTTCGTTTTTAATTTTTGGCTTTCTTTAGTGAGGGAGAACATGATCCGGAAAGCCTGCTGAATTTGGACAAAATGTTGAGATGAAATCTGTATAAATGTTGAGCTTAGCTGACACGGGGAACACAATCGGAGTCCTGGACACACTGTCTTCCAAGATGGTAGTTATAAAATTAATAGGCATTGTCTTGATTGTGTATGCCACCAGCATCCAAATCTACTTTTCTATCTCCAGCCTCCAGGGGACCATCTCGAAGCTGTACCTTTCCATGTCGCCTAGTTTAGAGCTGGGTGAGCCCTCAGAGAATAGCGTCTCACTGGTCCTGGAGCCAAGGATCCAAGCAGCATCTCCCAAGGATTGCTGTAAGGCTTGGCTTTGCTGACTCTCCTTGTAAATAATCTGGGGGAAAAAACCCACAATTGTGTCATGGTATATACACTGAATATAGCAGCGATTATAAGCTGCTTAAATTTCATGCATAAACGCATGATACAGACCCTCTCTGGTTGAAAAGGCAATATAAAGAGAAACCAAAACATAATTCCTTGCCCATAAATGGAAACCGGACAGCTCAGCTTTGTGGACTCGAAGGGACCATGCAAGGTGGCAATTTTGAAATACCCCTTGGAGGCACAGTGCCAAGTCTGAAGTGTGGCTGCAGAGCGATACAGTATCGAGAAACCAAGCTATTTCTGGCTTTGGTCTTTGTATCATGAAATGGTGACACTTTTCCCCACCCCGCTATGTTCCTCTTCTCCCCGATGACTCTATATATTTAAGTGATGGTCAGTCTGTTTGGAGACAGTTGGCTCAGTTTTTCCTACCAAAGGTTTGATTGTGTCTTAGGACAGATGTTTAGAAAATACAAGACTAGACCCCAAAGAGCTTAGCATCTGTGAGGGCAAAGAGAGACTCCGCGGATAGAAAATACCATTAGCTTTCCTTCCCTTCTCTATATCCTGGCTTTTTCATCTCCTTCCTTGATAGAGAGCAAAGGGTAGGGAAATCTAAGTAGGGGGCTTCTCTCCTTGGCTGATTTCTTTCGTGTTTTTTTTTTTCTACTTCCTACGGGATCACTTAATTCATTTTATGCCTCTGGAAAAGACCAGAATTTCCTAATACCTCCAAATACCTGGGCAGGTTACCTCTCCTAACCTCAGTTCATCATTATTCTGCACTGAATGATGTAATGATTTGATCATGTTGAAGAGTAATTCACCTTTGTTCCCACCTACCTTAAGACTGATTACAAAGCCTCATAAAATACTCATTATGCTACCAAAAATGTTCTTAAGAATAGTCTGTAAGAGAGCATGTAATGCTACCGCTAGGAAGTGTGGGCTTCTGACTAATTATGTGTAAATTATCTGAGTGGAATCTCAGATGTTTAGTGATAAACAGTTTTATGCTTCCCAGCAAAGTATCTAGTTTGTGAGGCAATATAATCAAAAGCAGCTTGTGTGCAGTGAATTGTCGATTGTGTAACTTTGCATCCTTTTCAAGTTATTCTTATGGAAAGAAATGGGAATGTGTCTGCAGCCCTTTAAGGAAAGAAAATGTTGTATTCTGCAACTTTAAAAAAAAGAAAAAGAAAAAAAAGGATAATTGATCACTTGACTATACTACAGTTCTGCTCTCAGAAGAAACATTAAAAAGTTGGATTTCTTAAGAAATGCAATTAACCAACTTTTATTTAATGATTTTTTTTTCACAAGTTATTCATCCTGGAGGAATGGTGTCTGTTGGTTATGGATGGATTATTAAGAAGCAAAATATCATGTTATTCAACTGCAATGCATATATAGTTACTCAGAGAAAATTCCTTGTGGTTTGTTCTCTGATGCCCCCTCCTTTCAGAAGCCTTTCCTGAAAGCTCCCCCATCTCTGGGTGGGATGGTCAAACCTCCTCTGAGCCACCAGATGGATGCTGTTCTATGGACAAAGGCAAATTGAACACCAGATAGTTAAGAGGAGGCCATGATATTCAATGCAGCTAGTTTAGGGGTCATTGTAACCAACATAACCTGGATGGTCATGAAAATACAAGTGTTTAAATCTGGGAGGTCATTAGTTCTTAAGCTTCACACCAGGGTTCCTTACACACCGAAGAAGCTTGAGAGGGGTCTGCCGGAGCGGGCACTGTCCAAAAATCATAGTCTTCATACTTCTTCAGGCAAAGAAGAGTCAAGATATTGAATTGATACAAGGACGCGGAGTCCATTATAGAGTACGTGGGAATACTAGTTCAGATGAAATTGGTATTAGTTTCATTAGATGAAATTGGTATCACCCCCTCTTAGAGATTTGAGAATCCTTCGCAGCTGTTCTCCTTCTAGAACCATTCCTATTTTAAAAGAAGATGGCCCACTTGGGGGAAAAGGATATAAAATGCTAGGAGGAGAAGATGGTATAAAAGAACAAAGATTAAGACTGAGGTGAAGATTTCAGTGCCAAAGAAGCAAAAATTCTTTGCCAGTTCCTTATTGGTGGTCAACACAGATTAATGTTAGGCTTACCTGTCATGCAGCTCATCAATAGGCAGCTAAAAAGATTGCTTAGTGTATCATAGACGTGTTTGGTTCTGCAAAGTTTCTAAAACCCTAAGGTATTTAAATTCCAGGCACATGGTTTTAAGTGGGAAATGGTTGATATGGTGAGACTTGGTATATTGGTTCAACAAATTACCCGGTTGCAAATGTGTGCCTTCCTCACACCTTTTGACTAAATATGGAAATACACCAGCTAAATAGACGGGCTCCAAATTAATACTTAGAGACTAAACCTGCCTGTGTCTCTAGACAGCTAAGCCTTAAATTTGCCCAAGATCATAATATCTGCCTAAAGACTCCTATATATGTTTGACATTTACAAACCATGGGGTGTTGGACATTTTGAAGGCAAACCATTTCAGTGATTGACTAAATATATTCCTTTGCGTCATGTAGATGTGTCCTGTATTAATTAGCATATCCTTTTAAGGAAGTTCATCCATACTTTTACAGCTCATTAAAAGTCGATCATGACTGTCTATTGAATATATCTGCATCGCGTTGACTTCTGTTTGTCTGCATTCCTATCCTACATTTTCTGTATTCAGTTTGTTCTCAAGTCTGCAGTTGACATCAGAAGGTCTAAAGGAATTTTATGTTGATTTCCTTTTTAGGGAAAAACGTATTACAAACTGCCAACTCACGATATATTCACTTTGAACTTAAAATATCATTTGTTTAAAAAATGCAGTAAAACCTGAAATGTACACTAATATTCATTCTGAAGATTAAAGCTGCCAATGAATTATGCAGCTGGGTTAAGGCTGTCTTGCTCTCAGACTAAATTTATCTCATCGAAAGGGAATTATTCTCATCGGGGTTAGAAAAGGAAAATAGTTAAAGTTTCATTGTTCAATTGCTTTCTTCTTGTTTTTTTTCTTTTCTTTAAAAAACATTTGGGGGCTTCCCTGGTGGCACAGTGGTTGAGAGTCCGTCTGCTGATGCAGGGGACGCGGGTTCGTGCCCTGGTCAGGGAGGATCCCACATGCCGTGGGGCGGCTGGGCCCGTGAGCCATGGCCGCTGAGCCTGCGTGTCCGGAGACTGTGCTCCGCAACGGGAGAGACCACAATAGTGAGAGGCCCGCGTACCGCAAAAACAACAACAACAACAACAAAGAAAACATTTGGTTATAGTTGTCTTAGGAGCTGGATTTTAAAATGTAACTACTGATGCGGGATGATAAGAAGGCCTGTTTTCTCGGATTATAAAAGCGACAGAAGTTTCTGGTGACTCTTTCTTTAAAATGTTTTTTTTTTTCCCTTTCCTTTTCTTTCTTTCTTTTATTTTTTTTAACATAGATCTTTGGACGTGGGGGACCCCGTGCTGAGCATCTAACCTCTCTAACTTACAGAGTAAGCCTCCACGTAATAGAAATAAATGCTGCATTTTCTCTGTATATAACATGTCACTTGGGCAAAGTGCTACAATGTCTCTTTGGTAAAGCTGAAATGTGGATTTCTCAAAAATGTCTTGTTTCCAGTTAATGATATTTTCTGCTTTTCACCAGGTGGTCTCTTTGGAGGTTTGTTCCTGAATTCATTTCTCTGTGCGAGCACCAAGCTTTCTGTTATTCGTTTGTTCAGCAGACATTTGCTGAGTTCTTGTCACACTCAGACCTGAGTCAAGGGTTCAGGTTATAGTCACGCAAAACCCCAGCCCTGTCCCTGGGTGTTTGCCATCTTTGGGGTAAATGGGGCACTTAAGAAGCAGGTGAAGGAAGGCATGATGAATATATGTTATGATAAGGACAACAGTAGAGATGAAAATAAAGTACTATGGGAAGAGGGTAGAGGGGTGGAGGGTAGAGGGTCTGGCATGGAGGCAGGTTGAGAGAGTCAGGCTGACTTTGATCAGGTGCGTTGCCTTAGCTAACAGGCCAGGCAGGGTGTAAGATGCCAGCTCATCCTAATATCGCCTGACCTGAACCAGCTCTCCCCCAGAGTTGGCACAGAGTTCATCTTTCTTGAAGGTGAAACCACAGGAGGAAAGGCAACTTCCAGAAATGGCCAAACCTTCTGTCCCTGCCTCAAAGCCACCTCTCAGTGACTCACGGCAGCTGAAAAGAAAATTGATGGTTCCCACAGGGTAAGACCTTCGAGAAACCCAGGGGCTTAGTGAGAGCAGGTCCATGGCAGCAAATGGGCCATATTAGCAGACATTGGGGTGATTTCTGGCCCTAGGGCTGGCCCTGTGTCAGCTGTTTGAGGGTATATGGTTCCCTCCACACTGGACTTGCATTCAGAGCAGGACTTGAATCCCAGCCCTGAGTTTGACTTCTTTGGCCACAGAACACAGAGTTTTGGTTTTCTTCAAAGACGAAGAAAAACAAAACACGTACTTTGGCTTTGTTTAGCTGTTCGTCCATTCCATCCATCCTTGCCATCCTTGTGAAGTGAGCAAACTCATGTTTCAGAGAATTGAGGTCCCTTTTCCAGCCGGGCAAAACAAGTGACTACTTAGAGTCAAGTGTTCCACCTTGCAGAGCGGAGTCTTTCTGCTCCATCTATGGATCCTAAGAATAGGAAGAGTGGGTCTTCCCTGTCCCACCCTACCAGAAGCTGTATCCTCACTCCATTTTCCTTCATTACATCTCCTGAAAATAAGATTCTTATTCGCGTCACTGCCTCCTGGGGCTACCCAGAAATTTCTAGACGTGAGAAGGGCTCTTCCCTGGATTTAAGCTATATCTGCTCACCCTGCACATTTGATCAAAGTCAGGTTTATCAAGGTATAATTTATATAGAATAAAACTTGACCTTTTTTTTGCATTTTTATTTATTATTTTTTAAAAATTTTTATTGGAGTATAGTTGACGTACAATGCTGTGTTAGTTTCAGGTGTACAGCAAAGTGAATCAGTTGTACGTATATCCACTCTTTTTTTGTTTTTTAGATTCTTCTCCCATATAGGCCATTACAGAGTATTGAATAGAATTCCCTGTGCTATACAGCAGGTTCTTGTCAGTTATCTATTTTATAAAACTTGCCCTTTTTAGCATACAGTTCTGCAAGTTTCAACAAAGACATACAGTGATATAATCACCACCACCATCAGGATATCAAACATATCCATCACTCCAAAAAAGTTCCCTGGGGTCTGTCTGTAGCCAGTCCCCAGCCCCAGCCCTGGCAATCGTCAATCACTTTTCAGTCCTTCTAGTTTTGCATTTTCTAGAAAGCCATGTAAATGGAGTCCTACGTAGGTAGCCTTTGAGTCCGACTTCTTTCTCTGCATATAGTGAATCTGAGATTCATCCATGCAGTTTTGTCTACTGATAGTTCGTTCTTCTCTGTTATTTCTGAGTATCACCGTATTGTGGCTACAAATAGGTTTGTTATTCAACAGCTGAAGGATCTTTGGGTTCTTTCCAGTTTTTGCTGATTATGAAAGGGTTGCTATAAACCTTTGTGTCTAGGTATTTCTATGAATATACGTTTTCAACTCTCTTGGGTAAATCCCTAGGGAGAGGTATTGCTGGGTTGAACAGCAGATGTGTGTTTAAAGAGTTTTGGGGGCGAGACAGTGAACTTGGTGTAGTGTTGATGTTGAATGCTAGGTCTGACACTTCCTAGGTGGGTGACCTCACATAGATTGTCTGAGCCTCTTTTTCCTGCAACAGAAGAAAGGGTAGAATCTAGGTTCTCATACGGGATTAGGAAGGTTACTCACCCGTGGCCCCTCATCCTGGGTTGCAGCCTCCCGACATCGGACTCCCTCTCTCCACGGTGTTCCTGTTTCTGCTCCCGAGCACGCACACCCTTTCTCCATCCCTGCCACACACTGTTTCCTTTCCTGGAACTCTTCACCACCCACCTTTCTCCTCACCAACTACACATCTCTCCGTTGCCCAATGAAATGCCACCTCTCCAAAAAAGTCTTTCCTCACCCTTAGTCTAAATCCAGGCCCCACCATGTATAGTTTCTTTCTAAAAATGTTAAACTCGGTTCTTTTCCTTTATAGCATTGACCGCAACTGGCCTTTATCACGTTAACTGTGTAATTTATTTTTTGATGGAAAAGTTTATTGAGATCATTGTGGAGTCGCATACAGTTGTAAGAAATAATGCTGAGAGATTCCATGTACTTTTTATCCAGTTCTCCCTAATGGTAACATTTGACAAAATTATAATACAGTATCACAACCAAGATGTTGGCACTGATACGATCTGCTGATGTTATTTCAGGTTTCCCCAGTTTTACTTGCATTAATTGGTGTGTGTGTTTGTGGGGGGAGGTGTATTTCATTCCATGCAATTTTATCACACGTGTGGATTTGCGGGTTCATCACCACAATCAACTTGCAGAAAAATTCTGTCAGTACAGGATTCTTTCCCTTGTCCTTTTATAACCACATCTGCCCTCCTCCCCACCTCCCCCAATTTCTAACACTTGACAAACAGTAATTTGTTCTCCATTTTTAAAATTTAGTCATTTCAAAAATGGAATCATACACTTCATAACCTTTTGGGGTTGAATTCTTTTACCCAGCATAGTTCTTTGAAAATTCATCCAAGCTGTTGTGTACATCAACCCTTTGTTTCTTTTCATTGCTGAGTAGTATTCTGTGATGCGGACCACTGTTTGTTTAACCAGTCATCTGTTGAAGGACATCTGGATGAATTCCTATTTTTAGCTATTATAAATAAAACTTCATGTACAGGTTTTTGTGTGAACGTAAGTTTCCTTTCTCCAAGGTAAATGCTCAAGGATGAAATTGCTGGGACATTAGTTGTATAAGAAACTGCTTGAATTGATTTTTAAAATCTCTCTCTCCAGTAAAGTTCCATCAGAGTAAATAGACTGAGTTTTGTTTGTTTGTCTCTTTGCTTGTTTGTGTGTCTAATCACTGTGTACTGGGGACATCTCACAAAGTTTAGAACATAATTTACCAGTCTATAAATATTTATATATGAATTAAATAAGGAATGAATGAGTGAGTGCATGAATAAAATTTTTGGCATGGGGATTAAGTAAAATAATATATGTAAATCATTTTTTAGAATGCGTAGCATGGAGAAACCTCTAATACTAAGTAAATTTTTGTCACCATCAGATGTGATTTTGGCTAAGCATAACATGATGTAACTTTCAAGTTCTTCCACCTTCATCACACAAACATCATGTGGCTTTATAGGATTCCAAAGGTCTGAGCTCTGGCTCTACTTCTTTCTCTTAAGAAAAGTATGTCTCGTGAATGTGCTGAAAACAGCAGGGTGGGGATTTGGGCTTCATACCTTAAATAAGATCCTGCTTCCATAGGTCAGGGTGAAGCTACATGGCTCCTTTCTCTGTTGAAAATGAGCAAAGGCAATAAATGATAGAAGCCTTTGGAGTGTGAGGCTGTTGGTGCTGAACTGGTTAACCTTATCCCAGCATCCTTGTGGTCTTATAGTATGTGAAATAAATATTGTTGCAGTGGATGGAGATGGCACAGTCCTTAATAGAGAGAGAAAATTAGTAATTCTCATTTGCCTGGGGAAAGCGCAGGTCTTCCTAACGTCTTGATCTATGTACAAAGAGCTCGTAAAGACAAGCAGTCCTCATAATAAAAATAGAAATGAGGTTTTCCCGACAAAAATGCCACCAGAATGATGAGCTGTCACAGAAGACCTGGAGAGATGAGAAAGAAACTTCCTTGGTGACTATAATTAGGCTTACATGGAGAGCGGCGATGCTCGGGAATTGTGCACCAGTGCTCTTTGCCTCTTTCTAGAATCACTTTTCAACTATCTCCAAAGGGCTGGGAGAGTGAGAATGTCCAAGTTCATTCCTGGTAGATCACATCCCCATCCTTCCTCAAGCCTTGGTGAGATTCTGACCTGGCCTGTGATGGGGGAGGAGGTGTTTTCACTCTGTGACTTGGGCCACTTAAATAAAAGAAACAGAAGGAGAAGAAGGGGAAACCTCCCTTTTCCTTATTACGAAAGTACCCCATGGTTATGAGAGAAAACTTGGTTAATACAGATTAGCAATAAAAAAGTAATAAAAGTCACCAGTAGTCTCAACACATTTTAGATGTATTTATTTAGCTATATAGATTTTGATCTAGAAGGCGATACCCTTGGAAATGGAGAGTGTAAACTGTAGATATAGATTGCATTTACATACATGGGATCATACCATATAAATATGGACATATATCTTATTCCACCCCTTCCCCCTCATTTCATATGCATTTTTCTGCTTTTCAAACTATTGTTCCCTAGTTATATTTCTAAGTCCGGGGGATATAGTCCCAATGGAATGGGCAGTAAATTAGTTGTTTGTATGGTTGTTTGTTTGACCAAAAATCAAAATAGAATCCCAAGGATGTTTGCTGGCTGAGATCCATTTTGCTCAAGCTGTGTGGAAGGAAAGGAGAAGCACAGGCACCTAGACCTCCTTCAGGCATTGGGTCAAAGCTTGAGCTTTTCCTACCCTGATCCAGGGTTTCCATGGCAACAGGGAGACCCTGTGGTGGTTTATGATACTCATGGGGACCTGGAGGAGGCAGCATCTGTCTGAACCACAGTTTGGGATTTTATAATCCCATTTACTTCACGGGGAAAGACCCACCTTATAGCAACTGTTCAACTTTCAGACATTCCGCTTTAAAATCCATTTTTAGGAATGAATTATGCAATAAAGTGGAAGATCAGAGCCAAGGAAATCACACCAACCTGAGTTAGGGCCTGAGTGTGTGCATTTAAAGGCTATTTATCTTCTCCCACCCTGTTTCCTCACCTTTAAAATGGGAAGGGTCAGACCGCCCTCCTGACTGGATTTTGGAGAAAACGAAGTGTGATAACAAGTGTAAAATACTTGGCATACCACCCAGCAGACAGTAAAGGCTCAATACTTCTTAGCTTTGCTATTTTTTTATGATGTTTCTTGGAATCGTGTGGCTCTTGACAGGACAATGGCTATGCAGGGAAAAAAAAATATTGGAATGGCTTGGTTGGTGAGAGGCGGGGGTGGAGAAAGGGAGGGTGGAAGCCTGCTGAGAATCTGAGCGGTATTAGAGGAAGTATCAGCACCCTGGAGTTTGGTGTTTCACTAAAGAGGTCATAAAATATTAACATCCTCCAGAGTTACCCAGAAGAACAGTGGTGTCAGCTCCTGCTTGCTGTACAAGAGAGGCTCCTTAGAGATGTCTATGGCCCAGTTATGAGGAGGGACAGCAGGAGAAGTCAAGGTGGTGACAGGGATGCCAGTTTGCTTCCTTAGCTGGAAACACTAGAGTTAAGAGAGAAGGGCAGGGTAGTGAACTAGCAAAGAGTTCTTCTGGAAAAGAGGAAAAGAATGACCCTCTTTCTTTCTGACCAGAGAGGATGGGGCTGTCTTTCCAACAGAGGCTAGTTGCATTGTCTTAACCCTGTGTTCACAGTTAATAACCAGATCACCATCACCAACACCATCACCACTGTCATCATCATCATCAGCAACATCATCACCAGCTCTGCTACCACTGCCATCACCATAGGCAACATCATCACCACCATCACCAACACTGCGGTCATCATCACCATCACCAATGCCATCACCACTGCCATCATCATCATCATCACCACCATCACCAACACTGCCATCAGCAGCAGCAGCAGCATCATCACCACCAACACCAGTACCACCACCACCATCATCACCATCATCATCACCATGAAGCTATGACACTAATACGCATAGTGCATTTATGGGTTGCACTAAGCAATTTACACATATAATCCCATGTTATCCAAATTCTGAAAAAAGATACTCTGTCTCCATTTATAAATGAGAACCCTATGACCCAGAAGGTATAAATAACTTGCCAAAAGTCACCCAGGTGACAAAAGAGATCCAAGATTCAGGACCAGGTAATCTGCCTCCTCTGTTCTTATGATCCACTTCACTGTCAAGAAGGCAGTATAAGGATAGAGTAAACTCTATGGCCTCAGGACATGCCCTTTTAATTCTTTTTTTTCCTTTTCTGTAGGAGGGTAAGCCTATAATCAGAGCCTCACACTGGAGTGTGAGTGTCACACAGGAAACCGGAGGTTCTCAAATATATATATATATATATATATATATATATATATATATATATATATACATTTACACCAGTAGAAACCCTTTTACAAATAAATTCTACATGAAATGCCAATTGTAAAAGAGATGAAAGGGGCAGAGTGGAGATGAATTTTATAAATTCAAATGTGAAACATTTATTATAAAGCCTATCAGTGAGAAAATGAGGCTTTTGATGAGCACCAATATTTGAAGAGGGGAGTATGGATAAGTAATATTGTTTTCAATTAGCCTCATAATCCAATTCACTTCAGGATTTTAGTTTGTTGCAGAATATTGAGAAAATGCTGATTCACATGCTGACACAGAGTTGCAAAAGGTAATTTTTTTTTAAACCAAATGACCCCCAAATATCATGTTAATTTAGAATGTAAATTCCATCTCCTGCTTTGTTGATCATTGTATCTCCAGCACCATGCTTGGCACAGAGAATACATTCAAGATATACCTGATGAGTGAATGAATGAATGAATGAATCAATCAATCAATTAGTGAGTATCTAATGGATTTCAGAGGCGTAGAAGTGGAGGAGGACTTGTCATCTCCAAGTTTTCTCACTGATTCTACCAATAGTTAACAAGCCTCTGCTACAATAGGTCAGGTGCTGTTCTAAGTTGATGGGGATGAAGCATTAAGAGGGAAAATAAAGTTCTCATGGAATAGGTGCATGCCAATGTGCAAAGGATGGGAAGGCAGGAGATAGGCAGTAAACCGACAAGGAACTCACTTCAACACTGGCTGTCCCATTTAAGGATCCTTATGTAAGCATCCCATGTAAGGATGCTTACATAACCCGCCTGGGTTTCGGCATCCTTGTGGGTAACAGTGCTATCAGTACGTACCCAGCACTGCCCCTGGGAAGAATAAAGTGAAACGCACATAGGTGCTTTCCTCCTCATGTCCATCTCTACATTGCGGAACAAACAAAGATGCGTGTCTCATTCTGGGCTTATTTATTTAATTACACATTGGGTATTCTGGGATTTGTACACTCATATCATTAAAGCAGTTTCAGCCAGAGAACATATATTTGGAGAGGTATTAATATGCACTGGGCATACACAATTACAAGACTAGATACGAGGTGACCAGAATCTGGAGAAGGGGGAGGTACATTAAAGAAAGTGCCAGTTATGTTGCAAGATAGGAGGTTCAGGAGCACGTTAAAGCATTTGCTATCAGACCCTCAACAGTGGGAGGGGTCGGTGATGTCTTTTGAGCAGAAGGTGGGCATGCCTGTTTTTTATATTTAAAATTTCCCTGTGGAATCAGTGTGGAGTGTGAATTGGGAAGAACTGAGGCTGACCAAAGGAACCAATTAGGAAAACCGCTTTTTTTTATTATTTTGTTTGTTTTTGTTTTAGTCTAGGTTAAGGAGAATAATAGGATGCACTGGGACAGCGGCAATGGAAAATCGAGAGACTTCGTAGTCGGGAGATGGGGGAGCTAAGAATGATATAATGTGGGACTCGATTGACTAGTCAGAGAAGCAAAGGGAGGTGTGAAGGGCAGATGTTAGGGTTTCGAGGTTATGTAAATGGAAGGGAGATGCTTCTGTTAACAAAAAGCAAGTCTACAGAGGAAGAGCAGGATGTGCAGACATTTTGTTTGGGGGGATGTTGAAACAGCAAGGATAGGACCTTCATACTGAGACATGCAGGGAGCGGTTTGAGGTGCATGATCATTCCTCATGCAGTGGTTTCCAACCACTGCTGCAAAACCTTCACCCATGTGCAAAGAGTATCGTAGTAAACAGGTCATTCAGGGTGATGGCAATTGGGATACAAGAGTTAAGAGACCTAACAAAGCACAAAATGATGATGCCAAGGGAGACCTTATGTTTATGGAGCATGTAAGAATTCTTCCACAGACCTATCTAAGAAGGTCCAGCCAGGGAAACATGTAGTTTTTCTCTTACATGCCACTGTGCCTGAAAGAGTGTCAAATTATTCCATCAGAAACCAGGTAAAGGTGATGCTCTTCTTTTAACAGTGGGCATAGTAAATCATCCTCTGGAGAGTACTGTTTTGGTTTAGAAAAATGGCTTGATGCAAACTTGGGTGAGACGGTGATCCCCTCAGGGGCACGTGGTCAACTGATGTCAACATTTCAAGGAGAAGGAAACTTGGGACAAAGGAGTGGGGATAAGACTTTGCTCTTGGGCTCTCAGTGGGAAGGGAAAGAGGTAATACAAACATGGCTGAGAGAGTCTGAAATCGAGAGAGTCTGAAATCAAGAGAGTCTAATCGTAGTTGATGGTGGTAGAATAGGCAAATGTCATTTGCAAGGATGTGATACATGCAGATCCTTCTCGAATCATGTTTCTAAGATGAATATCATTTCTCCTGTCCTCTTTCTTCCTTATGCATGTACAGTTTTCATGTCTACTAAACTCAGACGTGGCTTTTGCGAGTGGATGTATTGTGGAATATGACAAGGGGCTGAGCTTCACTGTGGGTTCTTGGGATGGAGCTCAGAGACAGGGAATATAAAAACCTGAGCTCACAGGTCAGATGAGGCTGTAAGAGTGTGAGTTTCCCATAAGGCAGAATTGCAATTTGGGGACCAAGACTTGGAATTTCAGAGCCTGTGTATCTGTCGAGGGGAGATCTTGAGAACCAGGAAGGTCTTCCACCCTGTATCCAGTCCATATGCAACGTGACCTTCTAATTTTTGCAGACTAACCTAGTTTTGCTTTGAATCCTTACATCCTTCCTAGGTCACCACCAAAAATCACCAGCCTTTGAAGGTGTGCCAGTGTTGCCGGGGACCAAGGATCCCTGTGGCAGCTCTTGCCCGCATGCCAGGATAGGACCTTGGGCCAGTTAAGGTCAAAAGGGATTATTCCAGGACTTGAGATGTTAGAGGCAAAGTCATTTCTAGTCGGAGAGGCTTGAGGGTGACTCCTGTTACATAAAGATAAATATTTCTGAGCATTTGTGGGGTCAAAGAACTCTGCAGCCAAGTTTATTACAGAGGAAAAATAGAATCTTCTGCAGGCTTCGTTTGCCTTCAGATTTGCTCGAAGTTCCATCCAGAAAGCCGCAACACAGAGAGTGGGTGGGCGTGTGGAGGCTTCCCAAAGTAGACCTCTCCACCCACTTGTTCATTAGGAGAAACCACCACTTAGCTGTTTTTGTCTCTACCGCCTACTGTCCCTTGTCCCACGCTCTCACATTCTGTCCTGTGCATTGGAAACAGACTCCCACCCTCTCAAGTGTCAAACTTTGCACTCTCCCTCAGCATCACCTCCTGGAACCAATCGTTTTAGGAAAGCTCCTGTGAGCACTTAAGGTATTTGCTTGCTCTGGGTCTTTCTCAGTTGGGGGCTCTGTCTGGTGTGTCTTGGGTCTCTCCTGACCCAATGTCAGTTGGCTGCTCCGATAGAACACTGTCTCTACAACTTGTCACTTTTGCCTGGGGTAGCGCTAGGGAGGTATTGGCAAATGAGGATGGACGCAGGGCTGTTTCCTTGGAAGAGATTCAGGTAGCCTGTGGGTGGTGTGCGACTTACTCCTCCTGTAAGTAAGTAGGGACTAGAAAGCTAGGAAATTCTCATGTTATAAAATTAGGTAGCTGGTGTTAGGGATAGATTCCTGGAAGAGGAAATCTTGCAGCTGGATAGACAAAGAATAATGCTTCAGAGAAGTGCTTGCTAGGTTTAGATATTGCAAACAATGATGAATAAGATGATGATGATGATGATAATGATGATGGTAATGATGATTTGTAAGCAGCGTTTCTACTGCTACTGGTATAGCATGGTGATGGAAAGAATGCTTCCTGCTTTTTTAATTCAACAGAGCTTATTGAAAACACTGCTCCCATCCTTTATTAGCAGGACAGGGGGTATAGTTCTTGCAGCTTCAGTTTCTTCTTCTGTAAATTGGGGCTATAAAACCTACCTTACAGGGTTTTGTGAGGAGATAGATAAATAGATAGACAGATATCGATACATAGATATCTCACACTGGCCAGAAGCAGTCTCTTTACACGTGCTAACCCTAGTCAGTCTCCAAAAAGCAGTAAAAGACCTGACATTTTGTGAGATCCAGCTGGTGAAGAATTTAGTTGACAAGGACTAATGTGAAAGGTTGTGTTCATTTGATTCATTAGCAAGGTTAAATAAAATGTGTGTACTTAGATGACCAGGGCAGAAAGGTGATGTCTACAGATTTTCGTATTAATGCCATGTCATATGAAAAAATTCTCAAAAAAAAAATTGCATTTGGAGTTAGTTGTCCCATGAATGTATTGATTTTGTTTATCTTGTTTGTGTAATTTCTAGCAAAAAAAAAAAGAGGAATCTCTCTTTCAGCAACTTGTCGGGGACTGAGCACAAAAGTAATTCATAATCACAGTCGCTAGTATGTATTGAGTGGTCACTAGATAGCAGGCATCAATCTCAGGACTTACATGTATTGTGTTCATTTATCTTTTAACAACTTATTTAGGAAGGCAAAATTAGCATCATTCCCTCTTTGAATGAAACTGAGGTTTTAAAGGATTATAACTCCATAGACATTTCATAACAGCCATAGAAGTATGAGGCAGAACCAGAACTTCACACCCAAGCAGTGAGACTCCAAAAGACGGTATACCCACTCTATAGTATACTGCGTGCCCTCATGGGAGCCAGAAGGAGCTCCCAAGTCCTCCATCAGAGCCATCATTTCAGGTGGCCTTGAATGAGCAGACTGTAACCACAGTGTCATTGAGGAAAGTTTATCCAACAAATTCAATCCATCTGACCTTTATTAAGCCTCTCCTACGTGAAAGGCGTGCTGCTCCATGGTGCAGGGGACTCAGAAATGAGAAGGGTGTTTGGTTGGTTGTGCTGCAAGGAGCTGGTGGGGGTGAAGAGGTTAGTTATTCCGACCTAATGAGTGTCACAGTTGATCATGTTCAAGCATCCCCACAATAGTTAACGTGTACTGTTGATTCTTGGGGTGCTAGTGCCTGGGCTAAGAAGCACTTTACATTCATTATCTCAGTGGTTCCCAAATGCAGATCCACGAATTCATCTGATTCCATAATGACATTTTCAACAGACTGCAGCTAAATGAGAAAATTAAGGGCAATTTAGTGAAAATTTTAATAGACCTAAATTTAATCAATTTGAAGGGCTGTCCTTTATTTTGAGATTATGTCCTTCTTACTTTTTGGTACAAAATGCCCTTTCCCTTATGAGATGATGATGAGAGCAGATGGTGTGTATGAGTTTGTATGTGTGTGTGAGTTCATGTGTGTTTGTGTGTGTGTGTGTGTGTGAGAGAGAATATACTAACTTGGTCAAAAAAAAATTTAAGTCGTTAATTTCATGCAACCTGTCCATTGTTTTTAAACTTTTACTGTGATAAAAACTATTATGTGAATTAGGGAGAAAAAAAAAAAAATCTAAGAATCATTACAGTTCTGTGAGGGAGGTATTATCAGCCCCCTTTTACAGATAAAAGAAGTGAGCCTCAGAGTGGTTAATTTACACACCCTCATGGACAGATCCTGCAAGTGGCAAATCTTGGGTATAAACCCAGGTTGTGTGTTTCTGGGAGCTGGGATACTAACACCACCATGGGCATCAATCATGGTGTTTCTGCAGCAATGAGCTCCCTAGCCTTCCTCTGGCCAGGGAGGGGGCAGACCAGGAAGCCATTTTCAGAGTCCTGGGACTCTTTGGCCTTCGTTTGGGTTGCAGGCTGAAATCCAGGACAGCTTTGGGAGATTCATAATGTTGGAGAGGCAGATGAAGAAGCTCTGATGACTGGTACACGGCAGACCAACACAGTGGGGAAAGCTTGTCCATTGCTGCAGGCTTGCCCTCTGTGGGACCATAGCTAGCAGCCAGTGAGGCGACTACAGTGGGAGGGGTGGGAATAAAGGGAGAGACGAGACATATCTTCTGTGCCTCCTGAACCCCTTCCTCATTGGGCCTGCAGGGAAGAGGTGTTTAAGCAGGAACAGAAAACAAGAAACTCATTCTCTAAGTCATAAAGATCTCCCTGAACTATATGCTAGGCCTCGTACAAAGACAAACCACCCCACCTAGGAAGTGGGGGGATTGAGAATCAGACATTCCAGAGATTTCAAACCAATTCTGTCCCTTATTTTCTACGGAAACATTCTCAGGTTTCCTGCCTGTGGGTCTGTTTCTCAGCAGCCTTGGCACCAGAGGCAGTGCTGGGGCTGGTGCTTTGTTTTCATTTCTGCTCAGGGAAGCTGAAAACCTTGTCTCTAAGAAGTGAAGTTGTAAACAGAAATGAGGTTCTTAGTTTCTGGAATCCTGTACAGCTACCAAGGTATGTGTGCTTCCTGTTTTTGTTGTGGCTGTAAGTATCTAGAATATTCCAACTTGGTAGCGTGTTTAAGCAGGTTTTTATGGACTAGCCAGGAACATTTACCACCATTTAGAAAAGTACTCCTTAGGAACACGTAACCCGAGTTCTTCATAGTGAGAACAAAGATAATAGCAGTAGTGGCAGTAATTGTAGCAGAAGAATATTTTTTAATTTTATTATAAAAGTCATGCACAAATCCATTCTTGTGACAATTCAAACACACATCTTTATAGAGTAAAAATTGAAAGTCCCCCCACCTCCCTTTTCTGCCTCATTACTCTAGATGTAAGCAAATTTACCACTTGAGTTGTATCTTTTCAGATCCTTTTCTATGCATTTCACATGTGTGTATGTATGTGTATTTGTATTCAGACATCCACACATGCCTGTGTGTAGGTCTGTATGTGCGTGTGCACACACACACGTGCATAAAGAGATTGTGAGGTTTTTGTTGTTCTCTGGTTAGCTTGGTTTGGTTTTCACATACAAAATTGATTATCTATGCCCTGCAACTTCTTAAAGATCGTTCATAGAGATCTTTCCAAGGAAAGACACCTAGAGGTACCTTGTTCTTTCTAACAGTTGCATGGTAGGTATGCCGTCATACTGTGTTGTACTATTTTTCTGTTGCTTCTGCTTATTTGCTTTTACAAGCAATGCTGGAAAAAAATTATCCCAGTACATGTATCTCTGTGCCCATCTCAGGTATTTCTTGCAGGATGGATATCTAGAATGTGAATAATGCGGTGGAAAGATAAGCATATTTAAAATGTTGAGAGTAAGTGCCAAACTGTTGTCTCCAGAACTGTACCAATTTTAACTCTCACCATCTGTGTTTGAGACTACCCATTTCTCCACAGAGACATAGATCCTAGGTAGTACTGGTAGGCATTTTATTTTTAATTAGTTGATTTTATTTCTTAATTGATGTCCATCTTGTGGACAAAGGATCGTAGTTAACTTTTCTAAACAACCAGTATAATTTTGAAAAGAGCTTGGGTGGTAGGAGCTAGTTAAGAACTGAGCATCCTTGTACTGGTGTTTCTGTTCTTTTAAACTTGAATTCGCTGATACCACACACCCAGGCTGGAAAGCTAGTGGAGTTTGAGGGTCCTTGACTCAGAAGTGGACTCTGATCTCCAGCCTCAATCCCGTGATTACTTGCAAAGCAATTGTCTCTAAATGGTTGAAATCCATTCTGCCTCAGACACAGCCCTTTACTCTGAAACAAGAACGCCGTGCTCATTATCTGAGCACTGCTGAATCCTCCACCTTCCAACTCCGTGTGCCATGGAGTGGGGGGACCTTTGCCAAAAGAACTGTCTGAGAAATAGGGCTTCTCCAGGGTATCCCGGAGGGACCATCAGGGACTGAGACCTCATTCCAGGGGCCAAGAAGCCAGCTTAATATAGAGAGCCAAAAAAAATAAATAAAACTCAGAATCCATGGATTCCTTGAGCAGAAAGAGATAGCTAGAGGTCATTTGCTCCAAATTCTGTTGTATTAATTCATTCATCTCTCCATCTACCTATCTACCCATCCATCCATCCACCCATCCACTAATGCAGTATTTTCTGAGTACCTACAATATGTCAGACACTGTATTAGACCCTGCACTTCAAATGGACAACACAGCAGATGGGAATCTTGCCCATTTTTAGTCATCGGTAGGAACAAACTTGCCCACCACCACTCTTGGTAGACTGAGCCATGAGAGCTCCAGAATTAATATATTAGGCAAATCTGGGGCTTGGCAATCGGAGTGGAAGGGGTGAGGATTCAAGGAGGCTTTTCGTTTTTTTTTAACCTTTTATCTTATATTGGAGTATAGTTGATTAACAATGTTGTGTTAGTTTCAGGTGTACAGCAAAGTGATTCCATTGTACATATACATGTATCTATTATTTTTCAAATTATTTTCCCATTTGTTACATAATTTTGAGCAGAGTTTCCTGTGCTATATGGTAGGTCCTTGTTGGTTATCCATTTTAAATATAGTAGTGTGTGCATGTCAAGCTGAAGACTGCATTTGCAGAGCAAGTGCACATTTATACAGTGTTTACTGCGACCTGCCCACCCCTCTTTATCTTTGGTGTCCCGGCTTCCCTGATCCTGTTCTATCTTTTATTTTTGCACAGCACTCATCAGCATCTATATTCTGTACAATCGACTTATTTCTTATCTTTGTTCTTTGTCTAATGACAGCCCCACCAGAAAGTAAATGGTACGGTGTCAGGAATCTTCGCCTTCTCCCACTGAAACAGCCTTAGGGACCAGACCAGTGCCTGAGTGTAACCAACACTCACTAAGTATCATTCAAATGTTTGAACAAGTAGGTGACTCAATGTGCTTGTGATAGAGATCATAACTAACAAAGTTTCCTACAGAGACTTTCATTCTCACTTTCCTGAAGATTCAGAATATGTCATCGCCCGTATCAGAATTTGGAAGTGAGAATAAAATACTTCTCAGCCACTTCTGGACATCGTCATGGAGCTAACCCTGGAAGGGATAATTGCATTTAAGATCAAGGAGTCCTTCCTTCTGTCTAACTGGGGTTTTTCTTGCTCTGAGGCACAGCAACTCCCATAGAAGATCTTCCTTTAGCTAAATGCCTGCCTTTTTGACATCCTTAGGAAGTTAGAATAAGGGATTATGGAAGAGAGAAAAGGAAGAAAAACAATTTCCTTGATTATTTTGAAGAGTTGGCAAATTTGAGTGAAGGGAAAAGTTACAAACACTGTTGTGTGGGTCACATTAAAACTGGAACAGTTGCCTTCTGCCCGAGGAAGTTTCATCTGAAGATGGCATTGTTCATTGCTGGTTTTCCGGCACTCTCTCTGCTTTCTACAGGGTAAACATTCAATGAAGCGTTCTTATAGCGGAAAGGCAGGACAGTAGCCCTTGAATGTGCACGCAGTATATACGCTCAAGTGATACTGAGTGCCCAGGGACCCTTTGTAGGAAGAGAGAAGGGTATTTTCTTTCCCCCACGTCTCCCATTTATTGATGTAGAAGAATCGTTTGGGAGCTAGTAGCATTGATGTGGCTCTTTCCCAGTCTCTGTTGAGATAGCATTCAAATTCAGCATCCCCAGACACTGCTTAAAAGGCTAGCAGAGGTTTTTTCACTGAGCCATAGTTGCAGCTAGGGCATTACTATTTGATTTGGGGTAATCTGACGCTGTGTTCCTGATTAACAGTCTGCTGATAATAGCCACTGCAAAATCTTTCCTGCCCCATCCTTTATGCCATGTTGATGGTCTGTGTACTTGTTTGTGTGTGTAATCACGTTTGCATGAATCGGTTTGCATGCACTTGTGCAGGGATGTTCTGGACTTGGTTGTCCAGAGAATGCAGCCTGGCCTCGAATCATTTTGAGATGCATTTGCGTGGTCCAGATTCCACCATTTCCCTTTGCAGATTTCCAGTTTGCCTGACTGAGGAGACCTAAGTCTAAGGAGAAGCATGAGCCATTATTGTAAAGTGGGTCTGTGGGAATCCAATCACCACTGAGAGTTTTCAACTTTGGGGAGAAAACGGACCAGAAACCCAGTGCTGGCTCAGTACAGCCAAGAGCAGTTATTGGTTCCTTACATAATGTATTTGTTTTTCATTAAACCATTCAGATAAGGTCTTATTAAAGTGCCATGTATTATTTATCGTGTTTCTTATGAAAATGAGCTGAAGGGAAAATTCTGTTCTCTTCTTGGGGCATTTGCAGGCTTTTCCAATGCCAGTGAGGGGGGAAAAATGAAAGAAAGCAGGGTGAACCCTTGTCAGTACAGCAAATTGCTTGAGGCAACAGGAGAGGATGGGAAGGAGAGAGGAAGGATTGGAAGGGCAGAATCCTTGACTTTTATTCCGTATATGTTTTGTGGGCTGGTTTTCCCTTTGATTTTGTGAATTGCAAAATTAAAAAAAAATGAAATAAAAACAGGAAGACAGAAAAAAGAGAAAGAGTTTATTTGTAAATCAGACCTTGTCTGATGAATGTGAGACAACAGATAGCAGGGATTTTTCAAATAACCACTGACACTTCCCCACCCTCAGAAAAAGCAGTGTAAAATACCAGGCTCTCCTCCCCTAATCCTCCAGCCAACTTCTGCTCAGGGTTTAACATCCTACTGTGTCCCCTCTAAATTGTTGGGATGTGTGAGTCCCAGGGTGTTGGAGAAACTGGTTTTGCAAGGTGAAGAGTAGAAAGAAACAGCCTGGTTGGGACCTAGTGTTTGGCAGAGTGGAGACTTTTATATTATCGATGGTGTCTCAAGACAGAACAACAAAAAATGGAGCTGTGGCATAATTAATTTCCTTTTCTTCAGAAAGCATTTTGATTAGCCTGCAAAGGGAGTTGTGCCTTGTGAGCCGATGGCCTAGAAACTGTCATTTGGCTGAGTGTCCCCTCAAGCCTCACAGAAGTGTCACTGGGGATGCCCCCGGTGGCCAGTCCCCAGCTCTGTCCCAAATGCTCCTCCCCAAGGGTGCCCCTGTCACTCTGTCCTTCAGAGTGGTGCCCCCACCCCCCAGCCCTGCAAGGCTTCTTGCAGGGAACCCAACAATCAAAAAAGATGCTGTTCAGACAAGCCTCTTGCTCTGAAAAAGAAAATCCAATCACCGGGTCAAAATCTATATCACAAAATATGGCTACTATCCCTGATCACGGTTTTACTGCTGCCAAGAACGTGCTTTGCCTCCCCCCGCCCCCCCCACCCCCCGTAGGGACCAAGGACTCCTTAGAGTCTTAATATTTTCTTTTGATTTGCAGATCACATCCTATTTTATTGCATAAAGGCTAACGAAATCTACTAATGAATAATTATTACTTCATAAAATAAAGGGGAGGGGGGGAGACCCCTTTGCAAGAGTGGAATGCTGATGTGGCCAAGGAGGGCTGGCCAGGCAGGAAAAAAATTAAATAAATAAACCCTTGTCATTTGCCCGCTGCAGCCCACGGAGTCATCTCTTTTCAGACCCAGATTTCCCCACCCTGTGCGTTTATCATGTGAGAAGAGCGGGGATTCTAGGCAGGGAGAAGCCCGCTTGAACTCGCGCAGGGCTGGCGTGTTGGTCCAATAGGCTTGACTTCCACGCCAGCCCCAGCCAGAGCGGTTTCTCCCGTTCAGGCTCGGGGCTGGGTGGTGCGCTCCCCGCCGCCTGCCCAGCCAGGGCGAGGTGCTGAGCGAAAGCTGCGCTCCGAACGCCTGGAGGTGCGTCGCCGCCTCTCCGCCCTGCCTCAGGCGCGGGCAGCCCCAGCTCCCCCTGCCCCCAGCCCCTAGCGTCGTCTCAGCACTCCTACGAGGGGGAATCCCACTTCCGTGTTTATTTGCCAGCCGAGTCGGGCAAACACACCGCCGCCACCCCGAATCTAAGACTCTGGGTCCCAGCTGGGCAATCGCGTGAATTGTCCAGCTCGCCTGGGTGCTGGCGATGTGAGGCGCTCTCTGGCTTCCTCACCCGCCCCGCGGAGATTTTTAGCAGACACAATTTGAATTTTGGTGAGTCGTTTGAAAAAAAAAAAAAAAAAAAAAAGGGGGGGGGGAAAAAAAAAAAAAAACCCTGCCCCTGGACCCATTTGACAAATGAGGCGGCAGCAGCAGTAGCAGCAGCGGAGTGAGCCTCAGTGTGAGTCTAAACCTCTCTCCTTTCTCCCCCTCCCTCTCTCTAGCCTTTAGCTTTATCCTCCCCGCCCCCTCCGCCCCCACTGCTCAGCATCTACAGGAGGACATCGGCCCCCCTGTACCTTTCATAGAAGTTGCCTTTGCTTGTTTTGTCATCTTCACGAGGGAGGGGGGCAGGGGACACCCTCCACTTTGAGGGGCCTCAGAAAGCAGAACCAACAAACCAGAAAAAAACGATACAGCCACGAAGGGAACAAAATAGTTTCCCGGCCCTCTCAAGTGTCTTAGCTGGAGGCAGATGAACGCCGGGATCTAGCACACCCAAAGGGAAGGAAAGCGAGGGAGGAGGGACGGACGCGCGGGGTGCGGCGAGGGGGAGGGAGAGAGAGAAAGAGAGAGAGAGAGAGAAAGAGAGAGAGAGGGAGAGAGAGGGAGAGAGAGGGAGAGAGAGAGAGAAAGGGAGACAGCCACCGGGTTGGGTTTTGACTTAGATAATCAGCAAAATTAAAAAAAAAAAATTGTAGCGACCAGGCAAAGAGCGGCGTGATTGCATGCGAGCGTCCCCACTCGTGCTCGGCGGGCGCCAGAGAGACACGATGCAGCATCCTCTGACGGGGGCCACCTGCGTGGCGCTCCCCAACGTGGGCATGTGTCCCCAGCTCTCGTGTGCCTTGACTTTCATGTACTTACAGCAGGTAAGGCGCGCATCTTCCCTCGGTGGCTGCTTCCCGGGTCTCGGCGGACTGGTACCCGCGTCGCGGGGATGCGCTTTGGTACCTCGGATGGGTTTGGGGAGGAGGATCCTGCGTTTGGACGGGAGGGGTGGATCGGAGACCCTAGTCCTCCGTGGAGCCCGGGCACTCTGCGCCCAGCTGTTTTTGCAGCTCTCTGGATACTTTGAACGCCTGATTCTGAGCCTGGGTACCGGGAGTTTAAAATTGCAAACTGCATTTTCCTTACTCGAATCTTTCCCGTGTCAGTGCGTCTGGTGACGATCCCAGTCTAAGACCTCTTTGATGCTAAGAGTTTGGATTTTTGTGGAGGCATTTGGGTGCCTGGCGTTTTAATTCAGCTGCTTTAATAAGGAGTGCAAAAACATATATGTGTGTATGTATGTGCTGAGTATTTTTGTTTTCTTAAGTTTGTCTGGGTTGTGCTATATTCCGTCAGCTTGGGATCTGAGCCTTTGGGTTTCTGGAGGGTGTCAGCCCCAGAATCTGCCTGTAAACTCACTGGAAATGCTGTGATGAAGGCGAGGGGTTTAGGATGTGTCTTTGTTGGCATGTATAAAGGTTTTTTTTTTTTTTTTCCTCCTCTACGCTCCCTTAACGGTCTTGTTGAGGGATTCTGCGTTTTATTTTCCATTCTGTGTATATTTCAGAATCTCACATTGTGTTTCTCTCTTTCTCTGGGTGTTTCCCTCGGACCTTCTGTCTCTTTTTCTTTCTTTACTAGTAGGGCTACAGCCTAAGTTGGTTCCAGGGCTTGGGAAACAGCTCAACCTTGCCTTGTGGAGTGACAAGCCCAGCTCTGTCTCATTGGGCAGGGGTTGTGGATGTGAACTGACAGAGTTAGAAGGATTTTGACATGCAGATGGGAATCCTTCCTTCCCAGGATCACTGTCCTGCTCGGTGAAGAGTTAACTTGACTGTATCTTTTTATCTGGTTTTCGATTGATTCCCTTCAAGAGTACCCTGTGTTAAGTGTGTGTGGTTGTAGTTGACTAAACTTCCTTTACAAGTGTTCCAAGGGGCCTTCTTCTCCAAAGACCCTCAATTTCAACCTGTGTTATAGGACTCTACGTATTCACAAAATGTCCAGATTCTGCTTTGAACATTTTGGGTAATTTGTTATCAAGTCGTTTGCCTCCAGAAAATATTTCTTAGGCGTATTTTCTATCTCATCTTTTTGAGAACAACCTTTTATTTTTTCTCGTCGTTTTAATATCTTAGGAACAAACTGGTTTATCCTTTTAAATATTGTTTTATCCCATTTGTCATTAAGTAAATTGTGCCAGGAAACATTTCCCAAGAGGCTATTGGTAACATATGATATGATTCATCTGCTTCTACCATTTCTGTGCCTTTGCTGTGAGTGCCTGTGTGTGTATGTGTGTGTGTTTGCATGTGTGGTTTATACCAGTTACCCACCAGAAGAGTATCCTAATAAGCTTTTTTACAGATGCTAAGCCTCAGTTGAATTTAATCAAATTATTAATATGAGTTGATCTTTTGCCTACCGTATTCACTTCTTTCACGTTATTTATTAACCAATTGGAGAGGCATTACCTAGCAAGTAAAATGCCATAAGTATTCAATGTTCTCACAGTTTCTTTATGCATGATTCTTTTTTTTAAATAAATTCATGTTTCTTCCTTCTAGCTTGTTAAATTGGTTTGCTTTGGGGTGGGCACAACTTAGGAAAGAAGACTGTCTGTGACTTTGACTGAGGTTATTCTTGCCATGGAAAGGACAAGTATCTGGGATGAATGCAGGGGTTTTCAACATCAACCAGGCAGTGTCTTCCAGTGTGTGTGTGTGTGTGTGTGTGTGTGTGTGTGTGTGTGGGCACTCCAGCTCTGGAAAGGGGAGGCTCAAAGGGAATGTTGGCAGCCATCACAAGTATTTAGAAGTGACTGAATCAGCATTGTGGTTCCATATGGCGGTAGATGGAGGTGGGTTTTGAAATGTACTGTGGAATGCACCCCCTCCCTTAAAAGGGCTTGTAATGCTTTCATCGAAAGTGTTGATAAGGTGATGCTGACATACAGCGTCAGAATGCGGTGTGTGTGTGTGCGTGCGCGCGTGTGCATTTTTTCTGAGTTTCACTAAATGCCTGAAGTATAGTACAGGCAGACATTTCTTTTTGCCTGTCTGGTTGAGAATCAGGTTTTCCAGCCATACATCCCACCTTGCAAAAAGCTCACTGTCAGGGTGGGAGAGTTGTACCTTCAGGTAATCTCTCCTAGCCACTGCTGGCATGACAGTTTGTGTAGAAGTCTCGTGTCATTGCTTTTATTTAGCAGTCCAGACAATTGGCTGATGAAGGGTGTGAAACAGTTCACTTCAATCTCCACAAACCACTTACTGCTACAATCTATATGTCTTCTATCAGTACATCGCCACTATGTTTTCTCTCTGCTATTAATCTATAGCTATTACTGTATCTCTATTTAATTTTGATGATAGGAGGGCTAATCTATACTTTCAAAGTTGATCAGACGGCTGGATCAGGCAATATCTCTGATAAAGGACACCTTCACTGGAAACATTTTCTTTTATTATTATTTAGAAATAAGAATATTTCAGGAGTCTTTGTCATTCAGATCACTAATTGCATAAGAAAATAATGAAAACACAATTCTCTTATTTTGGAGGCTTTATCATTCTTTTTTCTAAAGGCACAAACTCTGATTAGGGGCCACTGAGTCTTCCTTAAAACATATTTTCCTGGAACGAAGTTTCAATTGCTTTCTTTGCCTCAGCCTTGACATCTCACCTCTCTTCCTAAACCCTCCCAGATTTGTTCCTAAGACAACTCATAAAAGCAAAAATCAATTGGGATACCTCAGGATCAAGTCTACCCTGAATGACCAAGTGAAAACGACATAACCCTTTTGCCACAAGGAACTTATTTATTCAGGCCAAAGAAGAGGCGACTTTGGTTTTTCAGTTATTTGACTTATTCCATTTCATTGATTCATATTTCCCAATGACTCTACTTTAGATTGGTATTTTCCTACAGCTACAATTTCTTTCTTTATTTTCCTCTTTCTCCTCTCTTTTAACATCAGAGATGTTACTACAGTTCGGAACTGGAAGATGGGATCATGTCGAACAGTCCATCTGGCATCTATATCTTGAGGCCAGTGATGTCATCACATGCATATATACCCACATCTGTATCCCTCTAGGATAGAGCATGTATCCTATGGTTGTAGACCATTGTTAAGATGGAAGGGACAGGCAGGCATTGTAGCAGCTGGCTTCAATCTTGCTGTCCAGGGAAAGTTTCTGCTTCAGCCGCTGTTCTTGACATACTGCAGTGGCTTTGTTTGGTGTCTTCTTGGGTGGTGAATTTTCTTCTCCCAGGTGAACTTCAAATTCACACATTCCCCAACATGGAATCTGCTCAGAGTTCCAAAGTGGGTACGCATTTCGACAGTCTTGCTTGGAGGGAAAATCCTAAATACAAATTCCAAGCTGGGTCAAAAGAGTATAGGTTTCGTTTTTCACAGAGAAATAGAAAACAACTACACACACTCATAACAAAAAAATCTAGAGATGCTTGATGTCCATCCTAAGTCACAGGGAATATACCAAAGAGCATCACACGGTAAGGTATGATGAGGCTACGGACACAACAGACGAGGTTTGTTTTCTGATGCACACTGCCTGCCAGATTTCCCCCAAGCTGTTTCACACTGAGTTCTAACTCCCTGAAAGAGGATAAGTAGCATATTAACTTCATTTTCCCTGTTCCTAAACACCCATCCATGTCTCCCAGTCCCGTTCTAAGAAAGCTTCTCATCTGTCAAATCCTGTTCACTCAGAACCTTTTTATCAGCCTACATTTAAAAACAAGTCAAATGCTTAAAATCCACATTAAAAGCAGGGGGGAAAGGGGACCTCTAAAGTGGGCCATGCCACTGTCAATATCCAAAGATTGGTCATTTTTCCCACTTAATGATGATCCATGTGGTTTGTTTTAAATAGTGAAGTGGTTTGTACAAAGGGTAATTTCTGGTAAATGAAGCCATTGCTCACTACGGACATCTTCAGATCGAAAGCAATTGAACTGAAACCTGCATATCAACCCTTTCTGTCTTTAATTAGAAAGTGGATCTCAGCTGAGAATCGCCAGGAAGATGGGCTCTCACACCGCCGCTGTAGGATGGGGGACCACCCCCCCATGCACCTGCCGCGGTTATAAATTTGGGAGATGCTAGGGAGGCCGTAACAATTATGGCTGCGTAGAAAAGTTCAATTCTCGTTCTAGTTACTTAGTGCTGCTGAACCTGATGATTTATAGGGGACCAAATGGCATTTTATCACCTTCTTTCTTCTCGGCTTAATCCCGTGTTGATTTATTAGATCGTGCTGTGGATTGGGGGGAGTCAATAGTGTCAATAATGCAGAAAAGAATTAGGATAGATTATCCTCATGTCTGAATTGTTTAAGGAATTTAAGTAGCCGGAATGAGCAAATTCCCAGGCCTGGGTGACTCTGTTAGAACCTAGGACCCTCTGTCTCTTTCTAGAGAGATCTTATGTCATCAATTGGTTAATTAACCAATCTTCCTGGTTTCTCCGATTTTTCCAATTAAGGGGGAAAGACATGAATTATTGGGCTCTGATCAGCCAGGTAAGGCCCATATCTCAGGTGGGCTAGGGTTCACCCTCTGTTTCTTCCATTTTAGGAATCTGTGATGGTTGATTCACCGTAGGGTTACTTGGACTGCCTCTGCCTTAAGTCTGTTTCATCCAACATTCACTCATGAAAACTGTAAACATCTGTTAGTCCGTAGACCCGAGTCCTGCGCCATTCGGCAGCTCTGTCTGCCATTTCGCGGCGGTTTCTGTGTCAGAACGTACAACTGGCCGCTTTTGCCTTTGCCCGAGTAGAGAAAGCCCATGTTATTAGTGCTCATGCCATCTGTTTTCCTTACAGCTGGCCCTTGAGTAATTGTCCAGTAGCTGATGGACTGAGGGTAGACAGTCTTTTTTAGGGTTTTCTGATTCATTTAACCAGGCTCTCTGCCCCCAAGAGAAAACATAATGCTTGTTTATTCATATTGGCTGGATAAAAACAGTGTAGTTTGTCAGGCAAATAATAGTCTTCTGGAAGAGAAATTGCAGCATTGTAAACAAAATCAGGTTGGTTCGTCTGTGCCTAAGGGGGCTGTATGATGCGCAGGAGATGTCGTCCGGTGAATGAGGCAGAGCTGACAAAGTGTGGGAGTAATTGCCCCATATGTAGAGACCTTTTTAATGGACCAGGAGAGGTGTCCCAGTGTGCTGTTTAATTCAGTGAAGAAAAGTGAAGAAAGTTCCATTCATCAATAAAGTTTCCTCCTTCCGGGCGCTGCCCGAGAGAGCTTTGCTGGGCTGAGAGCTCCTCTGTGGCTGCCTACCTGATGTGGCTTGCCTAGCCTGGCCCCGTGCAGAGGGGCTGTGTCAGATGGGGTCAGCTCTCAGGCACAATAGCTCGGGAGGGCCCTGGCCCTGGCCCTTCAACCACGCTGAGTGCGAGCCAGCTGGGGAAGTAAGCAGAGACCCTGCAGGCGGGCCCTGCTGGGAGAAACTCTTGGAGAAGGGGTTTTCTGAAGGACCCCCGCCAATTCCATTCCTGAGCCTGCATAGGGTTAGGAATGGGCTTATGGGGTTGGAACTTTCTGGCTCCTGAAAGGGTTTGGGGGGGAAGGAGTTTCACAGCTGTTTCTGATTTTCATATTGTGGCCCTGATTGATTGATTTCGGCTGAAAAAGAGCAAAAGATGACAACTTTCTGTTATTGCCTGGGATCCCACTTATGATTGCTCTGTTGTTAATATCCTTTTTTAAAAAAATATATATTTATTAAGCACCAGAGGGTGTAGAGAGCACTTTTGCTGTGCTTGTTCTGACCTGTTAGACTGTAGGCAGCATGATGGCAGATACGCCTTCATTCTGTTTTACTCTACCCACACTGCCTAGAAGAAAGTCTAAGACATAGTAGTTGTTCAATTTTTAAAAAATGCGTAATGGATGAATGAATGGGGACGTTTGAACCTTTTAAGCAGGAGGAGACAGTGATTGTCACTGCTTTTTATAGGTGTATACAATTACACATCCAATCATTCATTCATTTTTTTTCATTTGGCCACACAAAACACTGTTTCCAGGCATTGAGGATATTTCAGCAAAACAAGTAGGAAAGGTCCCTGCCACCATGGAGCTGACATTCTAGTAAAAGAATAGATGATGCAAAAGTAAGTGAATCAAGAGCTATTTTCAGATTGTGGAGAGTGCTGTGCAGGAAACAAGCAGGGTGATGGGTGACAGTCAGTGGCAGTTGTTGGTTATTGGGCTTTATCTGATGGGTGCGCCAGTGTGGGTCCCATGAAGAAGGTGATGATTTTCCTGACCTGACGATAAGAGAGCTTGGGGCGTGTGAAAAGTTGAGAAAGGTGTTTCAGGAATGGAGAAGAGCAAGTGCACCCACGTTGTCTGCAGAAAGGGTGTGAAAGACCTAGGGAGACAGTAAGCGGTGGAATTGGGTCACCTGCCAGTGTGATGGTCTCTATGGATAGAATGTGGCTTCTGTGACCCTCTGGGGCCATGTTGAAAAGAGGAGAAAGGACAGAAATCAATGTCCAGTGAACGAAGGAGACAAAACCCCTCTTGAGTTGTCCCATGGGACATTTGGAAACAGGTTTGGGGCTTGGAGGTGGAGAGAGGGTTTTGCTGGAAGCCGTAAGAAGGACGTTAATTGTTGAGCACCAAGAGTCCTGCTGGTATCTTCTGTCAAAACCCCATCAAGGTGCTTACACAGTGAGTGGGCTTATTTCATCAAAAACAATGAATGTGGTCCAGTGTTTCTAAAACGTCAGTCATTCAAGCATCCCCTTCCTAATCCTTGCCAATTCAGTCATCAATACAGTTGATATCCACTTAAAGATTTTAAAAATTCACTTACATGTTGAACTTCAAAGTAGATTGTCCAAACTAAAAATAAATGCATAAATAAATGGATCAATACATCCCACGAAATCACAGCTGTGCTGTTATTTTTCCCAATATACATTGAAATATTAGTACATTGAAATATTTATTCATTCACGTGTTCATTCATTCAGTCTATTGAATTCCTAATAGGTACCAGCTGATCTTCTACATTGTTTCAAGAAACAAAGCAAAGGCCCCTGTCCTCACAGAGGGTCCATTCAGTTGTTCATCCATGTGCCATCTTGTGAACTGTCAATGTAGTACCACGCTTTGGTTAACTCTGCCTGGGTCCATTGGGTTTCCTAGGAATCCCCTTCCAAGCCTGGCCTGGAATCGCTCATTTCTCCCCAACCCAATCTGCAAAAAGCAAGATTCTAGTCATCTTTGTGTCACTTCTTCTCGCCTCTGCCAGGGCAGCATTCCGAGTACACAGTAGAGAGAAATTGCCGTATATTTCACGTCTACAGCGCGTGGGGCGTTTGAGTTGATGAAGCCGGGGGCGGTGGTAATGCTGTGGTCTCTGACACTCAACCAGGCTCCAGGTGAGGGGCAGCCTCCTCCTCTTTTCATCCTGTTCTTTATGTTGTGTTTAAACACACAAAGAGTCAAAATTAGGAATTTTGGAGCCAGAGCAAAGCAAAACAAAACAAAACAAACAACAAAACCAAAGCATTCAGAAGATGAGTGTATGTTCCTGGGGATGTAATGACTTGTTTTTTTTCACCTTTTGCAGCTGTGGAACAAAGTACAGGCAGCTGTAGGATTTAAGAGCCTCAGCTTTCCTGGTACTGATGAGTAAATGCACAAAAGGTTTAGTCTCAATGAACCTTTTCTTTTTGGCGTTTGATGTTTGCCCAGGATTCACCTGGAGGACTAGATTCCCCTTATCAAAAACAACAGCGAATATCACCACCCTTCCCTGGATGGTTCTGCTTTCTCCAGGCATGGGGCAAGCTCTGCTCTTAATGCAAGGGTGAGAGCTGAGAGATATCCCCCCACCCCACCCCGCATCATGAGTCTTCCTCAACAGTGGGTAACATTGGCTCCGAAAAAGAGAAGGAATGGTGAGGTCGACAGGTTGCAGTATCCAAGTGTCCATCTCAAGGATCCTACAAAATTCAGATGAGAAACCGACATCATTTTAGAACCCGTTGGTGTCAGGTCTTTGCAAAGCCTAGTTTAAAAAAAACTGTTGTCTCTGGAGCTTGTATGTAGGACAGAAGTGGTAAGCTGAAGGCTTATCCCAACTCCATTACTCAATTAGTTGATTCAACTGGATTGAGCAAGTTACTTTACTTGATTTGGGGGCTTTAATTGCTTCCTCTGAAAAATTGGGATAAGAATAACTATTTCATACTGTTCTTTGTAAGATTAAGTATGATCTTTAGCACAGTACCTGGGACAGAGTGAGCAGCCAATATATGTTTATTAAAGAAGTGAAAGAGTGAATGAAAGAATTAATGAATATCTGTGTTAAAGAGGTATCTGTTTATGGAAGCTGTTTATTAAACATAATTTTTTATTTTCCATTTCTCCCAAATCAACGTGATATATGCCCCCATGGATTGCCAAGGACACACACGAGGCCTCAAATGGTGGCAGCGGTGGAGGTCGGTGTCTCTCTCAGGTCCCACGGCCCCTCCTACCTGTCCTGGGTCTCTTCCCCCTCCTCCTTCTGCCCCCTTTTAGTCCTGCTGCTGGTGTTGGCTTGTAATGTGGCCGCAGCTCAATTAATGCTCTGTGACAGGAGGAGGGAAAATAGAAATTGTCTTGCTCTTGTCAGTAGGAAAGTTATTTACTTTCAAAAGCTGACAGAATCACACTGCAGGGGCTTCATTTATTTCTATTCAGAATGTCATTGTTCTGTGATGCAAGGGACTTGAGCACAGGCATTGAAGTTCATTCCCATAAGCTTTCCTAGGGAGGGTTCCGGCTAAAGTGAAGATTGTCACCCGGGAGAGTCCAGAGGAGTCCTTCCGGGGCTTGGTGGTGTCTGGGTCCTTGGTTGACGCCTGGGTGGATGCCCCAGTTTCAGGATGGATTGTCCAGCTGACATGTGCATTTTTAGACCCTGGATCTGCCCTGTGAGAGGGTGCTTGTGTCATTGTGTCCTCTTTATTCTGAAGCAGAAGAACGAAGCGTTGGACTCTGAGCTTCACATCACTCTCATCTGAGCCGCTCCTGGAATTTCTGGAAATACAAAAGCACCTCTTGCAAATGGCTTGGCTTTGGGTCTATCGATTGTCTCTACTTAAACTCTCTGACAGGTTCTCTCATCCAAATAATCTGTATAAAGCTATGCATTTTTTTGCTTCCTTCCTTCTTTCTCCCCCCACCCCCAAGTGTTTGCACTGAACAGTTAAGTGGAGAAATCCTTTTCTTCAGGGTGCAATGGCACAACCTTCCACTGGGGGTCTCCGTTTAGAACATGTGACTCAGGATTCTTGAGAACTCTTTTCTTTTCTTTTTTTTTTTAGTCTCCTTTTGGTTCCATTCAAAAAGTGAGACTCCTCTCTAAGCAGGAAGAGATGCCGCTTCTAAGATCATGTAGATAAACAGAGAATCCAGCAGGCTTCACTGAGGATGATGATGATGATGATAAAATAATGAAAATAGTGAAATAATCAATAACTTTTATGGACTACGGGGTGACAGGCACACGACTAAACCCTTTTACTTGGATTACCTCATTTAGTCCCCCACAAAAGGCCTCCAGGAGGGTTGACAGGAATCAGGAATCATTTTTGTTTTTGTTTTTTTACGATGGGAGGCCTAGGTGGAAGAGTCCATATTTAAAACCAGACTATCGCCCTCCAGCGCCAGCCTTCTGAGCACGGTTCTGTGCTGCCCCCTTGGCCTCTCCCTGGCTGTGCAGGCTGCTGGCCCTGCCTGAGCCTGCCTTTGCTAGGCCATCTCTCTGCATTTAACCGCGCCCTCGGTTCTCTTTCCTTTTAAAGGCAAAACTTGTCAAAAAGGGAGAAAGTCCGGAGATCTCTCAACTTTAAAGCTTTCTGCGATTTTAGGTCGTTATGATTATTGTTGCATAAATAACAACACACAGCGAGGCTGTCAGACTCAGGGAGGGTGAGCCAGGGAGGGAGAGAGCTGATGGGAAGCGCTCAGAGAAGAATGGAGTGCGTTTCTCCACTGCCAGTTCCAATCCCCAAATCCCCGTTGTGCTGAGCAGCTCTCCAACCAACACAGGAAATGCAGTCATTGCCCAGCACCGTATTAATGATTTATACACC
The DNA here is from genome assembly GCF_003676395.1 of Aethalodelphis obliquidens. Classification (NCBI taxonomy): domain Eukaryota; kingdom Metazoa; phylum Chordata; class Mammalia; order Artiodactyla; family Delphinidae; genus Aethalodelphis; species Aethalodelphis obliquidens. Next base: position 7,491,398 of record NW_020837962.1, on the reverse strand, counting down.
CCGCACCACTGCTTTTGTTCACATGCAGGGCCTGGTCCTGTTAATAAAGGAATTTCTGGGAGTGGGGTCTGGGCTTACCAGGCTGTTTTCCTCAATGCAATGCAGGCTGCTTCATCAGTCAAAAGAATTTAGTGCTTTACAACCTTCCTGAGCGTGTGTGTGTGTGTGTGTGTGTGTGTGTGTGTGTGTGTGTGTGTGTGTTGTGGGCTTAATCAGATTCACCTCGGGACATTTCCATTGCTTTTCTGTAAAGAATGAATGAAGGAGGGGGTGCCATCTATCTTAGGTGTTTCAGGGTTGATTGGTTTGTTTCACAGTGGTTTGTTTCCCATTTGGTGTTCATGCTTTATGGTGTTGTCTGTGAAAAGGGGCTGACACCGTTTTATTAGCATAAAGAGATGCAGACCACATGAGAATCCCCCTTCCTTCCATAGCATCAAAAACAACAGAAGAGGGAGATGGCGGGTGTTCTGAAGGCAGAATCACTGTTCACTACAAGCCAACAGGACTTCATGTGTTCTTTAAACAATGGGATTTTTGAGCCTTTAAATTTTTTTAAATTATTCACAGAAAAAGAATTTGGCTCCGTTTTGAACATGAGGGAGGATATTTATTTTCCAAATTGAGAATTCTGGATCTAGGAAACTTGCTCCTGTCTAGTGAGCCATAGACAGTGGATTTTAACCTCCCTCTTTTTTTGTTGTTCCTAATTGAAAGGGAAAAAAAGTGTATAATCACATGGTGTATTTACAACCCTCAATTCTTTTTTCAAGATATCTGCAGAGAAAAGCCCTGGGTTTGGCCGGGGGGGGGGGGGGGGGGGGGCGGGGAGAGGGGAAAGGGGCGTATTGCACTTGTGTCCTCTTAATTGTACCATTCATTTCACTTTGTGTGTGTGTTTTTTTTGTGTTTTGTGTGTGTGTGTGTGGTTTTATTTCTTCCCCTATAGAACTGACTGATGACAACTAACAGAGATCTGAGTAGGAGTTTGAGGGGAAAACAGAATATTTAGAAAATTAGGATGATTCTTTAAATATGCTATCCAACCGGCTTCTTTTTATATAAGATAAAAGTTTGATTTTAGGGAAAAGCGCCTGACTTTCAAAAAAAGAGATGTAAGGCTTTTAGGAAATAAACATGTCAATTTAGTAGCGTTCCTAAATGATGCGTGAAGGATTGAATGCAAAGACAAATGAATAAAGCCCCAACCAACCCCCACCAAAACAAGGGCTTTAATTTCTTTTAGAAATGTGAAAGTTTTGGCTAACTGGTTCTCATTCACATTTATGCTTATGAGAAAATTAAAAACGTTTTTTGAAACTGTCCAGGGTCTTAGTCAACAGTAATGAAATTGAAACAAATATTCCACTGAAAAGACTACCTTTTCCAGTCTCATCTTCTTGAAAAGTGGAGAACAGAATGTACATATTTACATAAGTAAATAAAGAATGTTACAAACGTTTCTCATCACAGGAAATATGATACAGCATTTTGGACTAAGAAAGCAGGTGTCCCGCAAATGCAGCTTACATTCATATTGTACTGATTTTTGTGTTTGTGTTTGTCCTCTATTATATGAATTTGTGAGTGTCTCATTGTCTTTAATTATGTCTACGAGGCACAAGACAGCAGTCAACATCTGCTCCATTGTTTACTAGGTTTACATATAGCTTTGATGGGTTATTAAACAATCTATTTTTCAAACGGAAAACAGAGAAACAGGCCGAACCCGTATTATGGCATTTTGTAAAGACCCATTATGCAATTAGCACTTGGGATTTGTGCAAAGCTGGTGATTCACCCAAATAAACATCCTTTTATTCTGAGGGCTCTTCTTGGCTTTGTGAAAAATATACATTGCCCAAAAAATAAAATCACATTTCCTCCTTAATCACATAGCATGCCAAGATGATGTGTTAATATAAGGGATGGATCCTTCACTTTTTATATCAGAAAAAGAACAACTCTCCAAAATAACGATGTCTTTAATTCAAGCCAGCAATTACTATATTACATAAGACAACTATCAGCTGACACGTGAGACAGACTTTTGAAAGTTTACCCGATACTCTCAGAGAAGAGAAAAGCTATGTTCTTAACCATTTGTAGGATGTTCCTCATACTTCATGATCTATTTATGAGACTTATCGAGTCATCTACAGCAAAGCGTGTGACACCCATAATGAGTGGATCAGACCTCATTCTCTCACTTAAGTAACTGGTTAATAATTAATTCACTCGCTCATTCATTCAACAAATATTTACTTAGCCTCTGTTCTGCCTCAGAAATTGGGTTGGTCCCTAAAGACACACAGACAAGGAAAACCAACTTCATTTTTCCTTCATGGAGCTCACAAGTTTGTTGGAGACCTAAGTGATCACCATATATATCTGTATTGCAAGTGGTGATAAATGGTCCGAAAGAAAAGAAGAAGGGTCCGCAGAAAATAGTAGGGGTTGGATTCAGAGGTGAAGGGTGTTCTCTCTGGGAAAGGGGCATTGAGGCTGAGATCAAGTAGGAGGTGGACAAAGGGGGAGGGTTGGAGAGACCATTCACACTGAGGCAGAGAGTGTGTGTCCCAAGCCTGGGTGATCTCAGGGGGGCTGAGAAAAGGCCAGGGAGCCAGGAGGTCAGTGAGAGAGGGCAAAAGAGGCAGACAGGGGCCAGAAGCCATAGGGGTTTAGAAGCACTGATATAGAGGTTGGATTTTAATCCAAGAGAAATAAAAAGGAAAAAAAAAAAAAGCACAGAGGGTCTCTAAGCAGGGGGCACATATGACTGAATTTGACCTTTGAAAACACCAGTTTGGCTTTTCTATGGAGCACAGATTAGAGGGGGACAAGATTGAAAGCAGGGGCTCAGGTAGGAGGCCACTGCAATAATTCAGCCGCAAGAGGACGGTCACTGGGAATTGACAGCAGAGACGGACAGGAGTGAAAGTTTTGAAAAGTAAACCTGATCTTCTTTGTGACACCCGTCCACCCCCCACTGCAGGTGTTCAGCCAAAGAACACACGTGATATTCTGGAGAGGGGCAAGTGAGGGCTTGCGTGGGGATGGGAATCTCTCAGGAGGTACCACCCTGGAATACATGGGCCTTCACCGAAGAGAGTTACAAGCTAGTTCCAGCCAAAGCTCCCCGGATTCTAATTGGCCAGAGCTCAGAATCTCAGCAGGTGGTCTCGCACACTGTTTGGTAGCAGAGTTACCACACAAAATGACACCCAGATCAGCAGGGTGACCTCTCGTATCTTGGCAGCAGACTTCTGAAATCGTGAGTGAGGAGTGGAGAGCTAGTTGGATGAAATGTCCCGGGGGGCAATGCTCTATCCCCCACCTCCAGTCAAGGGAGCTCAGGAGTTAAATGCGTTCCCGTCGGTGTCAGGCAAAAGTGGCTTTGAATCTTAAAAACATAATGGAGATTATGGACCTCTGACCAGCTAAGTGGACATGTCTCTTAACCTCTCTGAAGCTTAGTTTCTACATTTGCGAAATAGAGGTAGTAGCAGGACCAGTGACATAGGGTTGTCATGAGTATGGCATGAGATTATTTGTATAGCACCCAGCACAGCGTCCCTGGCAAATGAAAGCTTAGTAAATGTTTTTACTCTTGGTAGTTGTGGTGGAGGTGCTGGTGATGGAGGGAGTGATGGCTGATGGCAATGGTGATAGTATTGGTACTGACAGTGGTGGTAGAGACAGTGGTGCTGATGCTGGTAGTGATAGCAGTGGTGGAGGTAGTGATGGTGATGATGGTGGTGGTGTGCTGGGGGTGGTGGTGCTAATTGCTCTTGGTGAGGATGGTGGTTGTGTTGATGGTGGTGGAGGTGCTGCTGACAGTTGTGGTAGTGGTGACAAGAGAGATGGTGGTGGAGGTCTGTTGGTGGTGATGCTGATGTTGGTGATACTGATTAAAATGCAGTGTAGTAGAGTAGTTTCAGAGCACCTGGATTGAAATTGGGTCCAAATCTGCCACTTGCTATCTTGTGTGCCCACTGGCAAGTTACCTTTCTTTGTTTCAGTTTTCTCATCTGTAAAATGGGGAGGATGATACTCATTGTCAGTCACTACAATGACAAAAGGAATTCATGTTTGTAAAAAAAACAACACAGTACAGCATTTATTCTAATAAATGAACTCTTCAATGAGCATAGAGTGTTTGTTAAATAACAAACTGGCCCTGAGTACAGCCTTAAGAAAAAGGTACCCAGTGGCTTCTTTATTCTTGATTTCGGTTTGCATAGTGAGCAGGAAGGCCATCTTCCCCTTTCCTTCTCTGCCAGACGCGCCCCCATCTCTCCATGTGTTCTGAGTATAACAGGTGTGTGGTGAGCTGGGATTCTGGCGGAGTGCAACATGAAAAAGACTCCCAGTAATTATAAAAATAACAACGAGGGCTGCTTAATGTGGTAGGCAGATGAGCACACCACTAACCAGAATGATAAATAGCGCCTGCAAATGTTAGGTCCCAGTGGGAGTGTGGGAACATATGGGGATAAACCACACTAAAAGTTGGGCATCGTTGGTAAGTTTCAAGCGGTTAAGGAAGGCCGCTCCAGTGCCAGAGTTCCTTTTCTTTTTTCTTTTTTTAGCCTGATTTTAAATCCTTCAGTTCCCTTTTGTCCCTTTGTTCCATTTTGGTCCTAAAAGGAATATTCATCTTTGAGGCCAGCCACAGAGCCTCCAAGGAAGTGAGGTCTGGGTTGTAATCATAACATACACAACCACCCTGGAATCTGTGAATTTCCACACTGAGCTCTATTCAATATTGTTTGGAGAGATGCAAACGAACACAGTAAATATTTTATGGAATGCCGACTTGTTAACAGAGTTCAGATCTGTGATAGGTGGGTGTGCATAAAAATAAGCACCTAAAACCGACCCAGCCCAATAAGTTTTATTTGCAGAAGGGGCAAACAGCTCTCTCTGGCAAACATTATTTAAAAAGAAGATGTGGACGGCAGTAGGTTGATTTCAGGTCGCTGTTTCTGTGTCTGGGTCTGAATATAGTTTGGAGGTGGTGCAATCTGTGTTGTCATGGCTCTGCAGTGGGATTTCTCTGGAAGGATATTTTGGAATTCTTGCTCACTGTTCATGCAGTTTTTCCTAGGGCTCACTTACAAGAGCTTTCAGCATGAAGGCAAGGGTTATAAGGTGGGTACCTGAGTGCTGGTGTTGGCTCCTGAGTAGATTTCCAGGATGCCTTACTTAGCAAATACATCAACATTTGTCGGTAATGGGAAGCACGCAGAGGAAAGGAAATAGGTTTTGGAAACAGACAGGCATGGCTTTGGCTATGGCCCTCTCACTCAACTAACTAGCCATGAATGATGTGAGCTCTCTGAGTTACACTTCCTCATCTGTAGAATGGGGCTATTACAGGCACCAATATCAGACACTTGTTAAAAGATTAAATGAATTAAGGTTTTTAAAGTGCTTAGAATGGTGTTTGACTCTTAGAAAGTGCTATAAAATGTTTGCTGATACAAATAAGCAAAAGGTATCTCCTGTGACTTTTTTTATGCATGTGTGGATGTGTATCTACCCTTAGTTGCAAGGGACAGAAACCCAACTCAAACTAGCTTAAGCAATATGGGACTTTATTGATTCATAAAACTGTGATGTTTGGGGTCAACCAGTGATAAGTGAGTAGTCACTTAGTAAGTGAAGTAAGTCAGGCAGATAAAGACAAATATTATATGATATTACTCATATATGGAACCTAAAGAAATAATACAGGGCAACTTATTTACAAAACAGAAACAGACTCACAGACATAGAAAACAAACTTATGGTTACTGAAGGGAAAAGGGGAGGGAGAGGGATAAATTAGGAGTGTGGGATTAATAGATACACACTACTATATATAAAATAAACAACCTAGATCTACTATATAGCACAGGGAACTGTATTCAATGTCTCGTATTAACCTGTAATGGAAAAGAATCTGAAGCTGTACACCTGAAACTAACACAACATTGTAAATCAACTATACTTAAAAAAAAAAAGAGAGATTAAATGAGTTAATACTTAAAGGGGTTAGAAGGTGTCTGGCAAATAGTAAAAGATATATATGGTTTGTTCCCAAAATATTTAAAAATAGATGTAGAATCAGAAACGAAACGAGGTCACTCAGGGTGGTTCCTGTTTTGATGTCCCCAGAGTGTCCCAGAAGGGCGCTGCTAATCTGGGAAGTTGAAAAGCCCACCTGTCAGAGGCTCTCTGTTGCCACCAGCTGCCTGGCCATGACATCGCGGAGAAACCATTTGCAGTGGTCAGCTCCTTGGCTCAGCCTTTTAGATGCTCAGCTGCACAGCTTGGTCCTGGGTCCTTCCTCTCTCTGTCTTGGCTACAAGACCAGACTGCATCGTCTCTGAAAACACAAGCATATATTTCCTACCTCCATTCTCCCCCAGCTCTGGGTTTGGTGGATGCCCTTCTATGCCTAACACCAGCTCGTTGGTTTGATATTCTCTGTTTCCTGGCCTGAAAGCTTCAGCGGAGAGAAAGCAATCCCTGTTGGATGATTGTTCATTATTGGACAAGAAGGCTAAGGATGTGCATTTGGATTTCTTAGTGTCTGCCTTGGTTTTACAATGTAGATGCCGCAGCATCTTCCCAAGTTGTTTGACCTTCTTGCCTTCTTGAAACCCTCAGCCCTGCTGAGCTGTGGCAAGAGTTCTTTGAGTGGCAGGTATACATCCACAGTGCCGGTCAACATGATTCCATGTGAGAACGGTCACCCAAGCTGTCACTGCGAGACTGACTAAAGGGATTCCGACTCTCTCCATATCTTTCCTTCAGAAAAAGCATAGCATATATTGGCTACATACTTCAAAATCTGATGGAGGTTCAGAGGGCCCTCAAGGGTCCACAGATGAATTCAGAGGGACCATCAAGTCCCTGCAATGATCTGCAACATTTTGTGAGTTATGTGCAGTTTTCTGGGATGAGGGCAAAATTCTCAGAGTGGTCCATGCATCAGAAATGAGAGTGAAGAACCATCTCTTCACCCCCAGAAGAGGCATTCAGACAAGAAAGCCAAGGACAAGATAGCCCAAGGAGATAAGGAGCCCTGGAGGTTGAGATGGTGCTTAAGCATCACAAAGAAAGGTCACAGGGTCATCTCTTTAGGGCTTTTTCTCCTGGATCACCTCCTCTTTTTTTTTTTTTTTCTCCTTCCATGGTCACTCTTTGCTGATGTTCCCATGTGCCAGCCATTTCCACTGCCTTGGACCTCCTCTTCCTTGGGAGGTATTTTTCTGCTTCCTGATGACTCAGTGAGGTAGGATGGGGTGGGGGGTGGAGGCCAGCACTTCTCCAGATCTTCAAGTCTTGTCCGTCTGTCTTTCTTGGCTGTGGTTTTGTCTTGTGTTGCCTTTAATGGCAATTAGGGTGCTTGAGATTGAGGGATTGAGAGCAAAGGAGATAAGGGATCCACTCAGCTTGAGTTCAGTCCAGGGCAGCATTTCTCAGAGTGTGTTCATGATTGTCACAGGCCAAAAAAGGGTTTCTCGTAGTTGTTAGGCACTGGGGCTTCTGGCCCATTCAAGGTGCAGCTCTGTCATTTACTGGCTGTATTTTCTTGGCCAATTTACTTTTCCTCTGAGTGGATCTATTTTCTTGACTGTAATGTAATACATTTAACAGAATCTACTTCATAGGAATTTAGAGAGGATCACCTGAGATAATGCATCTGATGAAATTAGTGCAGGGCCTGGCACAAAGTAAGCATTGAATACATAGCAACTGTGATGATGATAATGGTGATGGTCACAAAGATTCTGATGAAGGTGAAGAAATAGGAGGAGGGCAACTAGGAGAAGCAGTGAAGAGCTTTGCACAGGGACTGACATAATTTATTATTCTCAATAGCCAGATATTGAAATAGACAGCAAAATGGATGGATGAATGGATGGATAGATGGATGGATAGATAGATGGATGGATGACCAGTCAGTCATCAAATAATCTCGGGAATGTCTGCCTCAAACAAGGTCAAACAGGTTTCTATTTTTTTCCCCTTGCAGGACTTTTCAGGTGCTTTACTATGCTATGCACCATGAACCCCCAGCTGGGAGAGAGAACAAGCTGAATTTCTCCCACTTCTTTGGCCACGTGGTTCTTTTTACAATAAAGCATCTCATGAGGCATCTTTAGTGCAGAGCTAGCTTTGGGAGAGGCCAGTCCAGACTCTTAGTCTCTCAAGGGAAAAGGATGTGCGTAGAGCTCAGGTGGTTCAGTCCGTTCCCAGAGAGTAAAGGGCGTGCATGGGGTTGGGACAGAAAGACCCAGTTCTGAGTCCTGGAGGCTCGTGCTATTTGGAGCGGGCTCTGTACCCGGCTCCTGCAGGGACCTGCTTGCAGCACACGAGGCAGAAGACGCAGGGAGGGCATGAGCACGATCTGGGGGGGTGGCTGATTATTCATCCCCCATCCCGAGAGTCCCCAGGGAGTATTTGTTTGCCTGGAGCAAGGTCAATACATTCTCAAACCCAGTTGCCATTCATCCCCAGACAGGTCAGGGGTCAGTTCCTGAAGCATGTTGATCTCAGCAGAGATGATGTGCAGGGTTGATATTCTTAGATTTGCTCATTCAGCCAGTCAGTCTGGCTTTCAGAGGAGAATCAGGTCAGGAAGGGCTTAATGATCCAAGAGGAGCACTTGTGCTGCCTCCGCCACTGGGGGCTCGAGTTTCTAATGATAATCAGCAGCTTCTTCACTTACAAGACCTACTGGAATTTTCTTTGTGCATGTTCATAACCACTTTTTTGGGGGGTGGGGGGCGGGCGCGATACTGTTGGGTAGGAGTGACCCAGTGTCCTGGATTCTTTGGGTTATTCCTGTTTCAGAGGCACTACTTTCTGCATCCCCATAAACCCTCAACTGTGTTTGAAATTCTCGTATTTTGTTTTCAAAACGGTGTCTTCCGTGTACAGAAGCTACGCCCACAAGCTCGTTAGCCTCTCTGTCTGAATTTTTGGTTTACATCCCGGAAGAAGAAGGTAGGTTCTTACAACCAAAAGGCACATCACAGGTAGCACCTGTAAGAACTATTTTATTTAACCAATTAGAAGTTGAAGGGAGGAAGGGTTTGGGGGAGGTCTGATTTGAGCTGGTTTGATCCTTGGAAGCAGATGCTGCTAATGTGTTGTTACTATGACAACTACTGCACCCACTATCTGCTCAGAGCCAGTCCCTCAGCTAAATGTGTCTGTGACTCTTTTAGTCAACCTGTATATGACTCTTATTTAAATCTCTAGACCACCCCATGAGGTGTGGTTACTAATCATATTCTTACTTTACAGATAATAAATCTGAGGCACAGAGACGTTACGTAACTTGCACCAGAACACACAGCTAGAATCCGGTGGAAGGGTCGGGCAATAGGAGATGATAGTAATGCCACAGTGAGAACTGATGCTTACTTGGTACTTATCACTCGTGTCAAAGCTTTCCGTGCATCACCTCATTTACACGTGTTGACTGAACCCAATGGGCTGGGGATGTGTCTTCTGTTCCCAGGATGTGACTTTCCTAGCTGGATTGGTCCTTTGCTGAGGTTACAAACGAGGTGACTATAACTTGGAGAACAGCTGATTGGTGGCCCGGTACATCTACCCACAGTCTGTGGAAGCTTTTCCTATGGAAGGTCTTGCCTCCATGGTAACTCACATGATACTTTCAGTCTCCCCTCTTCCAGGAACTCACCTGTCAGTCCTCGGCCTCAGGGCCATAAGCATCTTACGAACTTTTTCTTTGAGGTCCATTTCTTTTTGAGGTAAAGCCCTTCCGTGCTGTGTTCTTACCTGCGTTGGATTGGGTTTGAATGCATGCCTGGTGGTGAGTGGAGTTTATCAATTTTGGTTCGAGTCGTTGCTCTAGAGTGGTCATTTGTCATGGTCTAGCAGAGGTTAGGGGTGTGTCGAAGGGAAAACTGGCTCTTGCTAAATAAGAAAGCATCCATTTTTGCTGTTTAACCTCAGACAAGTCACTTAACCTCTCTGAACCTCCCTATCATCCTGTGGCTACCAAAGGTAATTCTCAAGTGCCTACTGAACATCTACTCTATGCCCAGTCCTGTGAGAAAGACAGGAAAACAATGATGGAGGAAATAAAATAGAAGCATACCTGGAAGTGATTCCTAGCCGGGTCTCTACCATGTTAGGTCAAAACACTGCTGGTCTTTTGGGGGCTTAGATAAGTGGGGTCGTAAGTGCTAGAGAAGGTGGGGAGGCTGCCTGGAGCATCAAACGTGTGGCTGCTTGCTGAAGCAGGGGGTGTTCATGGGTCGTGTGAGGGAACAGAAAGACTGAAGTTTCCTGCAGAGACCTCGGTGTGGGGTACACATGGGGCATTGAGGAGGCAGACTTGACCTGCGGATTGGGATGATTAGAAAACAACTGACATGGGTACATGAAAGACACGCCAAAGAAGAAAACATCAAATAAACCAGCACCTTTTGAACTTTCCAAGTGCCAGGAACACCCATATGCACCCTTGTCATTTCACGGCAGCAGCGTACCTGTGCGAAGGGCCAGGTGTTGTCCCATTTTACCCCCAAGGAGACCAGGGCTCAGGGCTAAGTATTTCCTTCCGGTCAGATCTTTAAAAGGATGACAGAGCCAAGATCCCAACCCATACTCTCCAGCTATGAAACTCACGCTTTTTCTACTGTGCCCAGATGCCCCTGGGCATCACTTGAGATGACCTTGGAAATGTGTAGCTCTCAGTGGTCTGGAGACCCCTTGCAAAGGCAATATGTGAAAGCAGCTTTACTTGCGTTTGTCCAAAGCGTTCATTCAGTCCGTCATTCTCTTGAGAAGCATTTGGGGAAACGTCATTTGTCTACTCAGCATTTTAGTCATTGGGTGAATAAGAATGAATGGCATGCTTCCTTTATTTGAGCCAGTCTACCTTCTAGAAGGAGTCATCACACTTAAAAGAATTATTATTATACAATGCTAACATGACTTTAGGACACAGGTGACAGTGTATTTAGTTCTGCCTGGGGTGGTGGGGAAGGTTTTGTGCATTTGACTTAGGCCAGTAATGTTGAATTGGAAGGAAGGGAGGGAGGGAGGAAAGAAAGAAGGAAGGAAGGAAGGAAGGAAGGAAGGAGAGGTAGTTCTGCATAGCAGGCAAATTTGTAAGGAGTCTTAGATGCATGAAGGTGTTTGGCAAAGGCAACTTGCCAGTGTGGTTTGCAGAGAAGAGTGATTTGTAGAAGGAAGGACAGTGTGTATTGGAGGATGAATCTGGAAAAGCTGAGGAATATTGTGAAAGGCCTTGAAAACTATAGGAAGTTCTCTGTCATGTAACTTGGCCTGGAAATGGGGAGGTATGGGTAATTAGATAATCTGCATAAATTCATATTAGGAGATAACCACTGTTAATATCCAAAAGCTAAGGAGTATGTTTAATGCTTTCAGAGGAACACTCAGTTTTATGCTTTTTGTTTTGTTATGTTATGGTGGACAAGTGGCAACTGACATCCGGCTGCTTTTCAAGAAGCAGGTAGAGAATGATGGAAATGGTCTCACGAGAGCTCCTAATCTGGGGAGGGGGCAGCTTCTTCCCAGGCTTCAGGGACAGTTGGGCCAAGGGAATGTGCACCAAGGTTTCTAGACCTTCCAGTCTTTCAAGAGTTGTTGTAGATCTACGTTTTATATAAGCTGCCTCCGTTTAAAAATATTAGCTTATTTTTACACAATGCGGACAATTCCTCCTCCTCCTGGTCATCAGCATCCTCAGCATCCATCATCCTCAGCATCCTCAGTATCATCCTCATCTGTGAACTGGATTTGGTCCATGAGGCTGCAGTTGGCTCTGTTGACCAATAGAATCCACAAGGCAGGAATCAGTCTTCTCTGAATGCTCCCCTTTCCCATCCTCCAGCCAATGCTTGTGTTTCTGTTCTCTTTCCTTCTCTTACATGGGTACATGGGTGTTTAAACTTGGGGTGGCTGCTGCTCGGAAGGGCTGCTGGTGGGCAGAGTCATCCTCATGTTAGCTCTCAGGATCTGGGGAAGGAGATGTAGTATCTGACAGCATGAGAGGAACCACTTTAATCCAGGAAAGGAAAAGAGAAGGGGGTGTCATCACGGAAGGTGGAGAAAGACGGGAGAATTTCTGGAGGGAGGATGGATGAGCCTGAACTAGCAAAGGCAGGCTAAGAAAAAAAAAAGGCTTGATGGAAATCCCCGACACAGGGATAATTGACAGAACTGGCACCAAAGAAGTGGCAGGAAAGCCAGAAGCAAGTGAAGAAGCAGAAGTAAAAAATGGAGTATATACCTGTCATATGAAGTCGGACTTCCAGAGGTTTGTAAAATATATGCTCTAAATGAAGGGTCTGCAAACCACAGCCTGAGAGCCAAACCTGGCCTTTGACTGTTTTTGTACGACCCTCGAGCTAAGATTGGTTTTGACACTTTTAAATGGTTGGAAAAACTCAAAAGAAGAATATTTCGTGACAGGTGAAAATTATAGGAAATTCAAATTTCAGAGTCCATTTGCTTATTGTAAACATTTTCACATGAAAACGGCAGAGTTTTGAGTAGTTGCAACAGAGAGTTTAAGGTCCATAGCACCTAAAATATTTGTAATCTGCCCATTTACAGAAAAATGTTTGCCCTCCCCTGCCTGTGATGGCCAGAGTGATGATGATACATAGCCCTTGGTTTACATTCAGTCCCTTTTGGCAACCTACCTATGTTTTCTACCTGCTGCCAGAACTATCTCCCGTTCTTCACCTTATTTTTTTATTCTACATTTTTTTTAAGTTCCTGCAAAATACTATGAGCTTAATACCACCCATTAGACATTGGGTAGATAACCATTTACCATGAGCCACTGGAAAGCAGAGATACATGGAATGTGGTACCTGCACATTCAGTGGAGGAAAGGGACCCAAGAGGAAAGAATTACAGTCCAGTAATACTGGATGCTTCCCATTTGGGAAAACAGGACCCATTTTAGAAAAAAGAGGTTTTGCTTAGTGACCATTATTTATTTTTATGTTTTATAATGTCATAAAGTTTTGGGGGTGGGTTTTGAACAAGGGTACATTCTGTTCATACCATTTTACAAGTATAACCACTACAATCATACACGGCAGTAATATCTAAATATAAAATCAGAATCAGAGAAAATGTGAATAACAGGACTGGAGGTGGTGAGAACAGGAAGATGAAAACACAAATATGCAGGCAGTAAAGGCCAATAAAATGGACAGAGTTGAACCTGTTTTGGGGCTCTGAGCTTCCTGGACGTCAAAGTGAAAAGGGTCACAAAACAATGCGTCTTTATTTTCAGAGTGAGGAAAAGAGATACTCATTACTCAGGAGCAGAAAAGCTTTTGTAGCATGGAGTTCTTAAAAAGAAAAGAGAAAATATCCTCTGCAAATGATATAGTATACATCTATATGTCCTGTGTGTACAGGCACACCTCGTTTTATTGTGCTTCACAGATACTGCGTTTTTTACAAATCGAATGTTTGTGGCAACCCTGTGTTAAACAAGTCTGTGGGCACCACTTTTCAAACAGCATTTGCTCGCTTCATGTATCTGTGTCATATTTTGGCAATTCTCTCACTGTTTCAAACTTTTTCATTGTTCTTCTGTTTGTTGGTATATATGATCACTGATCTTTGATGTTATTACTACAACTTGCTGAAGATTCAGATTATGGTTAGCATATTTTAGCAATAAAATGTTTTTAAACTAAGTTATATACTATTTTAGACACAAGGCTGTTGCACACTTAATAGACTACAGTATAGTGTAAACATAACTTTTATATGCCCTGGGAAAGCAAAAATGTATGACTTGCTTTACTGTGATATTCTGTTTATCACAGGGGTTTGGCATCCAACCACGATATCTCCAAGAACTACCTATAATATGTTTCTGAAATGTATCATCAGGTTCTTTAAAAAAAAACACATAGAGTAATACACAGAATAATCTTTTGTATTTATGTAACTCTTACAGTTTCCAAAACACTCCCACACTTTTGCTTATCGGAGCCCTCTCTGTGAAGGGTAAGTGGGTATTGTCACTCCTATACGAGGTTCAGGAAACAAAGTCTAAATGTGTACGTTTCTGGCCTTCATGACTGAATTAAGTTCCGACTCCTGGTCCAGTGGTCTTTCTACTTTATAACACCAGAGACATAGTACAATCTGACCCACCCCTTACCAAAGTCAGGAAGAGCTCTCCCCTCCCAGGAAGCTGTCTCATGGCAAGGCCACTGTCCTCACTGGTAACTTCTCAGAAGCGCAGTGTTGAAAGTCAGAGTCAAAAGCTAAAATTAGAAATATCAGGCTGTTAAGTAAGAGGGGTCAACTCGCAGCTGTTCCTGGAGCTTTCTGAATTGTAACAAGGTGGCCCCTTTGATACAGGAGAATCAATTACACAGAAACCTTGTCAAGATGGCCCAAATTCAGCCTTAAATAATTGAATTCTCTGCCAAATGCTGTCCACTGTCGTTATCTAGAAATGTAATTATGCAGCTAAATCAAGCAACTAAAATTAGTGTCGTGTAAAAACACCTTGGTGATCTAGAAGTGGAGGAATTGACATTTGGATTTAGAAAAAGCCGATAGTTGAATATGTTTTGCGGTGTCTGAAGCTCTCCAAGTTTCGACAAAATCCATATCTCGTGTCCTATTCCAAGTTCAAGGTGGAATGTGGTAAGCAGGTGTCCGGTTTGAAGGTGATTTTCGATGATCCCTGGGCCTTGAGCATAAGCTGAGTGGGCTCACTCTGTGCTCTCGAAATTGGGAAACTCTCAACACGCCCACATTCTTTCCTGGTATGCAGATTAGAAGAGTGCCAATTTGAATGCTTTCTGCGCCTTCAATCTGAAGTCAAAGATGTGTCTATACCAGGTATTAGTAGAAGAACAGGAAACACGGGATAAGAATGGCAAATACTGTACACATCTTGTATTGTACACATCATGATAGGATGCCAAATACTTTACTTGTCACACAACCCTATGAGGATCTATTATTATCTCAATTTTCCAAGCGGAGAAACTAAGGTTCAGAGATGCTGAGTAACTTGTTCAAGAACACACAGCTATTAAGTAGGACACACAAGTCAGTATAATTCCAATTCATGCAATCCCATCGAAGTTTATCTATTTCCGTGTAATGTATCCCAATCACTTGGATATTTTCAAACATCAGAAAGATTTCAAATACTAGAATGTGTTTTTCATCTGCAGTTTTGGCGTTCATTTGCTATGCCTTTAAACTCAGGGAGCAGGGAATCATCTCTTATTAATAGATTGCATATTAAAATATAACAATTGAAAGCTCAAAGACAAAAAATGTTTAAAAAAATTTTTTTAAGGCATATGAAGATCTGTTACAGAACGAAATACTACTGTAATGGATATCGTGGCTGATTAGGAATTGTGTTTGTAGCCTGACACTGCCTCTCACACGTGTAGGGCTGTGAGCAAGCAGTTCAACTAGTGTGAACCTCATTTCCCGTGTGGACCAGGAACTGATAATAGTACCTACTTGGGAGAGTTGTGAGAATGAAATTACAAAACATATGTAAATAATTTAGCTCATCCTGCGTGCATAGCACACACTGAAGATATTCGCTGGTGGTATTATTATTTGCACAAATCGCCCTTTAAAACTAAAACCAGAGAGAGAGAGACAGAGGATAACAAACTCGACTAAGTATCTTCTTCATTTCTTTGTGATCAGTACCAGAGGCTGCCCACATTCCCCTACTTAGGTTTTAAGTGGCAACTGATAATCATATCAATTTACATTTCTCAGTTTTCCTCTCTAGACATCCCACGCAGACTCCGTCCCTTGCCTTTTGCCCAAATTCATTAGGAAGAGCCCAAATCTCCCAGCTTGACCAGCTCTCTCCCAGTCTCTTAGTCTCTCTCACTCTCTCTGAGAACTAAATTAATGAAGAGTATTTGGTTAGTCATGTTAGGCAAGCCGTTCCCAAAATAGAACCTTCCATTTTGGTAGCTTCAACCCTGCAGCTGCTGTGTCTCTCCGTCGTCTGGGAGGAAAACTTTCACATTAAGAGTTGCTGATGCCGGATTTTCTTTCTCTCGCCTCTGCGCATTGATGAGCGCTCGGCTCCTGACAGGAGCGATCTGGCTCTCAGCTTTGTGGTTCCGAAGAAGTTGGGTCTATAGATTTTCCCCTAACTCTCTCCATTGATGCGTTGAGCTTCTGAGGGAATCCTACCTTCCCGTAAAGCATGTTGCCTTCTCAAGGAGTCCTCCTGCATCCCTATGGCGTGCCTATGATTGTTCCAGCAGCCCCCTACTTCCCCGGACTGATCCAGGTAATTCAAGGCCACTGCCAGCAAGCAACTTAACTCCAGAGCACTCAAAGTAATAATTGGAATTTTTATGGTTGAGAAAGCAAACACTTTTAATACAGGAAAAAGCTCTCGTGTAGTCAGTGGGAAGACAGTAGGAAATCAAAAAGATGGATCACCCTAATCTGGCTATTGACATCTCTCATGGCTGAATAAATGGTGTAGTTGAGCTATATTTGCTTGTATTGATCCGGCTGCTGTTTAACATTCATGCCTTTGCTTCGGGAGGTTGACCACGGGGCAAAGGATTTGCTCTCCCTCCCAGCTTTCTGAGGGACTCAGTCTCCCAGAGCAGATCATGAGGCAGAGTACCTGATCATGAGGTGAGTTGGTTAAGCGCTTTCACCCAGGAAATAGAAGGAGCGTGAAATATGCATTAATCCTTAGCTTCCCCTTCCCGTGGATTGTCTATTTTCATAGAGGCTCCCCCCACCCCACCCCCTAACCTGGGTAGAGTGGTGGCATGGAGGCAAAAAGGAACACTCTACTGATGGTTAATTATGAAGTTCAGAGATTATCCTAGGAATTCCTTACCAGTTGAAAGTGAAGGATTGAAATGTGTGTTGGTATTACTCTTACGGCTATTAATTTTGTGTCAGGAGAATCATCAAATAAGATATTTGGGGCCTTTTATTTTTCCGCATCGTAAGCGTGACTTCTTAAGCAGGGTTGGCTTCTGGATGTGTGTCTGAATTTCTCTGTGGAAGGCTAACTAGTGACAGAGCCTGAACATCATAGGAAACCCGGGTGTTTTCCACTGTGGTTTGTTTGTTGTTTGTTTGAGAACAACAATCTCTTTGTAATAAATTCTGTATCTCGTTTCTACAGGAAAGGAAAACTGCACGTAGTTAGGATGTCCTTTTCCCTTCAGCCTTGTGCTTCTGCCTCCACAATAGTTTAAAATTCTGCAACACCCTAGCTCATTAATTAAAATTTCTGGCGAGGGCTCTGGTCAAACCCTTTTCTCCTATGCTGAATGCTGTTGTTACCTCTTATAAACTGTAAGAACCTTGGTGATTTGAGCCATTCAGGAGTGATTCCAAGTAATCAAGCAAAACCTTCTACCATCCCAGATTTATGGTCCTTACTGATTTTGGAGGCTCCTATATTATTGTGAGAAATAACAGACTGCTTGGAGAATGGTCCTTAACAACATGGAAATTATTCCATCTTTCCGGGCATAAGCAGGGCCAGTGTGGCCCACCCGAGGTCTGAAGTAGAACTCAGTGGCAATCTGGAAGGCCTTTGCTTCCGCTGGAAATTTGGGGTGAAGTTTAGCCATTGGAGTTTTGTCAGACGCTCTGCCACCCTGTCTGATAAATAATTACAGGCAAATCGTGCCCTTCACTCTATGCTGATTGATGCTGAAATTGCTTTAGAAAGTTCTCATAAGTTCCTGTTATAGATTAAGTGCCGGTGTAGGAAAAATAACGGCACCCACTGAAATGGGTGAATGTAATCAGGCTTAATGGACTCGAGAGCTTGTTGGGAATTAAATAACTATCGATTCGCTGGAATGTTGCCGTCATTACAAAATGCCACTCTGGACGTATTACCCCAGTGATAGATGAGAAGACACCCGGGCGAGCAGAGAAGTTGGGGGCCCAATTTCTTCCTCCTTTGCAGAGTGTTTGAGAAACATGTCCAGTTATTTGGGGAAGGAACAAGTGATTTTACTTGCAAATCTTCGCTGGATCATACTTTGTTTTCCCAGGTGACACTCTGCTAACTAGTTGCCCTTAAGTCAGGAAAGCAGTGCAGCGGGGATCCTTAGCCCAGCTGCTGTGACATCGTTCGTCTTCTTCCTCTCCCACCCACCATGGATCACACTGAAATGCTCTGGGCAGGGAGAAACTGACCTTATTTCCGGTGTTCTGAGACAGCCTGTGTTATTTATCCAGTGGCATCAACTGGAAACTCAAACACTCCATTGCAGCAACATTTCCAAGCAGAGGAAAGGCAACTCAAAGGGCGAAAATCTCTCTCTCTCTCTCTCTCTCTCTCACACACACACACACACACACACACACCTTTCAGCTGATGCTTCTGATGCCAGCTGCCCTGCATGCTTGCAGACTATATCAGCTTGCTGACCAATTTGTTGATTTTGTGCGTTTCTTCCCAGCTCTTTGAGATGCAAGGGCTTTCCTAGAGGCAATTAAGGTGGCACCCACACCTTCATAATGTGATCAACCAGACAGTCAAAGGATCCAAAATAGAGTGTGTACTCCATCCTCGGTAGTAAGTTCCCTGTGACTGGAGATATGCAAACAGCTGTAGGGGCCACTTAGCAGGGTTACTGTATCAGAATTTAAGATTCCTCTCAAGGTCTTTCCAACCCGAAGAGCCAGTGATTCTATGGCATAAGAACTTCCTTTTCATAATCCTTTCAAGTGCCACTTTTTTATTGCCCTGTTTTCGTCTGCTCAGTGCAAAGGAACAAAAAAATAATTGATCAGACATCATAAGAGGCTTTTAGGAGAGCATCACCTTATCCTGCAAAGGCAGTGAGTGAAGATGTTTCATAATAATTTGGGGGACATTACTCAATAGGGTTTTTTGTCCCAAGAGTAGATTCAATAGTGACCACTGACCTCACCTGCCATCCCATAGGAAAACTAGAATCTTTACCATATTGAATCTCCTGAACCCATCTTTTGATGTCTGAACTTGTTGAATAGATAGCAAGGCGGGTAGTTTTTCCTTCTAGCCACGTAAAGAACTCCAGAGTGACTGTGGAGGATTGAGCTGAAACAGTTTGGGCAGTTTCATGGGGAGTGAGAAGCAGAAGAGGGAAAGAGCAGTATTGCCAAGTGCAGTGTATAAACACTGCTCCTTTACCTTTGCTGTAGACTTAATCTTGGTATCTCTGGATAAGAAGAACCAATGTGTCTTCCCGTTGAGCCTCTTTACTGCTTCTCAATTTCCAACAAAACCTTGAATGACCAATGAGTTATCTGACCGGAAGACAAAGGAGATTTGACAAGTTGATTGTCAGTCAATCTTGAGTCCAGGGAGCTCCCAAGAGGACTTACCCCAGCCGTGGACCATGCCCACCCCGTGTCAGACGATATCATCCAAACAAGAGCTTTGTAACTGATTAGTCTGGCTGGTGTTTGGGTCTAATGAGCCCTTGGCTCTGGGTTCAAGTTCAGCCTTGAGCCCCTCACTCTAGATATTTGTCCGACAGATATGCCCTTTGACCATCATGGCTAGATCATTCTCCACACCGGGACAAATCATTCTCATCTCATCCGTGTATTACAGATCAGGTCAGGAGACTGTTTTCCTCGATGGAGGGCAGTGTAAACACAGCCACGTCCACCTCACCATGCATTTGTTAATTTAGTTATTCAGTCGCTGCCCACATATTCCATATCAGGCACTGTTCTAAGCCCCTGGAAAACAAAAGTGGCAGTTACAGCTACTGACCGGTGGGTTCACAGCCCAGTGAAAGAGAGCAGGAGATAAACTAATACTACAGTAATACTACTGTAAATCTAATACTACAGTAAAAACAGCAGGAAAGCATGATAGGTGATAATTATTGAGTACTCGCTATGTGCCAGGCACTGTGTTAAGTACTTAGATATATTATCTCAATTTATT
Organism: Aethalodelphis obliquidens; assembly: GCF_003676395.1. Taxonomy (NCBI): domain Eukaryota; kingdom Metazoa; phylum Chordata; class Mammalia; order Artiodactyla; family Delphinidae; genus Aethalodelphis; species Aethalodelphis obliquidens. The sequence continues at coordinate 7,471,420 of NW_020837962.1, read as the reverse complement.
CTAACAGTACCGTAGTCCCCCCTTATCTGAGGGGGATATGGCCCAAGACCCCAGTGGATGCCTGAGATGGTGGATAGTACTGGACCCTAGATATATTGTGTTTTTTCCTATACACACATATACCTATGATAAAGTATAATTTATAAATTAGGCACAGTAAGAGACTAACAATAACTAATAATAAAATAGAACTATTATAACAATGTAGTACAATAAAAGTTATGTGAATATGCCCTCCCCAATATACCTCTTCCATCTTAACTAATCCCTCCTCACACACTGTGGCCGTAACTTTTGCATTTTGAGGGGAGACAGCAAAACTACACACATTGCTCTTTCTTTCTTTGAAATGTCATGGAGAAGATTTGTTCTTACCCTAGATCTTAGCGATCTCAGCATACAATTTTGTTTCTTTCCTTATTAAGTCGTGAATTTTCACCTTTTCATTTAAAGGAAGCACTTGACGGCTTTTCTTTGTCCATCTGAACTGCCAGCATCACTAACTCTTGTACTTTGGGACAATTATTAAGTAAAATAAGGGTCAGTTGCACACGAGCACCATGATAACACGATAGATGATCTGATAACCGAGACGGTTACTAAGCGACTAACGGGTGGGATCCGCTGGACAAAGGGATGATCCACATCCTGGACAGGACAGGATGGGACAGGTTGGGACAGGACCGGACAGGATGGCACAGCACCACTCAGAACGGCACACAATTTAAAACGTATGAATTGTTTACTTCTGGAATTTTCCATTTAATATTTTCAGGCTGTGGTTGACCTTAGGTAAACCTGGGAAAGCGAAACCGCAGCTAACGGGGGCTACTGTAACCCTAAAGTTGGGTACTGTTGTTCTACCAACCCTTACCTGTAATTGTAAATTCCAAAAAGCTCTGAAAATCAGGTTTTGGGGGGAGAGTTTGGCACCAAAATGCATTTTGGAAGAAAACTTGACCTGAAATGATGTGTGGCTATTTATAGACTTTCTTTATCCGACTTACTGTGAATATTCATATATTTTGCTATGGGAATATTTACGTGTTTGATTTCAGAGTGTTGTCCCAGACCCTGCTGAGAATGTTACATAATCTGTGTCTGATGAAATCCCTTTCTGGAAAAGGAAATCCCCCAAAATCTGTATTTCAAGATAGAGGTAACCCCAAGGGTCTCCGTTAAGAAATCACAGTTATGTATTATGATACCCTTTCTGCATATGGAGGACCTGAAACTGACATTTAGAGAAAGGTAACTTGCCCAAGGTCACAGGGATTGTCTGTGACAGAGCTGAGATGTAGACCAGGTCTGGTGGGCTGGAGCCTTCCCTCTCAACCACTGATCCACTGTTGAGGTGTATCCATGGGAGTGCACATGAAAACACAGGGGAGGGAGTAGGTGGATGCCTCTTGGAGCAGTGAAGAGGGTGGTTCAAAGGGGAAAGGTGGCATTTGAGTCGGGCTGTAGAGCATCAGCAGACATTCACCGGGCAAGCAGAGGAGAAAGCCCTTCCTAGTAGAGCAGAGAGCTTGGATGAACTAGCGACGTTGGCCTGACACATCAAGATAGAGCTGCGGTCTCTTCGCCAGCTCGTTGGCACTGTGGGGTTTGACATTATTTAAACATAGGTCTCAACAGTCAAAAGACATGGCTCCAAAGGACCTGGGAGGAATCTCAGAAATGGAACTCCTAAGCCCTGAATCTCTGTGTGTCCACATAGGAATGGGCCCTGTAATACCCTTCTGTGAATCCAGCAGTTGAATGTCGAATTCCCTGGATTTGAGTCCTGATCGTTGTTTGCCGTCCTTCTCTCTGAGACAGTAAGCTCTCTGAAGGCTGTCTTTTCCAACTTATACCCTACAGAACTAGATGGTAGCAGAGAAATGCTGATTAATGCCTCGCTGACGTGGATAGCAATGGTATAGGCAAACCTTGCACTCTGGATTTTGAAACAGAAATCAGCATCGTCGAATCTGGCAGTGTATTTAATGAGATCTGCATACACGTATGTAGTGTCACCAAGAATTATCAAACTGGGGCTTCCCTGGTGGCGCAGTGGTTGAGGGTCCGCCTGCCGATGCAGGGGACACGGGTTCGTGCCCCGGTCCAGGAAGATCCCACATGCCGCGGAGCGACTGGGCCCGTGGGCCATGGCCGCTGAGCCTGCGGGTCCGGAGCCTGTGCTCCGCAACAGGAGAGGCCACAACAGTGAGAGGCCCGCGTACCGCAGAAAACAAAAAAAGAATTATCAAACTGCTCGTTTTAACAATGGACCAAGAGTAATCGTCCCTACAGAAAGGTGGAGAAATGTGTAGGGAACATGCAGGTCTTTGGGGTAAACTTGAAAGAAATAAACTTGTTTTGCTCTGTGGCTAGTGGAGCCATTTTCAATCTTGGTATTGTTGTCCTGCAATGTTATCTACATGTTTGGAATATCTGCTGATGGGGAAAGAAATCAGAATGCACGCCTGATATGAGTGCTGGTGGTGTCATTTACTTTGCGGCTGCTCCACCTTAGTCACTAAGTGACTTTTCTGTACTGCCAAAGAGGCCGTGTCAACAGCAGACTAAATTAAAGAGTCAGGGAGGTGGCAAAGAGAATTTGGAGTCAAACAGGTCCGGGTTGATATATTGGCTCTGGCATTTACTAAGCGTGTGGCCTTGGGCTTGTCAATTAACCTTTCCAAGGCTGTTTTCTCAGCTACAAAACGAAAACAAGAATACCTGTCTTGCAGAGTGGTTGTGAGCTTTACATGTGATTCATCTCTTCATTCAGCAATTATTTATTGAGCACCTACTGTGTGCCCGGCTGTGAACTAGGAGTAGGTGATGAGGCAGAATAAAAACATACAAGATCCTTGTCAACTTGAAGCCTATATCCTAATATATGGGAAAGGTCTGGTGTATATATATATATATATATATATATATATATATATACCAGAAGACCTCTTTTATCTTCAAGTGACAAAAATCTAATTCATATTGGTTTAGAGGAGAAAAAGAAAATGTCCAATTTCAGGCACAGTTGCATTCAGAGGCTCCAACAACCCCTAGTCATGTCTCCCCATGACTCCATAGTGGTTATCTCTTCTTGATCTTTGTTCACAAACACACCATGTCCAACTGGTGGCAAAGATGGTCCCCAGAAACTCCAGACTTACACCCCAACACATCTTAGCAAGCCTCTTGGCCAACTGCAAAAATTCCAGTAGCAGTCTGCTTGGCTTATCTTGTAGGCCACACCCATCCCCAAGTCAATCATCTTGACTGCCTTGAGTCAAGCTGGAGGGTGGGGTCAGGCCCAGCTGAGCTGTATGGGCTGCCTGTGGGTAAAAGAATAGTCAGAGTCCTGTTATCCAGTTACGGTGCTAAACAGGCAAAAAAAACAAGTTCGCAACTACTTGAGAGCTATGACAATTATCTCAATAGTCGAAGCTATTACAAACATCCAAACGTGGTTTTTCTCCCCAAGACCTTGCACATACCCTCCCCAGGGAAGAAATTGGTGAGTTTCTAATGTTACTTATCCGATTGCTTTTTTGCCAGTGATTGTGTATTCACCAGGCATTGACTATCATCTAGTGCATCTTGCTTCTTCATTCCTGATCAGATGAATCAAAGGCAGATATGGCAATTTTAAGCAGTATCTTCCCACCTAAAGTAATTACAGGAATGTCTCCCACCAGAGTATGCTTGGGATGTCCCCACTCTTTAACAGGTGAGAACACCACAATCTAGGGGAGTAAAGACAGCCTGACAGGGAGAACCGGTAACACCATAACTGAGGCAAGATGGGGTTTCTCACATCATGCCACCCCATACCTTCTTTTTATATTAGCAAGACCTACATCAATAAATCTATAAATAAAGGGAAACTAAAGCCCTCCAGTTATTAAGTTTGAAATAATGGGGACCTTCCACATTGTTCCGAGTGTCTCAAAGCACTCGGAAATGCCAGCAACTTGCCCCCTTCAGTTGTACAGAGATGCACTTTTTTTTTTTAATTAAAAGATTAAAGGGACGCTGTCAATCTCTTCTGATTAATAGCAGTCCTATAAAAAGGATGTGTTCCTGCCGCAGCCATCTGTCATTCTGATCATTTTAAAGGCATGCTATATCAGCAAGTATGCTTTTTATAATACGTTGGCATGGGGCAAGCGGGGCTGGAGAGACTTGCAGATTTCACACTCTGCTTTGCTGCTTTGGTGTTCGGCGATCTGAGCTCTTGATGGTGAAGCAGAGCCCCCTCCCTGTCTTTTAAAGGTTGTTTTGGGTAAGTGCTTTCCCCAGCTGACTTAGGATGGAGATCTCACCCCTATTTATGTTTCTCTCTCATCTAAAGATAGACCCATCACACATGCATCCCACCAGCGTACAAGCCGCCAGCTCATCCACTTGATTAACTGCTGAACCCTAAATGCTGTCCAGAGCAATGAACTCAGTATTCTGTGGGTCTTTTCCTCTGGGCAACTGGGACCATAGTTGTCTGCAAAATCCCAATTTCTTTCTTTTTTTAAAAAAATTTTTAAAAATCATTTATATATTTATTTTATTGAAGTATAGTTGATTTACAATGTTGTGTAAGTTTCAGGTATACAGCAAAGTGACTCAGTTAAACATATGTGTGTATATATATATATTATATATAATATATATATATATACTTTCTGAAATTCTTTTCCCACATAGGTTATTACGAAATACTGAGTATAGTTCCCTGTGCTACACAGTTGGTGCTTGTTTATTTATTTTATATGTAGTCGTGTGTATATGTCACTCCCAAATTCCTAATTTATTGGGATAAATTGCAAAGCCCAATTTCTAGCTTGAGTTCTTCAGGCTTTTTTTCTGATGCCAGTCAACATATTTATTTATTTATTTTAATTTTATTTTTTTTGGCTGCATTGGGGCTTCGTTGCTGTGCGCGGGCTTTCTCTAGTTATGGCAAGCGGGGGCTACTCTTGGTTGTGGTACACGAGCTTCTCATTGCGGTGGCTTCTGTTGTTGCGGAGCACAGGCTTTAGGCACATGGGCTCAGTAGTTGTGGCTCGCGGGCTCTAGAGCGCAGGCTCAGTAGTTGTGGCACACGGGCTTAGTTGCCCCGCGGCATGTGGGATCTTCCTGGACCAGGGCTCGAACCTGTGTCCCCTGCACTGGCAGGTGGCTTCTTAACCACTGCGCCACCAGGGAAGTCCCTCTTCAGGCTTATAAAAGCAGGAGGCAGAGGCACCATGAAATTCTTTCATCCATTCATTCATGGCAGTGATGATTTGTGGATCATGGGTTCCATGCTGGGATGTCGTCTAAGCTCTGGAGACATTGAGATGACTAGGACCCAGTCTCCGTCCTCAGAGGTAGCTTCGATGGCCACAATGTCAATTGTGGAGTCAGAAGTGAAACACAACTGCTTGAAGGTATAACTCTATAGACTCTCAGCCCTGCTCACCCCACCCAATACGAGATCTTTACCACTTTCAGTGGCTCAGACAGTCAAGATGGGTTTCTCTACAGTCCCAGGAAGATAATGTTCTATAGTCAAGTTCTCTGTCTTTCCCAAATGACAGGGCTTCTGGTATGTTCCAGGGGACAAATAGTGTTTTTTGTTTGTTTGTATTTTTGGCTGCAAGAATGATGGCAAGAAACCTGTGTCTGAAGCAGCGGCCAGCTCTGCCCTGTCCTACCTTGCGTCTGGCTCAGAGTAACACAGTGGAGTCCGGCGCACCGCTGCCGTGGGTGAAGGCGGCCTCCCTCAGCTGTTACCTTTCCTTCCACTCTCTAATCCGCATTGGCTCCCAGACGTGGGGAAGATTTGGTGACAGAGGCAGCCAGCTTGTGCATTCCACAGTGTTCTCACAAACTACTCTCCAAAGAGCTATTTCTTCTCATTTCACGAGGCAGCACAGTTAAGGATTTAGACCAGAGAATTGAGAGCATGGGATTTAGAATAGGGAAAGCTGAGTCTGGCCATGACCTTCTCTTGGGGACTTTGGGAAAGTTGCGTGACCTCTCGGAGCCTCCACTTTCTCACCTATAAAATGGGAGTAACATCCCATGTGCTCTGCCTCCCAAAGTCAATGTGAGGAATAAAAGACCTCCAAAGTGACTATCCCCAGGGCCTCTGCAGTCCAGCTGCGATGACATAATGCCAAGGGCTCCACCTGAGCCGCCCCTGTGTCATGCAGGCTTGGCGTCTCTGAGCTCCCACTGTCTCAACTTGACAGCAGGAATTATCACACCCCCTTTGAAAGGGAGCCCAGAGGATTTGATGTGATGATGTGAAGCAGCCAGAGCAGCACCTGCTCATTGTAGGAACTCCATAGCGGTTGGCCAACATCGCCGTTGTCATGGTTTTCTCATCATATCCTGGTTGCTGCAGTTTCTTTTTCATATGAAGATGCTCTCCATTTGGAGGTGGGTGGGCACGTATGCAGCTCCCTGCTTCTGCTCCCCATGGAGATTCCTTTTAACCAGGGACACACGTTTTTGGTGCAGCTGAATAGAGTAGGGGCAATCAGGGATATACCACCCTGGGGTTTGAGCCCAGGGCCTTGGGTGGCATGAAACCTACATCCCCTCTGACTTTCTAAGTCCATAGCCTGGGGAGATGGGGCTACTAGACACACATGCAGGAGGGTGTACGGGTCTCAGTCATGTTGAATCCTGGCCCAAATCTTTGTCCACTTGCTCTGGCAGGACACCTGGGACTGGGACTGGGGCTGGGTGAGAGGAGAGGGAGGGGGAGCTTTGAAGGGGAAAAGAGAGGACTGTCCTCTCTCCTCTATGTGGCCACAGCCTTCTGGGGACAGACTGTTTGGGACCACCCACACCCCTGTTCCATGCAGCTCCTGGCATGCTGTGGGCGCTTAATAAATGTTAAATATTAAGAATAGCTCCCATCTGTCAGTGCCCAGTGGCAGGGAGGAAGTGTGAGCACAGGACAGCCGACTGGCACGGGGCAGCTTGTGGGAGAAGCCTTTGGGGAAAAACACGGCTCTGAGTTGCTTGGAGGACTTCCTGCAAACCTGGGTGTTCGCCTGTCCTGCTACTGGTCAGAGCCTGGGCAAGTTCATTAACAATGCAGGTGTCCACTCTGAACCTCAGATCATCTATATCAGAAGGCAGGGAGCAGAGCCCAGTGAACTGCATGCCTCACTGGTAATCCCGGGTTTCCGATGAGCAGCTGGATTCAGGAACTGGTGTGGACTGACCGTGCAGGGGCTATGTCGGGGTTTAAAAGGGGCGACAAATCTGTCCTCTGAACAGACGGCGTCATAAATTCATACTTCCGTCATTTTCCTGGAAGAAAATGCCTACTGGGCTTTTCGCATTTAGTTACAGTAAGAGCAACAGCAGCTGCTTGTTTTCAGGCATTTACTATGTACTAGGCCATGTGTAAGGCATTTCACCTACAGTATCTAGTTGAAGCATTGTGGTTTAGAGAGGAAAAAGCAGTCGAACAGGATGGTGTAGGGATGTGGGCTTTGTGGCAGACTCCCTGGTTCATCTCCTTCCTTCACCTGTGTGACCTTGGGCACTACTTACTACCTGTGTGACCTTGGGCATGGTTCTTGCCCTCTCTGGGTGGCAGTCACCTCACTGGACGGTAGCGAAAGGAATCAAAGCATATAAAGTCCATAGGCAACTGCCTGGCACATGGAAAGTGCTCAATACATGTATCAGCAAGTTTATTTCCAAGTGCACTGCAACATCACCACAACCAAACTTTGTAAGAGAGACAATATTGAGTTTTGATATATATATACATATATATATACACACACACACACACACATATATAAATATATATGTATGTGTTATATATGAGCTAAGAGTGTGAGCTCTCAGCCAGACTGCTGAGTTAGAATCTCAGCTTTGCCTCCTTGGGGAAGTTCCTAAACCACTCTGTACTGTGGTTTTCTCATCTATAAAATGGACACATTAAAAGCACCTAAATCCATGGTTTAGCATCTCCCTGTATTGGATGGGGACAAAGCCAGAGTTGCCTTTGAGGATCACATGAGTTAATACTTGTAAGGTACTGTAATGGTACTTGGTATATAGTAAGGGTTCAGGACAGACATAATAATAAAATAAAGGTTACATAATTATCACTATGTATTGCATATTGTGTCTGTGTGATAATATGCATTAGACATAATAATACATATATAAAATACATATTACATATAATTATCACATAATGACATAATGATTTTAAATTATACTATTTAGTATAATTGTATAGTGACATATTACTGATTATATAATAATACATAAATGAAATATATCATAAGCATATGCAATATTATGTATCGTTATATATAACATATTATAAAACTTATCACATTATATATTAATATATAGTGTTATACATTGTTATATATAATATATATCCTATAATATATAGTTATATAATGTATAATACTACATAATAATTATATTATTATATTATTATAATTATCTTATTATATAATTACATGATAATAATTATGTCATTATTATTTCTGCTATTGCTACAGCTGCTCTTCACTCCATTGGTTACTCTTCCTTACAATATTTCTGCTAGAATATTTTTACTACCACTCCAAACCATCTTGGAAAGACAGAAACTGAGGCTCAGCCAAGTTAAATACCTGCCCCAGCTCCCAGTGCTGGGATATGGCAGATCTGGGGTTTCCGAGCTCTGCTGGCCAGGACCCTGCCATTATGTGTGACTCTGGTGGTGTCTCCCCGTCCTCTGTGGGGGACCCGCCTCGTCTGTGCCCCATACAACCTATTCTGAGCAGAAGGCTAACGCAGTTTTGTGCTGCTGTCATTTCTCATCAGCTCTCCTCCTGCTGCCTGGCAGCCCTCTGTCAAGAGGTCTCATTCCCCGTGGAAGGCTTGTTCCTCCGGGAGAAGATCAAAACGGGAGGTGGGGTGGTGACAGAGGGCGAGGAGGGGACCGCTAGGACGTGGTCCTTGTGGCTTTGTTTACAAGCCCTTCCTTTTGGTTATCAATGTCTAAACCTCCCTGAAACATACTCTCCATTTTTCCTTTAAACATGAATCAAACAATGTTACCAACACGCATTCTCTGTCAAACATGTCAGTTACTCCAGGGGCCCCGGACAGCTTGCAAGCGGTGTCTCCTATTGTTACTGTGCTGGTGTGTTATTTCTGCCTTCAAGGGTTCTGCATTTGTTCTGGTGAGAGGTGTAAGCACCGAGGTGCCTGCTAGCTGGGCGGTTTTGACAGGAAATGTGAAATTGACATGGACCATCCAATGACCATCCTAATAAGGTGGCTCCTCTGGCCTCGTAGAGACTGGCCGCACGGGCAGCCTTGCATTTGCCTGGAGCCCTTTCCGGGAATTTGGGTGGGGGGCTTAAGGACTCTAAAGAGCTGGGGCTTGTTTCACACCTGGCGTGTTGGCAGGCGGTTCCCATTGTGATTTAGCTGAGGGACTTGGTACTGCCTGCCAGAGGGTCTAAGATTTGTGCAGGGGCCGAGCAGATGTTGGGCGTGTTCACCCATCATACGGTATGCCAGTCATTAGCCGCTGAGTCCTGTCCCTGTCTGCATTGTAGGGGACCAGAGCTCCCACCTGCTGCATGGTGACGGGGTGGCCTGGGGATGGATAAAAAGCTTTCCATGGCTGAGGGTAATGCAGAGCATATGGGATTCTTATCTGTCCAAACAGTTGTGGGGTTTGAGTGTGCGATGCTGTCTGCATGTGTATTTTCTTTAGTGTTTGATTCCTGCAAATCAGAGCCTCACTAAGGAGCACTTTGTAGAGTCCACTCCTGGGGGGGTGGACACGGCGTGTATCTGATGCCATCTCTGCTTCATGGTTTCCCAACCTCCTCTGGTGCTGGCCTAAACTTCCAATCACAATCAAGTCCCCCACCCCTCCCTGGTGAACACTCCTCTGCCATCTTGGTTTACTCTGTAAGGGTCTGGTTGCTGACACATTGTTGTATATCCCCAGCCTCCATATGGCCCAGGGGCGTCTGCTTCATTCATGCCTTTGTGCTCAGATCTGCTCCGATATCAGAGAGAAGTTAAGAACTGTTTGGTTTTCTGTGGGTTGAAAGATGACAGATGATCCACCATTTTGAACGTCAGGAAACCAAACACAATTCTTGAAAGTGGGTGGTTTTGTTAAGATCCCTTTGGTTGAAGGAACAGAACCCAATCCTGGCTAGCTTAACAGAAATAATAGCGGGGGAGGTTTATATTTTTACTATTTTCTGATGTGTAATGCATAAACAGTTGAACTCACAGAAAATCTTGGATTCAAAAGAGGGAAAAAGAGAAAATCAAGCCAAGGGAAGTACAGGAGGTTGGGCAGGCCTGCGGACCTCGGCAGGCAGCTTATGGACGTTGTCTCCAGGTGAGTCGTTCTTAGCTAGGAGCGCTTTTGCCCCAGCCGTGTCTAGAGACATTTGTAGTTGTCATAACTGGACTGGGGTTGCTCCTGACACCCTGCAATGCGTAGGACAACCAGAATTATTCAAAATTGTCCAGAATTATCTGTCTCAAAGTGTCAGCCAAGCCAAGTTGACTTGACACTCAGGGACTGCACTACAAAGACCGCCAGCCTCTGTGTGTCTCCATTCAAATTCCCAGGAAAGGATCTGAGGGATCTGATACTGACCAGGGTTCTTGGCCTTCTCCAATCAATAGAAATTGACTAGAGGCCAGACAAGAAATTCAGGCAAGGCTTTACTGGGACCCCTGCTGCAGCAGAGGGGAGCTAAAACAAGTAACAGGTTCCCTTGCTCACTCACTCCCTGGTGGGGGTGGGGGCAGCTGGTTCCTTATATGGGGTGAGGGTAGGGGTGGGTCCAGGGGTCAGGCCAGAAGGGCATCTGAGTTGGTCTGCCCACCTCTTTGGTGGTGTTGAGTGCAGAGGGCATGCACAGTACCCTGCTTTTGCTCCCAGCTCTTCAAAAGTGTCAGTTGGGTTTTTCTGGTCTTTTTGTGTCTTGTTGTCCGTAATTTGCCCCAGTTGTGCACGCACGCATTTATTTTCAGTCCCTTATAGTTTCTTTGTATTTTGTCGCTTGAGGAGTCGTTTGTCCAGGTGCAAGCGTTGCAGCAAAGGGTCCTAGGTCCCAAGTCCCAGCCTGTCTCAGATCCAACTCAGGGTATGTCTCAATCTTTGAATCAATGAACTATGTTCCAGACTCCAGGTACTTGGAGCCCATTGTTGAACAGTCCTGAGACAACGGAGGTAGGTTGAGACTTGTGAGCCAGGAGACTCCCCAGGAGATGGGTCCCACAGGGTTTGCGAAAGCCTTCAGTGGACCTCACCTGTGGCTGAGGTCCAGTCCTGCTAGCATTTTTCACACAGGGCTATCAGTCTGCAGGAAGCGTGTTGCACCTTGGTGCCAGTCTCAGCAATTAGCCAATCATTTTGCTCTTTGATTTAAGCCTATAGCATCCTTCTTGGGCTCCTTTCCAAAAGAAGATTCATTAAAAAATAATTGTTGTCTATTTTTCTAATTTTAAAATTAATTCAGGATAAATGCTAAAGAAGTTGTGGCAATCAGAAAAGCACAAACACGCACACACTACATACACACATACATTATAATCCACCACCCAAAAATAACCACTTCAAACCACTTTTTTCTATCCACATTCTCTTCCAAAAAAAGTTCTCATACCCTCATCCTACACATGAAGATTTGTATCACTTGCAGCCAGCGCTTTTTCTTAATAAGAAACTTTTAAAATTAGAATCAATGATTTTTTTAAACTTAGGAATATCCTTTTTGTTAGGTACGTAAAGACTAGGGTGATATCTTAAAACAAAAATGCATATCCTGTGTTCTTTCGCCTTCCTTCAGCCTTGATAATGTCGTAGCTGGGGATCCTAGTAAATGTATCATCTGAAAATTACAGTATTTAAGTCAGATGGGAAGAGGAAGATTGGGTTGAAGGAGAGGAATCCACCAAACAATCCCAGGGCTTCAAGAATTACAAGAGAGAGAGGCACAGGTGGGCTGGCTCCAGCCAAGTGGATGCTTCTCTTCCCAACTTTCCTTCCAAGTTTCATGAAATGGAGACACTGAAAGATAGGCTTCCCTTTGAGGAAAGAAAAATTCCACCACCATCAGGATGGCATGAGTGTACTTATGACTTGTGGAACACACAACTTTCTCTTAGGACCTGGCTGAAGTTCATGCTCATTTTGGGACGACCACTTAGGTTCAAAACCCAGCTGCTCAAGACATCAGGCTATCTTCTGGGAAGCCTCCTCTCAGGACCTGAGACCAGGACACAGACCAGACTTGCCTGGTCAGCTGTCATCGCTCCTGCCTGAGTATTTCTCTTATAAACCAAACACATATCTAAGGCACAAGATCAGTTTTCCATTTAAATAAATTTGCTTTCTCTCTTAAAAGACTAAATCTGTCTCCTAATTCCCTTAAGTCCTAAAAGTATCACATTTTCCCTTTATGGTTTGGAGAAAGAAGTCGCAGACTGGACTTGCCAATGGCGTTGCGATGAGATGAGCCAGACAGCCCTTGTCAGAGTGTGTGCAGAGAATGCAAAGGACCTTCTCTCCATCAGTAGCTTACCCGTTAACGTTCTCCCCTGTCCATCTCTATATCTGACCCTCAGAATCAAAATGAGGGTGGTGACATGCCCTGTGCATTTTAAAGGTTGAAGAGGGGGGTTGGTTTGGAAATTCAGATGGATCTACATTGGTTTCCATGTGTGTTCATTAATTTAGTAAATATTTCTTGAACGTTCAGTGTGTGTGTGACAACAGGGTTACAGGGGTGAATAAGACCACTTAGATTTAATAGGAAAAAATAGGCAATGAGCAGGAGAACGTCAGGTGGCGTAAAGTGCTATGAAGAAAATAAGGCAGTTACATGATAGCGACCAAGAGGGTTATTTTGGATGGTTGAAGGAGGGAAGGTGTGGAACTTGAGCTCAGATCTGATTGACATTAGGGGCCAGCTGTGTAATGCCCTGGTGCAGGGAAGAAAGTTCAGGCAATGGCAACACGCAGAAGCCGTAAGTTGGAATGAGATGGGCACATGTGGGGCTCACAGGCTGGTCAGTATGACTGGAGCCCACTGGATGAAGGAGCAGGAAGCAGGATATAAAGTCAACTGTGTGGTCTGCAACCCTCTAGGACGTGGCAGGGAGTTCAGATTTTGGTCTAAGAGAGATGGAAAACCCCTGGAGAGTCTCAAGTAGAGGAACACCATGATCTGATTTTATATTTTTATAGGATTCCTTTGGAAGCTAGATGGGAGATGGACAAATGGTCTTTAGTGGGACAATATGGAAAACAGGGAACCAGGAAGGACAGCCTGTGTGCATTCAAGTGGAGATGCCAACACCACGGCAGCCATGGTTGGCTAATGAATATCCATTCCTCATGCCACCATTTCTTCCATCTTCATTTTTTCCCACTTAAAAAAATTTTTTTATTGAAGTATAGTTGATTTACAGTGTTGTGTCAGTTTCAGGTATACAGCAAAGTGATTCAGTTATACATACATATATATCTATTTTTTTCAGATTCTTTTCCCTTACAGGTTATTACAAAATATTGAGTAGATTTCCTTGTGCTATGTAGTAGGTCCTTGTTGGTTATCTATTTTATATATAGTAATGTGTATATGTTAATCCCTTACTCCTAATTTATCCCTCCCCCCTTTCCTCTTTGGTAACCATTTTTGTTTTCTATGTCTTTGGGTCTATTTCTGTTTTCTATATAAGTTCATTTGTATCATTTGTTAAGATTGCACATATAAACGGTATCATATGGTATTTGTCTTTCTCTGTCTGGCTTACTTCACTTAGTGTGATTATTTCTAGGTCCATCCATGTTGCTGCAAATGGCATTATTTCATTCATTCTTATGGCTGAGTAGTATTCCATTGTATATATATATACCACATCTTCTTTATCCATTCTCTGTCAATGGACATTTAGGTTGCTTCCACGTCTTGGCTATTGTAAATAGTGCTGCAATGAACATCAAGGTGCATGTATCTTTTCAAATTACAGTTTTATCTGGATATATGCCCAGGAGTGGGATTGCAAGATCATATGGTAGCTCTATTTTTAGTTTTTTAAGGAACCTCTATACTGTTCTTTGATCTTGATTGACAAGAGAATTCTGCCCTGAAAGGAAGGACAGTTTTTGGAGGGCGTGGTGGAGCAGAAAATCACAATGCTTATGGAGGTGACTGGGAATTACAGAAGTGTGTCTGAGGGTCTGAAGCTCCTGTTGCTTCAGGGGAATGCAGCATGAGTATTTAATTGTTAATGACCCCAAAATGCATCCAAGGGCTACAAGCAAACCTGCTTGAGCATGGGAGATCAGTCTTGGGCGTGTTGTTAAGTCTTGCTGTGCCAAGCTGTGAGCCACATCTAGTGATCCATGTGCCCATGGAATGGATTTTCCATCACAGGACAGTTCTGTCTTTGGGCTGGCTGATTTTCGTTTTATTTTATTTCAGCAGAAGTAGGAAAGGCCCCTGAGGGCTAGATGTCTCATTTTTGTAATTTGTGACAACAGGAACAATTTGGGAGTTTGGATTCAGACAGATCTGGGTTCCAGAACCAGCCTTATCCTCTATTAGATTTTATCGCGAATAGATTATTTTGCATGTTTGAGCCTCACTTTACTCAGGCGTAAAATAGAATGAAATGTTCGTATGTCATAGAGCAGCAGAAAAGATTGCGACGTGAGTGGTTCGTTCATTCCTTTGATAATTCTTCGGGTATTTATTGAACATCTGCTACGTGCAAGACACCATGCAATATGTTAGCAGAATGATGCCCAATGAGTCAGATGTGGTCCCTTCCTTAGCAGAGTTCATGATCTCATGGGGGAAAGAGATAAAACAAAGAACAGAACAGCTACAGCAACACAGGAATTAATCAATTACGGTTGGAGTAAGTGCTAAGAAAAAAATAATGTAGGAAGGAAGAAAGAGTTAATGATGGTGAGGGAGATCAAGATACCCTGCCCTTGAACTCACACCCCCACCCCCGTGTCTAGAGATCCTTCTTGTGTCGGCTCATGCCTTTACTTTTCTGAGCTTCCTGGGTTTGTCTTGGAGACACCTGATACTGCACTCTTCCATGCCTGAAATGCACATGGCCATGGGTGCAGCTGAAATTGCAGGAGCCGGGAAATGTGCTTTTCCAGAGTTTGGGACCCACCTGTTTCTGGGAGTGCCATGGAAACGCACATTCTGTCCCATGATCTGGAGGCACAGGCCGGGAATTTTCAGCTGTCAGCAGCTGTCTCTTCTGATCCACTGCCGAGGACTTTCCAACCCCATGAAAACCCATCACGACCCTCACCAATGATTTTGTCACCACTCTCTGGAGCTGAGAAGGAAAGAGGGGCTCCTGCAGAGTGATGCGTGGGCATGGGTTTTTAATTGGGGTGGCTGGAAATTCCTCTTCAAAATATATGTCAAAATGTGAGCATATGGTCTTTCCATGGAGGGGTTTTTAACTTCTAATTGGTTGTCAAAACACCCCATAGCAGAAACATACTTAAGAATCTCTGCTGCAGAAACAGCATGGCTCTGTGGCTTTATGGCTTCTGGGCAGAGAAAGTCTTCCAGCCTTTCAGAGGAGGTCAACTGGATACTGCAGTACAGTGTAACCTAAATCTTTGCACATGTCCCCAGACAGGATAGAAAGGACTGGCTCTCTCCCCGACTGTGAGTCATATGACCACATAGGAGGAGAGTGAGCTTGCATCATCCCATCCTGGATGTAGCGTGCCATCCTAGGAATAGCTAGCCCTGCCCTCTTGCAAGAGAACGTCAGCTGGGGAACAGTAGAACTGATAGAGATCCATCTACCACTAAATTCTTGCTTCAGGCTCTCCACCTCTGCTCTTTGGTCAGCTCTGTTCCTCCAGGGCTCTTGGTGTCCAAATCCCAAAGGGGAGTAAGATGGGACTAGAATGGTCAAGGAAGCCAGAAGTTATGGTCCTTCTCCAGGAAGAGAGTTATAGTGGTCCGTCCTGCCTGCAAAAACTGGCTGAGTGATACCTCTGCATTTCCCATGCAGTTCTAGAAAGACCCTGGTGCATGAGTTCTGAAGACTGCACTCTCAGTCCAGATCTGCCCCCTGTATGTCTGTGCCTCTGTAAGCAAGTCTCCTGGCTTCTTTGTTCTTCATTTATGTATGTAGAGCGAAGGAGAAGACCAAAGCAGAAATTTTCAAACATAGGCACGTACACATCTGAGTGTGTGTGCACAAATATACACTCACTGCTTTTGTACATGATTTCAGGTTTCACATCTATGCATGGATCTCCCATAAGGGGAGATGCATGGTTCCCATAAGGGGAACCCAAATCCTTGTCTTTGACCACAGCTCCTAAACTTCAGACATTCACATGCTTTGTAGCACCAGTACTACTAATATTTGTTACTTTTATTTCAATTGATTTAGTTTTATAACTAATATAAATTAATTCATAGAAGGAAAATTTCCATCTCTACTTCCAGCAGACACTCACCATCACTAGGTGTAAATAAATGGTATCTGCTAAAAATACATTGATGGTACCAACTAGAATGGTTGGTAATAACAAGTGTTAGCAGGAATGTGGAGAGATGGGAACCTACATACATTGCTGATGGCAATGTAAAATTTCGCAGCCCCTTTGGAAAACAGTTTAGTAGTTTCTCGATAAACTACATATAGAGTTACCATATGACCTAGCAATTTCACTCCTAGGTATGTACCCAAGAGAACTGAAATTATCCTATTCCCACACAAAAATCTAGTGCACAAATATTCATAGAAGCATTATTCATAATAGCAAACAATAGAAATAGCCTAAATGTCCGTCAGCTAATAAATGGCTAAACAAAAAGTGGTATATTTCCTACGCAGGGAAATTATCCAGCCATGAAATGGAAGGAAATACTAATACATGCTACAATGTGGATGAACTTTGAAAACATTATGCTAGCTAAGAGGAGACACCAAAGACCACATATGGTATGATTCCACTTATGTGAAATGTTCAGAATAAGCAAATCTGTAGAGGCAGAAAGTAGATTAGTGGTAGCCAGGGCCTGGGGGACGGGGGAGTGACTGACTGTGTGGGGTTTCCTTTTGGGGTGGCGAAAATGTTCTGGAATTAGATAGTGGTGATAGTTGCCAAACTTTGTGACTATATTAAAAGGCAATGAACCGTCCACTTTTCAAAGGCTGTGTTTCATGGTATGGGAATGCTATATCAATGCAAAAATGCACTGAAAACAAAGCAGTGCGATCAGATCCTCTGTCACTTGTGTTTACTAAAGGCATTTGTTGTGTCTGAGGCCTGGCCTCTCTTAGGAAAAAAGGGAGATTCGAAAGTGTTCTAAACATGGTGTTAAAGGCAAGAGAGCGCTAATGGAAACGCTCCCCTTCAAGTGGCCAGAAGAACTGAATGAGGTTAAAAAGGAAACAACTTCCTAAAACCATCTGAACTCATCTGTTCTACCACAAATGAGATGAAACGCTTAGGATTTCATAATATTTTAAGTGCTAAGACTTCCCTGTGCCAATCTTTGGTACCAATGACGACCAGGAGAGAATAAGGATATTTTAGCTGGGAAAATTAAATTCTCTAGAAACACGCTGTGCAATAGGAGAGCCACTAGCTACGTGTAACTATTTGAATTTAAGTTCAAGTCACACCATTGGCATTTCCAGCGCTCAGTAGCCACGTGTGGTTGGTGTTTATGGTATTGGACAGCATGATATAGACCATTTCTTTCATTGCTTAAAGTTCTATGGGACAGCACCGGTCCAGAATATCGAAGTAGTTATATTCCTATGTTGTGGTTTCCTTTTTCTCCTTTGCCTCTCCCTCATTTAGGCAGATAAGTGTGCTGAAACGTGATGAATAATGTAACAATAACAAAATGAATAGTTAATATTTACGCTTGCTCTGTGCCAGGTGGTGTGGCAAGCATTTAACATGTGTTATCTCTGTTAATCCTCACACCAATTCTAACAGGTAGGTACTGTCATTATCCCAGCTTTATAGATGAGAAAACTATAAAACTTCTCTGGGCCTCAGAGAAGTTAAGTCACTTGTTCAAGTTCACAAGCTAATGATCTGTCCTCTCCATCCTTTTAATCTACCTCTTCCGGTGCTCGGAGCCTCTCACTGAGGCACAAATCCCATTCCTGGACCCGGCTAGGATTCTTTCAAGACGTCTTATCCCTTTTCCTTTCCCTTTTCAAATTGCAGTGTAATGGCTATGTTTCTCCTAAAACAGTTCCAGAAATAAATAAGAAAGCAGAGTAAAACACGTGAGTCTGCCTGCCACATCCTCCCTACATTCCAACCCCCTCCCCAAGAGGTAATGCACGCTGACAGTTTGGAGAGTTGGTTAGTTGAAGTCCTCTCATTCCTTTTCTATGTAATTATATGCAGAGGCATGTGTGCATGGACACAATGCACGTTTTAGGTAAATGGGATCACATCACTCACATTCTTCTTTTTTAAAAAAATTTATTTATTTTTGTCTGCGTTGTGTCTTTGCTGCTGCGCGCGGGCTTTCTCTAGTTGTGGCGAGCAGGGGGTCTTCTTCGTTGTAGCGTGTGGGCTTCTCACTGCGGTGGCTTCTCTTGTTGCGGAGCACGGGCTCTAGGCGCACCGGCTTCAGTAGTTGTGGCATGTGGGCTCAGTAGTTGTGGCTCTCGGGCTTAGTTGCTCCACGGCATGTGTGATCTTCCCGGACCAGGGCTCGAACCCGCGTCCCCTGCATTGGCAGGCGGATTCTTAACCACTGCGCCACCAGGGAAGCCCCACCCTCATTATTCTGAAACTTGCTTTTATTTATGTAACAACACGTTTTGGCTGTCTTCCCACATGAGTACGTATAGGTCTACCCTATTCATCTTAAGAGACTGCACAAAATTCTACAGATGGTGGTACCATAATTTATTTAGCCATTATCACTATTTTTTACTCATTTTGGTAACTTCCGGTTTTCTTTTCCTCTTACAACAGTGCTGCAGCATGAATGCCCTTGCGTATCTGTGCTTGTGCACTGGTGTGAAGGCATGTTTAGAGTAGAATCCTAGAATTGGGTTTGCTGGTTCCAAGGGTTTGCACACGTTACCTGCTGATAGATGCTGCCCGATGCCCTCCAGAAAACGGCTTTGCCAATTCTTACCCCTTCAAAGACAGCGTGAGAGACCAGCTTCCCTGCATCATTGCCCAAACTGGACATCATCAATCTTTTAAATTTTTGCCAACCTGTTGGGTGATCATTTCTTTTCCTTTCAACCTTCAGGGTCATCTACACCTCCTTCCACCGGCTCTGCTTGGGCTTCTAGCTGCTGACAGCCAAAGGCATTCTGCCGGAGGCGAAATGAGGTCAAGGCCTAAATCATATTTCCTTTCAGTAGGAGGGGTGTTTACTTGGGTAAATATGGTCCAAGCAAAATGTCTCATTGGTTCGAAAGGTGAAGAAGCAAGGTCTGAGAAGCCCCCTCCAAGGTGTGTGTCTCAACCCCGGTGCCCCACGCATGGGTTGATGCATTATGATCAGTTACAGTTACAGTGTGGAATATGTTCCTCCGATCATTTTTTCACCCGATAGCAATGGGACATGGATTCAATGCCAGCCATAGTTCTAGGCACTGAAGATACAGCACTGAACAGAATCAAGGTCCCTGTTCTCACAGGATGGACGTTCTGATGGGGCAGAGATGGCGGCACACAAACAGGTGTCTAACCTTTCCAGAGAGAATAAGAGACTGCAATGGGAGGGGTGCCCGTGACCCCAGGGCTTGAGTGTGAGGGCCTAGCGTGGAGAGGGTGCTCAGCTAAGGCTCTCTGAGCAGTGACACTGAGGAAAAGAACTGAATACACGAAGGTACATCCCACCAAGAGGAACTGGAAATTGCAGAACGTTCAGAGGAAGCCAGGATGGTTGGAGCCTTGTTAGTAAGAGGCATAGTGGTGAGATAGGATGTTGGAGAGATAGGGCCCTGCACAGTGTGGTAAAGAGTTTGGACTTTTATCGAGTTGTGTTAAGAGGCCACTGGACTGTCTGAAGCAAGGCAAGAGCACAGTCTGGTTTATCCTGAGAGCTCTATGTTAACAGCATTACAACTCTGAAGTTTACAAATGCTTTGCTTTTCCAGAAATACAAACACATTAAAGAAGAGTTAAAGGTTCTCTTATAGCAGGGCTGATCTCCAGTGTGTTCTGCCATGCCTTCTTGAGTGATGGAGGGAAGTGTTCGGAGCCAGCTTTAGTGGACTTAGAATCATCCGTAGCCTGGTGTCTGTTTCATCTGAACCAAAGCTCATAATCAAAGCATGGCAAGAGCCCATAGCAAGGCTGGTGCAGTGAAAAGAACATTGGGACCAAGTCTTGGAGCGTCTAGTTTCTCTTCCATACACAAATGCTGAGGGCCCCACCATGCATGACCATTTCATACTAGCAGAAAGCTTTTTTTTGCTCAGAAATCCAAGGACCAGCCTTGGAACATCCTGTATCCAAGTGGATGAGCTTGTTAATGGTGCCGTGACCAGAGATGGGGAAGGGAACCCTGTACTCAAGGTCTTGGCATCCGCATTTAGGAGCACAAGCATTTTGGATTTTACAGGCACATACACTGCCTTGACATCACCCCAAGTAGAGGAATCAGGCATCCCTTTGGCTGATCTCAGCCCAGTGGGTAAGAACACTCAGTTATTGTCATGACGCTCTTAGTTTTTAACCCAAATAATATTTTAAATAGAGATTAAACAATGATTAACAAGAATCCAATGAGTCAGTGATAGTGATTGAGTCTTTTTTTTAAATTTTATTTATTTAATTTATTTATTTTTGGCTGTGTTGGGTCTTTGTTGCTGTGCACAGGCTTTCTCTAGTTGTGGTGAGTGGGGGCTACTCTTCTTCATTGCGGTGCGTGGGCTTCTCATTGCTGTGGCTTCTCTTGTCGCAGAGCACGGGCTCTAGGTGCTTGGGCTCAGTAGTTGTGGCTTGCGGGCTCTAGAGCACAGGCTCAGTAGTTGTGGCGCACGGGCTTAGTTGCTTCACGGCATGTGTGATCTTCCCGGGCCAGAGCTCGAACCCGTGTCCGCTGCATTGTCAGGTGGAACCTTAACCACTGCGCCACCAGGGAAGCCCAGTGACTGAGTCTTAATAATAGATAGAGAGCAGGATGGTTGTAGGGCAGGGGTGTTGCAGGTGGGACCATCTTGTTTTTCTCATTCTCTTTGGCCTTTGTCCCCTACAAACCTCCTGATTCCCACTGATTGAAGAAGTCCAGCCACACCCCTCTCTCTTCATCGTGACCTACCTTGTTCTGCCCTGTAACTTGACCCCTAAAAGTGCATGGGTGCATTTGACCCATGTTGCTGGATTTTGGACCAAGCCTGGCACCATTTTCTGTCTCTTGCCCAGGGCTTGTATGCAGTCCTGGGGATGCAAAAGGCCCTCATCTTGCCCTGCTAGGCTGCCTTAGATGAGAACAGGCCCTCAGAGATGTTGCCATGCAAAGTGGTGCTTCAACAACTTGATTTTGAGATGAATTCAGGGGAGTTGCCTGTGCAACCTCTCCCCCTCCTTACTTTTCTACTCTCTTGTAAGCCTTTTACTCTATTCATGGAGAGAGATTTTCTCAGCCTACTTTTGATTCCTATTTATTTATTTAATTTTTTCCCTCGGCAATCATGGGAGCAGGGTTTGCTGTTGTAGCAAAACACATTTCATTTTCATTTTTACTGTCTCTGTCTTAATAGCAAGGTCTGCCTTCATCTGCTTGAGGATCACATTGTCTTGCATGCAGGCTAATAAATAGCACAGTCTGAGATGTCAACGCAAAGCAGCCTCATAGAAGTAGAACGTTTAGTAGGCTGATCTTCGGTAGATAATTTATAAGACTTCCAGTTCTTATTGATTAACTTTCATAACTCACTCCAGAAAATAAATTATGTATCTGTTGTCATTGCATTGGAGATGCACAGACTGTCCTGAGAGGGTTGAGACACCTTTGGAAGAATTCATAGCCAGGTCAGCTTCTTCTACAAATAAACCATGAGAGAACAGAGGGATGGTCCTGTTCCTAAAAGGGGCAGGTAACAGCAGCATCAGAGCGAAGACTGGCAAATTATCTGATACAGAAGGACAAATAATTCTCCATTGGCACCTGCAGTTTTCCAGGGAAAAGCTAAGATGTCCTTTCTGTATTTTTTTGATAGGAACAGGGTAGCCAAGGGAGGCAGATAGTACAGCAATCTTGACAAAGCCCAGAGAGAAGCAGAGAGAAGTAATGTTATTTGTACGTACGTTAGTGTATCTGTGTGGCCAGAGAAAACCGGGTTTTTAAGGACAGGACATGAGAGAATTCTGCCCTTCACCCCTGTTTCTTTATTCCTAATGATCGGAATTTCAGATCTACAAAGAAAAAAACGTTTTAATATAAAGCTAGATTAATTATGTTTTGGGGGTAGGAAGTATGACTTTGGTTAAGCTCTTTGCAGTCTCCATTTTTCTTCAACCCTGATTCACCTGGGAATTGTCAGCTACAGCGTAGTCGCCTAAGAAAATACAGAAAAAATGTGTGTTAGTTATATTCATAAGCTCTGGGTCCAGCCCCTAGTCAGGAATGTACTTGCTGTGTGACCTTGGGCAAGTCTCAGGATCTCTCTGAACCTCAGTTCCTAACCTTGACCCAATAGGGTTGTTGTGAGAATTAACAGAATTAATATGTAAAATGCTCGTCCCATAGTAAGTGTCTGATAAATGCCAGCTAATTGTGTGTGTGTCTGTGTGTGTGTGTGTGTGTGTACGTGTGTGTGTTTCTAGGGAAAATAATTAGCCTTCATTAAATAACTAAATTCTTGCTAATACTCCCCATGGAACTTGAGACGTAGTGCCGCCTACAAAAGGAGCAGTATTTGATGGGAAATGGTCACCTGCATTTTGAAATCTCTGCCCCCATGTCTTGATTTGGGGCTCAAGTGAGGAACCACTGTTTGCTTCCTGTGTCCGTGACGCTTCACTGTATGTGACCTGCCTCTCCATCAGCAATCTCAAGGACTTTATGGTGAACCTCAAATTCACCCACTCTGGAAAATCTATTCTTTTCATATGCCCAGTAGTCTTTATAGGATTGGGCTATCTTAAATATTCCCTCCAAATATGATGAAGGTAATCAAGCCAATAGACAGATGGACAGAACTTTATATATTATCTAGTGCACTATATATAGCCTACATATTAGATGCTACACACTGCATGCCTTGGTGTTATGTTGGACGCTATGTGTCATGAACCTACAAATATAAGCCCATTTTATAAATAAAGATTTTCTGAGGTTAATGGAGTTACAATAAGAAGTCAGGAAGTTGTTGGGAGAGAGTCGAAACACTTCAGATCTTAGCCAGACAGTGGTCAGTTAACTGTGTCTCCGGGAAGATCTGAAACAGTGGCTCTGTTGCCTCTCGTGTGGCTAAAATTAATGAAGTGGTCTAGAGTACGTGTGTGTGTGTGTGTGTGTGTGTGTGTGTGTGTGTGTGTGTGTGTGTTTGAAGGAAACCTGGCTGGAGGATCCAGCAGAGTCCCTGTGCAAAGGGAAGTGGGTTGTTCTGAAGGACTTTTCATGAGGCCAGAGGAATTAACCTCCCCATAACACAGCAGGCCTCTCCATTATTAGGAAAGCCCGTGTCCCCGGGATTCATCGTAAATCTTTTCTGGATGGTGCTGTGGATACGCTGCCAATGTCTGACACTTTGGGCTTCCTTCCTTCCTACCCGTGTTGGCGAGGTCCCTTCTTTTCACGTCCCTTTTCTTCAGACGGTGCCATTAATTAGGCTTCCACATTCCAGCCTCGCCTCCCAGAGATGTCACCCAAGTCATCTTGAAGTATACTCTCTGAGTATATATTTACAGCCCCTTAATTTATCTTCATCCCCGGAGAGTCACATCCACTGGGTGTGAATTTTTCTTCTTTCATTCCAAGGGCAACCTCAGGCTCCAGCCCCTGTGAGCCATCGATAGAATGAACCAAAACCAACCGAAGAAAATGACTCTGTGGCCACGTTTTCAAACTGTCCACCTGCTGGGGGTTTTGGACCACGTGGAGAAGGCCACATGCCCAGGGATGGAGAGAGCTCCATTCCTCCCCTTGGACGCCCTCTCTCTGAGTCTCAGGGCCTAACCTGCCCACCACGAGCCTGTGCAGTGAAGCCAGTTCTGTTCCATGCAAGTTCTGGACCTGAAGGAACCATTTGTGTCACTGCACGTTTTATAGCAGTTCCATCTCGCTGGGCCTGCCCATAATAGCTGCAGAGCGTCTAGGCAGCACTTACAGGAGGCCTAAATTGACTTAGAAAGCTTTGCATTAAGCAGATGTTTACTCTTGGGGAAGATTCTAAGAAAAAAAAAAAATGTCATGAAGAACCTAGGGGCAAGACGGGAATAAAGATGCAGACCTACTAGAGAATGGACTTGAGGATATGGGGAGGGGGAAGGGTAAGCTGTGACAAAGTGAGAGAGTGGCATGGACATATATACACCACCAAACGTAAAATAGATAGCTAGTGGGAAGCAGCCACATAGCACAGGGAGATCAGCTCGGTGCTTTGTGACCACCTAGAGGGGTGGGATAGGGAGGAT
>NW_020837962.1:7334107-7446683 GCF_003676395.1 Aethalodelphis obliquidens | reverse complement strand
ATATATACACTACCAAACATATAATAGATAGCTAGTGGGAAGCAGCCACATAGCACAGGGAGATCAGCTCGGTGCTTTGTGACCACCTAGAGGGGTGGGATAGGGAGGGTGGGAGGGAGGGAGACGCAAGAGGGAAGAGATACGGGAACATATGTATATGTATAACTGATTCACTTTGTTATAAAGCAGAAACTAACACACCATTGTAAAGCAATTATACTCCAACAAAGATGTTAAAAAAAAATAAAAGCAAAAACCATTCTGCATCAAAGAACAAGGCAGTGGCATTTCCGCAAAGCAGGAGAGAACTGTTTCTTTTGCTTTACTGAGACCCACTCCATCTCCTGCTTGACACCCTCATGCTCCTTGAAGTGGACTAAGTCCACGTTAGACCAGGTGAGTCTAAGGGAAGCCGGTGGCAAAGGGGACTATTTCCTCTGCAGCTGCTCTGGCCTTATTTCTACTCATAAGGATAACTAAAGCAACCAGACCACGCAGGCATCGCCTTCCCACACCCAGTGGAGGTAGGAGGAAGAAGGGAAGGATTCCTGGGTTTGGTCATGCCCATGTTTTCATGACAGTAGTAGAAAACATATACAGATTCTAGAGCCTGAACCACTGGAGGGCAAATTATGTGTAAATGTGAATGTGCATGTGTGCTTTTGAGCACTTACTGTGAAGCGACTGAACATTAAGTAAGAAAATCGTATGTGACAGCATGTGTATTTAATAATGTACAGATTAAGAGCCCAGATGTGGGAATCAGGTGCAGTTGGAGTTAATATCTAACTCAGCCATGCACTGGCTATGTGACCTTGGGCAAGTCACTCAGCCTCTCTGAACCTTAGTTTCATATAATCTGTTAAAAAAAAAAAAAGAAAGAAGATAGAAAGAAAAGAAGAGAAAAAGGATAAGACACACATGGAGTGTTTCCAGAACCTTAAAGAGGATGCCTTATAAATCACCCAGCCCAGAATTTGCCAGATAATTGAGATAATTAGATTTGTTGATGCCAGTGGTTAATGTTGCTATTGCCTCTCCTGCTGTTGCTGTTATTATTATTATTATTATTAGGGACTTTGCCAGAAATAGAACCACAGGGGAGATTGCAGAAAGCCTCCATCCTGATTTCACGTGGCCTGGACTCCTTGTCCGCTGTGATATTGGAGGGGAATCATCAAATGAAGACATTAAGCAGTTGAGAAATCCTGCCTCCAGTCTAAATACCTTTGTGTTTCTTCCTTATAGTTAGTGAGACTCTGACTTCTTCAGTAAAGGGGGGTGAATCCAATTCTGCACCACGACCATGTGTAGCCAATGAAATGACAGGTGTAGAGCACTCAGGACAGTGTCTGATCCAGACTAAATTCTTAATAAGAGGTCACCCCTGGAGCTATTAAAAAAAAAATAATAATAATAGAGACCGGGCTCTTTTATTTATTTATTTAACATCTTTATTGGAGTATAATTGCTTTACAATGGTGTGTTAGTTTCTGCTTTATAACAAAGTGAATCAGTTATACATATACATATGTTCCCATATCTCTTCCCTCTTGCGTCTCCCTCCCTCCCACCCTCCCTATCCCACCCCTCTAGGTGGTCACAAAGCACCGAGCTGATCTCCCTGTGCTATGTGGCTGCTTCCCACTAGCTATCTATTTTACGTTTGGTAGTGTATATATGTCCATGCCACTCTCTCACTTCGTCCCAGCTTACCCTTCCCCCTCCCTGTGTCCTCAAGTCCCTTCTCTACATCTGCGTCTTTATTCCTGTAGGACTGGGCTCTTTTAGACCTCTCATCCGGGCAAAGTGCCTGGCATAAAATGGGTCTCATGTCTTTTAAGGCAGTGTGCCGAGCAGCTGGAGAAAGGTCACCGCGAGTTCATAGAACCTTTAAACACATGGGGACTTGATGCCCCTGGATCCTTTCTGCTGGCACCAGTTAGATTGTTTTGTTGGAGGACAAAACCTTTTTGCTTAAGGCAAAATACATTTTATGGAGCATTTAATGACTCTTCCCTAGAAGTTGGAGTAGCTGTGTTTCAGTTTCAGGGGAAACAAATAAGTGCCTGGAAGTTCCCCTGTCTTTCTTGCTATTTATCATCTGGGTAGAGGGGGAGGGATAGGGCCAGTTAGCACATGGCAGCTTCTGCGTTTCATTGTTGACACTTCAGCAGAAGTGGCAGGAGACATATGGCCTTCCTGGTATCTCGTGGGGAGGAAAAGAGTACATTTGAGGGGAAATATTTTGGAACAGGAAAGCAGAACAAGATTGTATTTGTAGGTGTGATGGAAAAGTCAAACAGCCAGTCACCTTTGGAACTCCTAAGTCCAGTGTAAAGCCCACATCTTTCTTTTCAAAGCATTTTAAGGATGAGGAATCCATCTTGCACGATGTGTTGGTGATAGTGGGGTCAGGAATTTACAAGAGCTTATGTCTGACGAGCTGTTTTCTCTCACATCAGTGGCTAGGGAGGAGCTGGGCTTATGGCTTGCTCATTTTCCAAACACTTGGTTGGTAGGAAAGAAAGAGCCTTTTTAAGCATGAGATCTGTTTCTCTTGTGATTACTATGGAGAAGGGGCCTTGGAATTAAGTGTAGGTATTGAATCTGACATTTTTAATAGAAAAAAATTGAATACATCCTGGTGCTAATTCATAAATCTTGAGTTCCCTGTGCTTTTTGCATTTACCATTTTAGTTGGCCTTTCTTGGTTGTATCAGGTTTGGGTTCCTTGGTTTGAAGTACTAGAAATCTACTTTGACTACCTTAGGCAAGAGAGACCATTTATTGGGTAGATATTGCGTAGCTCACAGAGTTGATAGTTAGACCAGAGAAAGGGGCTGTAACCTAAGGAAGATACCAGGAGGATTATAAACCATTGGGGGCTAGTTCTAGGATGAGTGTCCTTTCTTTTATCCAAATGACCCTCCAGCCGTATCTTCTCTCATTGCAACTCTCTAGTTGAAATTCCAAGTCTTAGGAGATATTTAGAATACTTGCTGGTTGTGTTCTTACCGCAAGAGAATCTTTTGAAAGAAGTCTGGAGAAACCATTAGGGCTCCCATAGTGAGGGCATATATTTGTTATTCTGCATATAAATGAGGAAGAGGCAGTTTATGTAAAAGGATATGAAGATGCTGTTAGGAAGGTGCAATAGCTACTACTGACTGTCGGCATTAGATGCCAAAAATTCTAATCGTATATATATTAGAACATTTTGGGGTTGACATATATACACTACTATATATAAGATAGATAACTAATAAGGACCTACAGTATAGCACAGGGAACTCTACTCAGTACTCTGCAATGGCCTATATGGGAAAAGAATCTAAAAAAGAGTGGATGTATGTATATGTGTAACTGATTCACTTTGCTGTACATTGAAACTAACACAACATTGTAAATCAACTATACCCCAATAAAAAATAATATATAGATAGATAGATAGATAGATATTAGAACAGATCCGCAAAGATCAGAATGACTCCTGTGGGCTATAGATAATATATAAGTAACATAGTATAATCTATGCATATATCTATGTATATTATTCATCCAAGTGTGATACATATACAATCTCATGATGGACTATGTTTCAAAACTAGTGCCATGAATACAGGGGACCTTTTTTCCTCTTTGTAACCATAAATATCTTTGGGAGATATAAATGTCACCAGAAACCAGAGAAACAGATGAAACACTCCACAGGGTAATAAATATATGAAGGACCTTGCCAGATTTTTTTGTAGCAAGGAAGAATTTAGAGCATATCGAAGACTGAGAGCCTAAACTGGGACTCACTTTTTTATAGTCTCAATTCACGCACCAAACCTTAGTTGCCATGGATAGGCAGAGCCAGAGAACCTTGTTGGTTACTGATGTTGAATTGCTGGATTAAAATTCTTTTAGTGCAGTGATTCTCAACTGGGAGCAATTTTTCCCACAGAGGACCTTTAACAATGTCTGGAGACATTTTTGGTTGTTACAACTTGGGGGATGGAGGTGTTGGTACTGGCATCTAGTGGGTGGAGGCAGAAACACTGTTATGCATTCTACAGTGCACAGGACAACCTCCCGTAACAAAGAATGAGAACACCCAAAATATCAAGAGTCCAGAGACTGAGAAACCCTGTTTTAGTGTAAGCGATGGAAATGCCACTCAAATCGACTTATGCAAAGTGATGCCTGTATTAGGAGGACACAGGTATATCTCATATGATTATCATCAGGACATCTGGGACCATAAGATTCACCTTCCTTGTCTCCTTTCTTTGTGTCAGTTTCACGTCCACAAATCTGCTTCCTGCACATTATGGGAAATGTGGCTGCTGTTAGCTACTGAGCCTCTAAGTTTGGACATCAGAGGATGGTTGAGTCTTTTTCCCTGGTTCCAGATCAGAAACTCCCAGGGAAGGTTTTTGGTGGCCCAGCACAGGTCGGGTGCACGCTACTGAGCCGGTCAGCTATGGTCTGGGTGCAGGGCTGGGTCATGTGACACAAACATGGCCCCTGACTCTCCACTAAGGTATACTGAGGCCTCTCCCAGAGGAAAGGGATTATTTTGAGCCAGGCTGCCACCCCTGTTGACAATGTCTGCTTCCATTGCATGTCCCCTGATTGCCAGGACATTTGTAAATCTGACATTGTTTCCAGCAGGGCTGTGTCGAAGAATGTCACTTAGACATCGCCAGATTGTTGAGCACCTTGGCCAAAACTCACAAAGGCATGGGCACCTGCAGAGAAAACAACGTCTGTGTGTGTTTCCAGGGAAGCCAGGCCCTGACATTTACTGTGAGATTGTTGAACCAACTTGGGCCTTGAAAAATCGTCTGGCCCGGCTTTCTGCCTCCAGACTTGCGAATTTGTAAAGCTCTAGGACATACAGGCTATTATATCTCAACTTTAGATGGTTTCTGTCATCTCTTCCTGGTCCCACCATGGAGGCTGCCTTCCTCTGCCTGTGTCCTATTTGACATATTTGTTGCAGTGTATTTGAAACTCTGGTCAGTTTCTCAGATGATTGATAGTTGTTGTTGTTGTTTTTAACTTAGATGAAATTTGTCAAGCCTGCATTGTGCTAAGCCCTATTAAAATGGTGCCAGAGACCCAATTACGGCAGCTACAAAGGCATTCAAGAGTAAGCACAGAAAAACACATAAAGGGATTAAAGATCAAAAATTGGATTCTAGTGAAAGTACATTAGGAAACATCAGGCAGAGAAACATGAAGGAATTAGAATATGAAGAACAAAGCCACATAGAGCTTTGTGGATGTCCTTACTTCTCGCCCCCCAAAATCATTTAATTTTGAGCATGTTTACTCTTAAAAATGAAATGAAATGATCGATTGTACTTTTGTCAGGTGGACGTGTTTTTAAAGTCTAGTGTGAAATGAATTGCAGATGGGTTTTCTGGCTTGATCTTTTTTTTTCTGCCTGGTCTTAGACAATCTGGTGTCAGTGACTCATGAAATCACTGCTGGTGAGCGCGTTTATTTAGTTGATAGAGATGCTCCCAGACGGGGTGGTGTTGGCAGCTACACCCTGGGGTGTGGTCAAGGCCCCTGGCCCCCTTATTTGACTGTTTGCAGAGATGAGGCGTATGGGATGGACCTTTGGGATTTTCTCTTCTGAGGTACGGAGTTGTCATTCTGAGTGTAGCCATCACCTCATCAGCCCTGAAGATGTGTTGGCACAGCAGAGCTTCACAGAACCAGGTGTATATCAGACATTGTGTTTCCTCTGGTCTTTCTCCCTTTGGTGGATGCTCTGATAAATTCTTATCCAGATGTTTGATTTGCCCTCAGTTCCTTGCAAAGGAAATAGGTACGCGACCTCAAATGAAGAAAAGAGGAGATTCCTCCCCCTAGAGCATCATAAAGTATCTTTTCCAGATTTGTGTAGTAGAGTTGATGGAAGAGATGGAAATCTACGTATCTTGTGATAGTTCCCAAATCCCAGACTCAGATACCCACATAATTCCACATAAGTACATCAGTCAGGACGAGGGGAACTGTGGGGCGCTAGAAAACAAATGTCCCGTCACATATGTTCCATCGAAAGGACGCAGCTTCTACTTAACTACAGTCGTTTTCTTTCCCCGTGCAGTACTAGAAGCTCTGTGTTACCAGATTTTCTGATATATTTCAAAAGAAACTAAAATGAAAATTCTAGATTTTTAAGGGCATAGTCATCATGATTTTCAAATGATAACAACGAATTTATTTTATTATTTTAATTAATTAATTTATTTATTTTTGGCTGCGTTGGGTCTTCATTGCTGTGCATGGGCTTTCTCTAGTAGTGGTGAGCAGGGGCTACTCTTCCTTGCAGTGCACGGACTTCTCACTGTGGTGGCTGCTCTTGTTGTGGAGCACGGGCTCTAGAGCGCAGGCTCAGTAGTTGTGGCGCACGGGCTTAGATGCTCCGCGGCATGTGGGATCTTTCCGGACCAGGGCTCAAACCTGTGTCCCCTGCATCGGCAGGCAGATTCTTAACCACTGCTCCACCAGGGAAGCCCAGCAACTAATTTGAACATATGTATTCACAGATATATGTATATACACACAACCAAACATACATATGCATATTGCACATAACTAAACATATGTGTGTGTGTGTGTGTGTGTGTGTGTGTGTGTGTGTGTTACACATAACTAAACAAATCACTAGCCCAGGGGTCACCAGTTTTTAATCTCTTCTCTAGAGAAAAGAAAGGCCATAAGTATTTCCCAAACCAGTGTTTTATATTCCATCAGTTTTTTTCCCCCATTTATCTTGAGAAGACCTATGCTTAAGCATTACCAGCATCATTGATCAAGTCTTCATATACTTAAAAAGGCTCCATGAAGGTCTCAAAACATCATTAATTTTAGTTCCCATTATTTTTAAATGGAGCAAGTGTCCTAGTATAGTTCAGGAGCTTGATGGTGAGAAAAGGAGTTATCTCTTGGACCAGGATCCTTAGATTAAGCCAACAAAGAAAGGGCACCCCAGTGACCCCCATTCTTTATTGGAATGAGAAGGGTGGTGAATTTTTCTTCTTTTCAACACAAAGAGATTGGAGCTGAGGAGGAAGTGCCAGATGATTGTCCTGGCCCAGGCCTCACTGACCTGTGCAACCTTCCATCACCCATTTAATAGAGCTGCCCTCCTGGAGTCCTTATCTGTGAAAAGCCTTTCCTAACACATGTGAGGACTTGTGAGCATGAAACGATGCGATAGCATTTGTGAAAATCTAGAGTCACACTGTCCAGTAGGGCAGCCACCAGCCATGTGTCATTATTCACATTTAAATTAATTGAAATTAATACAAATGAACTTATTTACCGAACAGAAACAGACTCACAGACGTAGAAAACAAACATGATTACCAAAGGGGAAAGGTTTGTGGGGGAGGGATAAATTAGGAGTTTGTGATTAACAGATACACACGACTATATATAAAATAGATAATCAACAAGGACCTACTGTATAGCACAGGGAACTCTACTCAATATTCTGTAATAACCTATATGGGAAAAGAATCTGAAAAAGAATGGCTATAGGTATATGTATAACTGAATCACTTTGCTGTACAGCTGAAACTAACACAACATTGTAAATCAACTGTCCTCCCATATAAAATAAAAATTAAATTAAAAATAAATTAATTAATTGAAATCAAATCAAATTTTAAAAATTCAGGTTCTTAGTCCCATTCGCCACATTGCAAGTGGTCAGTAGTCACATGTGGCTC
Organism: Aethalodelphis obliquidens; assembly: GCF_003676395.1. NCBI lineage: Eukaryota > Metazoa > Chordata > Mammalia > Artiodactyla > Delphinidae > Aethalodelphis > Aethalodelphis obliquidens. The sequence goes on along the minus strand of NW_020837962.1, from coordinate 7,438,941 downwards.
ACAGCTACCATATTTCACAGTACAGATGTAGAACATTTCCATCATTTCAGAAAGTTCTATTGAACTGCACTGATTATACCAGCAGGTATAATGTGGTGATGATTTTAGGGGATCAACAAGGATCTTACCCTCAGAGCAGTAATGAAAACAGTGAGGGCCAGACAGACCTGGGTTCAAATCCAGAACACCAACCGAACACTAGGCCAGCCATCAAACCTCTCTGAGTCATGGTTTCCTCACCAATACACAGAGACATGTTAATACTTTTCTTCATCAGGATTCAAGCAGGGGAAATTGTGAGTGATGGAGTCAGATCTAGGTTCAAATTCTAGTTCCTCATGAGGTCATCAGGTTGCTCCAGGTTGAGTTTTCTCATTTTTATAAAATGGGGATAATGAACTAGATCATGAAAATTTGGGGGAAAATAAGATGAGTCAGTGGATAAACCATGCAGAGCCTTGTCCTTAATGCTTCCACCCCCGATATGCAAACTATAGATATTCCAGGAATGCTACACCTCCTCCTTCTCAAAGTTTCAGAAATAAATTTCTACTGGAAGCATCTAATTAGCCAATGAGCTGAGCTGAGGACATAGTTACTAGGAGAGGCAGGCATAATACTACTAAATATTCTCAAGTCCAGTGACCTTGGTGAAGAGCAAACCTGAAACTAATACAACAGTGTTAATCAACTATACTCCAATATAAAATGTAAAAATTCTAAAAATAAAATAAAATTTAAAAAAAAGAGAAAATGGATTTGGACATAGAGAAAGGGTTCTACAATAATAACAATGTAAGAAATGTATGATCAACCTAAAATGGAAAAGAATATGAAAAAGAATATATATATATATATATATATATATATGTAAAACTGAGTCCCTTTGCTGTACACTTGAAAGTAACACAACATTGTGAATTAAGTATACTTCAATTTAAAAAAATAAAACAGAAAAGTATAATCATTACCAATTATTAATAGTAATTGCATAATATCTTAATAAGCTCTCCTGATGAGGGAGAAAATAGCACAGTGGTGGTGGAAGTTATAATGAAGGTGGAAGAAAAAGAAAAAAGAATTACGAAGGAGGTTTTCACAACTCAAGGCTGGATTGAGGACCCTGTCCATCCAAATCCATAGTCTGCTTAATACCGCAGAGTGGCTTCCTTGCTACCCATGCACTTCCGGTCCCGACCTTAAAAAGCAAACGTACCCAAATCAACAGAAACCACGGTGCTCCCTCAGCTCTGGGAGGCTGACCAGGCCAGCAGGAGGAAGCTCAGTCTCCTTCTTGCCTCTTGCAGCTTTTCTGCAAAGTGGAGGCCTGAGCAGCAGCAAAGGCGGACAGATGGTATCCCGCAGATTCTCCCTCTAGCACTTTCATCTCTCCTCTCACTGTTAATTCATCTGTTTGGATGGATACGTTCACGCATGGAACCAAGATGAATAATAATGAGCTTTTTAATAACTCCCTGCATTTGCATTCCTAGTTACTCTTTACATGGTTCTAGCTGATTAAAATGAATCATTTACATAATTAACATATGGTTATAGTGTTGGCTTTAATATGCTGATTATCTCAATACTTTTGTCTGGAGTCAGTTGGATTCAAACTGTAACAGTTGTTTGAAGTGAGACTAGTTTATTCCTGGGAGGATGGGGGTGATATTTGCCACGGTGCCCGATGAGCAATAGCACGATTCTCCAAGAAGTTTGTTTTGTTTCTGTTTGGTGATGTGATTGAAAAACAAGTAAATAATCGTTTATAATAATAGTCGGAAAGATGATGATAGCTCCATTTATTCTGTGACAGGTGCTTTCCCTTCCATTGTTTCAAATTCTTGCCACTGCCCTCCAAAGTAGAAAGTATTATCCTCACTTTCCAGAGGCAGAAACTGAGGCTCACAGATGTTCAGGGGCTTGCTTGGGGCCACAGTGCTGTTGTCAGAACCTTGAACTCTCCTAGCTCTTCATCACAGAATCTACATTTTTCGTTACTCTAAGTCATAGTTTCTCAACCTCGGCACTATTGTCATTTTGGCCAGATTATTATTTGTTGGGGGCGGAGGGGGGGCCGCCCTGTACTTATAGGACTTTTAGCAGCATCCCTGGCCTCTGACCACCAGATGCCAGCAGAAACTCCAAGCCCATCTGTGACAACCAAAATATCTCTAGACATTGCCAAAAGTCCCCTGGAGGGGCGGGGGGGAAGGGATTGCCCTTGGTTGAGAACTACTGCTTTAGGTAACCTTCTTTACATATATTAAGACAAAATAATAATGGGCAAATGTGTTGTCTAGGTTGGTCTACTGGTGATGAGTAACTAGCTGTGTCTAACTAGGATGATGACGCTGTAACCATATTTGGCTCTTGGGAGATAGATCGTGTTGTATGTGAGTCTTCCAATTGTATAAGGCATCTTTGTTTTGATCAACTCTGTTAAGTGTTCTCTCCCTCCCTCTCTGTCTCTCTCCTTCTCTCTCTAACTTCTCTGAAGGGCATGCTTGATATTTTCAGAGGTGCCGCTTTACTGAGTTCATAGCATGCATTTTAGGATACCATTTTCTCATTAGCCGACCCTAGGCATGGGTGCTGTCACCTATGATCTGATTATCTTGCTAGTTCACATTGAATTTGAAAAGGACTTGTGAAAGAGTGGCGAATATCCCTGTTTAGGTACCCAAGGTTTTGGAATGTGAGTGCTTTCTGAACATTCATGCATATTTGAGACACATTTTGGCTAATTGCATGACTGTTGTCCACAATTAGTCTGTGGTAGGCATGATTAATTGCAAAGAACACTGACATTTATGCATAAAATGCTTGAGGTCAAAAAGAAATGGAGAGAAATGGTGACTGCAGCCCTGGTGAGTGGAATACTAATGCACGGTGACCTCAGAAGCAAAGCCCCTAAAGGGGAATTTCTGCATCAGCACGATAGGTATTTTATGTGGACAGATGTCTCTGTAATTTTGACTTGCTTGTACTTTAGTCTCCTTACCTCCAGAAACCTTTGGTTTTATGCAGGCTCTCAGAAGCCTTTCTGATATTTTAATACATGCCACGCCTGCCTTATTCCTCTTCCTCTGCCCTTCTCCCACCCGGATCACACGCCATCACTCGAAGCTTATCAATTGCTTCTTTAACATAACATTTATGTATTACATGTTTTCCATGAAGAATCAAGAAGTAAACATCTGGGCCATCGTCCCATCAACTAGACCAATCAGGAAACATTTTTTGGTTTAAGTTAAAGGGCTGCAGGCCTACGATTAATAATTCAAATGGCACCAACACTAGCAAAGAAGAGAGCAAAATAAAGCTCATCTCTGAATCTCAGTTCTAGCTAGAGCTAATCATTATCAATCGCTTCTTGTAAATACCCTTTGCGGGTTGGGAAGGATACAGCCTGTGTACATATGTACATGTATGATATATATGTGTATGTGTACAGACGTGTTTTATTTTCACAAAAAAATCACCAGATTCTATGCTCTCTTTTCCTTTTACTTTGCTTTCATTGATGTAAAAACCTGCCGTGGACAGTTTCTCATATTAGCACAAACTGGTTTCTATCGCTCTTGCCGTTGTCCTCCATTATATGCTTGTGACATATCTAATTTAATCAGTTCACTTAATGGACTCTTCAATTGTTTGCTTTAGTCTATTACAAGAATTAAGTCCAGGTGCACACACTGAGTTATCTGTGTAGACAGAGATATAGAAATAAAACATAGATAGAGGGACCTTGGTTAATTTTTACAGGCATGTTATTTACTTAGCAGTGTGATTTTGGGGTCAAAGCTGGTGTCCATCATGGACTTTTTAAAGATGTGATTCAAAGCTTACCTCCTACTATATATAATGATACTAGTTCTCGTCACTTTCTCACCATTGATACAGACATCCTGTTTTAAGATACAGGAAAAGAAAGGAAAGACGGGCATTTACTGAGCATCCACTATGCAGAGATGTGTTTCTCCTTGCCTTGACCTCGGACCGTGTGCTAGGTTCCCTGCAGTGTTGAAGCAGGGTCTCAGCACTGGAGTTCATGGGAGGAAAGGTAACCACCGTACACTTTTGAGTCCCATAATAGGGGGAGCCTCTCGGTGCTGGCCGACTCAGAGGGAGGCAGTGTTCACGCTCCTTAGGAGAATCTGACAGCTACTGAGTCTGTGTTGGGCATCTAATGTGTGCCTTCATAATACCATCTTGCTTGAAATTTGCCTCTTTATTTGTTTTGCTGCCCAAGTGTTGGTTCCTTGAGGACAGGGGCTGTATACTGAAGGAGAATTCACATCGTGCGCCAACCCTGATTGATTAGTAGTGGCTGCTTGGAACTTGTTTGGAGAAGGATTCTGTCTGACTCAGGAACGAGGTGGTTCATAATGGGTTGGTGATGTCTGCTGTGGGCACTGAACAGAGGAAGGGCAACGTGGAAAGTAGGTATTCTTATTCCATCGTTCCATAATAAATAGGGGTTACGTATTATGATTATTTGGGGTTCATAGAAAACGTACATATCAACGTATGAAAGCAACTTTGGGGGAAAGGGGAAGAGAGAGAGGAAGGGAAGAGAGAGAGGAAGGGAAGAAGGAAGAGAGAAGAGAAAGCAAGAGAGAACAGAAAGATCTCAAAAATATGAAGAGTGTCCTGCTTCTACGTTGATCTTTATTTTATCTTTTCTATATTTTCAAAATTTACTACAGGGAACATTGCATTTGAAAATAGGAGGGAAAAAAACCCACAATAAGTGTTGTTAGGACAAAATAAAATAAAGATGGTCTTAAAGCAAAGCTACCAGGTAAAATTAAGATGCACAGAGATCCTGGGATGGGAGACGGAAGGCAGGTCTGCATTGTTCTGCATTTTGTTGGTTTTGTGGGACCACCAAGTGATGGGCATTCTCTCCCAGCAGGATGGATGGTGTTAATCTCCAGTCCCTTTGTAATAAATGCTGGACTGTGAACAGGAGATGGCCAAAAGAGAATGCCCAGGCAAACCGTATTCTTTACTAAGGTTCCCAGCTAGTCTATAACTGTCAGAGTGATGGAGGACCCGGGCCATCTGCTTCCTGCTCAGGATAAGAAACGGGGTCCGACCTGCGTGGGCTGTAGGAGCCCAGCTCTTTGCTCTGATCTGAGGGAAGGTGGGAGGCTCCCCGCTCTGGGGCCTTGACACATTCCCAGAGCACCCTGTGCCAAGGAAACGGACATATTTTAAAGAGGCTCAGCTCCCTGTGAGATCAAGTTCAGGTACATTCTGATTCCACTCAACTCTTGGCTTGTAACTTAGGCCCCCACTAGCAGCCCTTTGCAATGAAACTATATCACTTTTGAAGCTTAGCAGATGGGGATTGTCATAAATGATATTTTAGTCACAGATATGAGCCATAAACCTTGAAAGATAAAGTATCTTTCTGAGACACACATGGAGAGGCAGATACAGGCCCAGACATGGCGTGAGCTTTTCTACAGCTCCCATGGAGTGGGGAGAAGGGCCACTGCCTGGCACTTTATTGTAGCATCGAGGTTTGCACGTGATCTGGGGCGGTGGAAATAGCACACAGCGTGGATTTGCGGGGACAGACAGAGCTGGGTTTCAATACAGGCTTAAACATTTACCACCCTATGGATTCAAATTTTTAAATCTTTTTTCAGAACCTCAATGATTTCTCTGTAAAAGGGGGTTGATGGCATGTCCTTCATTAGGGGCTTCTGGGAATTATTTCGGCACAGTGTTTGGCACAGAAAAGATTACCATCAAATATTCCTGTCTGTCTTCCATACGATTCCCCTCAAATGGATGGGTTGCTTATTCCTAGCTATGCTGGATTATTCTGCTGAGCTGAATAATTCATGACGGCTTTGGTTCTGAGATATGGCACAACTGTAGCCAACAGACTCTAGCCTTAAGCCGATATGTATATTAATGCTTGTTTCCCAAGAAATATACCTGACTCTTACCCACTCTAATCCCACTTCCACATGATTGCTATAACATTAACCTGACAGGAAGATGAGTTTGCGTGGGACGAAGGGGCGATTGTCATGCCCAAACTAAAATTAAAAAAATAATAACAGAAACCCTGGGAATCTTCTAGAAATACCTAAAAATTCCCTTTTATCTCCAGCATGTACTCAATCCTCTTCTTTTGCTCCCAGACATTTTTTAATGGCTTTGTTTGCACAATGTCAAATATCTGATCTTAAGCAACTGGGTATTTTGAAATAGCAGAATAGCCTTCTTTCCATTCCATCCAAAATGCATCTCCCTCCATAACTTGCCAGGACTTGCATTTGAAGGCCTTAGCATTCAGGAATCTAAATGTGGTGTGGTTAAAACTAATACGTACAGCACACCTACTGGTGGAAGGAAGTGGAAAGGTAGTCTTAAGGCATGCCTGTGTCCTTGTAGAGTCGGTGGGTATATGTGTGTGTTCCAGGAGAAGAAGGAACGTTTTGGTTTCTACCATGTTTTAGGCATCGTGCCAGACCTTTTGCAGGTATTATCCTATTTAATCTTTTCAGTAACCCTGGGAGATTAATATCATTATCCATACCCTAAGCTAAAACACTGAAGCTCAGAGAAATAAAATTGCTTCTATGGCCAAATTGCCAACTACTAAATCGCTGAGTCAGTATTCAAAGCCAGCACTGTCTCATTTCAAAATTTGAAGTCTTTCTGGGCTATCCGTCTCCTATGGTATCAATTTCAGGATACAATGAGTCTAACATATTTTGAGGTCTGATAATTAAAACAATGTCTGCTTAGGGTAAATGAAAACAGAAGATCCAGGGACCCCATTTTGCCGGTAAGAGTACAAAGATGTCTTCAGTAGCCATCGAATCCCTACCCCATAAAAGTGACACCTGTATTGGGCTCCCCTGTTATGAGAGTTTGCTTCAGAATCGGGTGTGGAGTGTCCTCATCCATTCTTGCCTGCATTTGGCAAAGGTGTTTATACCCTTCTCAATCCCCGGTTCCTTCCAAAGATGGAAAGACGCTTAGCATAAACAGTGATGGAAAACCATTCTAGGTTAAAATTCTATATTCCTTGTTGGTCTGGTCAAGTTTATGCTGATAGCATCTTACCCCCAAACACAGGAAGTGACAAAATGAATGGTTTCTCTCTGTCTTCCTCTTTTACACCTTTACTCTGTCTCCCCGCGCTTTTATGAATTATTTTAAACCCACTTTCTAATTATGACACTAGCAACAATTTTATTATTATCTACTACCATGTTGGACAAATATTCTCTGATACAGGTGGCTTTGCAAAGAGAAGATCTTGTGTAAGCTCCTGGCTTAAAAACAAAATGAAGTATAAGCATTCAGTAGGTGGGGCTAAGACCTAGAGCCATTAGGGACAATCCATACATCCCACAAGCCAGGGATCTCATACCAGACTCAGACATGAAGCTTGGTTTTATTTTTCATTGTTGTAAAAAAGTGCATTGCAAAATATGGGGTGTGTATTTCTAAAGCACGTTTGTAAAACAGTATGAGATCATGCAAATAAGTAAGCAATCAGTTATTGTATTGGGGGAATATATATGTATATAAAACCGTGCAGTCTTCTCTTAAGTTGTCAAAAAATACACCCAGTTGGTACTTCCCCGGAAGTCCAGTGGTTAAAGCTCCATGCTTCCACTGCAGGGGACGTGGGTTTGATTCCTAGCTGGGGAACTAAGATCCTGCATGCCATGCGGCACGGCCAAAAAAAAAAAAAAAAAGAAATCAACAACGTTTGTGTAATTGTATTGAAATAAAATTAGTTATATAAAAAATGAAATACACCCAGTTGATGTGGTAAAACAAGAACTATTTTAGACGAAATTCCAATAAACAGAGCGTCTCATTGGCACTGACTGGCTCTTACTGCTATTATATGATATTAGCAACTCAGCTTCATTAAAATTCCTCGACTGTGTTGTATGGGAAATCATTTTATTTCAAATCATTAATATATGGCTCAACCCAGCTTCCCTTTCGAGGGGATCCAGGATTCCCATCCCCATTTTACAGATGAGCATGGGATGTAAGAACAGGTTAAGTGATTTCTGCCTGAGGTCCAGCACGCAGAAAGAAAGATTAGGAATTGGTGAGTGCTCACTGAGGCCCTGTGTCTGTGATAAGTCCCTAAATTCAAATTTTCCAACCTCAGAATTTTCTGGGTTAGACCTCTGGCTGACTACCGTGGGACGTCATGTTATGTAATTAATTACAACTATAATTATCTTGGTTTCTGGGTCATTTAAAGATCATCAGTGCATTTTGTTTTCACGGTTCTTGCAGCAAAGGAATTTTTGTTTCTGAAGTACAAGTATAATTAATCCAGTTTTTAGACTCTTAAATAACAGAAAAGTTCAAACATCAATGCAAAGGCTGAGTTCATCTTTGCTGGTTTGCCTTTCCTTGCAGCAGGGCGTGTGTAGGCTCTGGAATCTTTGAAAGTAGCTGGTGTCTTTCTTGGAACATAAAACTTCCCTACTAGGGTTTGAACTTCCTTGAGGGGTGGGGGCAGGTACAAGGAGGCCCCAGCACATATACATGTGTTGTATGAAGGACTGGTGTGGTCCATGCAATAGACATAGACAGTATGCCTTTACATCCCTGGCATCATGTGATTGCTTACAAAACCAGTGATGTCCATAGGTCTGTATAAAGGTTTTTACAGAAGTGATGGAAGGTATAAAATAGTTAAAGTTAAAGAACTTCCAAATTCCACTTTTTTTTTTCACGAAGACGATTTAATACTCAGGGTACCTTTTTTATACCAGCTTAAATGTTAAAAATTTCTTTCTTGGCTTTGTTCTGCTCCACTCATGGAGGATTCCTCCATACAAAGTGCTCTTGTATATATCAATGATCCCCACTGGATTCTGGGGCAAATGATATTGGGACACAAGGAGCCCATATCACACGAGTGAGTTGGTGGCGTGTGTTTCTGGGCTAAACCCATCACCAGACATCTCATTTACAGGAAACACGCCTGTTTACATTCTTTGCTTGTCACTGTAGGTGACACACAGGAAGAGTTTCAGAAGAATCATTTCATCATTAAGAAATATTGAATATGACAGCTGTGCTTGCAAATCAGTCATTTGGGAGAAAAGACTATAGTAACAGCCTAAGGAGGAGATGAACCCCTTTGCTCTGGAATCTATATTTGCAGAGTAGGAAAAACGCTTCAGAAGTATCTGTGGCATTGTCAGTAGAACTTTATAGCACTTAACAGTACGAAAGGCAACTCATTATTTGATTTGTATATTTATTAATTCATTCCATGTACATTTATTGAGACCCTTTCTATGCTCTAGGAACTGTGTCAGACACCAGGGATACAGCAGTGAATGAAAAATTCAGGTTTCCTGCTCGCGTGGAACTTAAATTTCTTGGTCGGGGAGGAGAGAGAGAGAAGGGGCAGAGGGTGACAAGGGCAGTGCAGAGAAATACAACCAGGTGGTAAAAGACCAGCTAGGGGACTGGTCCTCTTCAGTACAGAGATTCAGGGAAGGTGAAGGTGCCATTTCAGCTGAGACATGAATGTCAAGAGGGAACCAGCCAGGTGAACAAGTAGAGGAAGAACATTCTAGGTACAGGAAACAGAACATGCAACGTCCCTAAATTTGGAACAAGCTTGACATGTCTGAAGAACAGCTAAGAGGCTCAAGTGGCCAGAGGGTTTGGGTTGCGAAGGAGGTGGCAGAAAAGAAAGCTTGAGAAATAGATACACCAGATCAAGAAGAGCGTGGTTGGCAAGATAAGAAGAGTGAACTTTATGCTAAGAGAGTGGGAAGTTGTTGTGTCATGAGGTAAGGTCTGATGACTGTGCACAAAACATCCCGGGGGCAGGCGGGGTGGGGGTGGGGGGCAAGGGGAATGTACAGGTGAAGAGGAGGCCCCATCACTGAGGCCCAAAGGCTTAGAGGATGGGAACCTGTGTTGGCCAGCTGTACCTTGAAGACCCAAGTTCATGGGAGAGTCCTTGACAAGAGCGAGGTTGACATTCATGGCCAAGTCCAAATTTATTCCTGAAACTGCTACTTGTCAAGCCTTCTAAGCTGGCTGGTACTTGTGTAATGTTTCTCTCTTGGGTAATTTTCCAGCTGGGAATGGAATTTTACCAAGCCCGTGGCAGTTTCAACCTGAGGATGCATTTAATCTGGGACAGGGTGGTAAGAAGCGTTAGAGTCATTGTCTGTCTCCCCTTTCCTGAAGAGTATCGGTAGAAGTTCAGCTTTGACCTCCCTGCTGCTATAGCCTTTTATCTTTCAGATATTTCCTCTTCTCCCAACACCCAGTCATTTTCTGATGAGCTCTTTGCTGCTCTTCTCAGTGGCTGATTGGTACAGCAGGGCATGGACACAGGTGTTGGGTGAATTGCTAATTCAGCCTCATCCCTAGCCATTCTTCTTAGAGGGCATGAAAGACCCTTCCAAAGCAGTAGGATGGTGTGTTGTCAAGTGACAGTAGCAGTGGCTACTGTCTGTGGGTTAATATAACAAGAGAGGAGCAGACATGTTGGAAAAATCCCACCACCAATATTTAGAATCAGATAGACTGTGAAGTAGGTATTTACTCTCTAATCCCAGTGGCCTCATCGGTGAAACGGAAATAGGAACAGTGCTTATCACATGGAAGTGTAGCACCGAGTGTGTTCCTGGCATGTCATAAGCATTGGAAAAAGTAGTAGTCAGTGTTTTTGATAATAGTACAATAGTAGCTGTAGTTAAGTTCTCCAGGGATAAGGGGAGTGTTTGGAAGAGAGAAAGCACCGAGATTGAATGAGATGTAGCTTTCCTTTTTCACCATAAAACTAAAAGAGCTTCAGTAATAACCGTGGCTTGCCTCTTCCTATCCAAAATGTATCTTATTTTTTAGGCTCTTTTTAAATAATAAAGGTAATACTTCATGGAGCAAAAACATAAATCAGAAATAGCCTAATTGAAGAGAATGACGTACAAAGGAACACTCTGGAGCAGTGGAAATGAATGAATTGGAGACACACGTAACAAGAAGAATGGCTCTAGCTGATATGATCCTGGGTGAATAATGCACAGTGGCCAAGATAATTTACTCAAAAATGTAATATGCCATAGCTTTAGTACTCTGTGCATATGTATGTGGTAAACATACATAGACGAAAAAGAAAGCTCAGGATCCAGAATATTGATTGCTGGTAGAGATTAAGGGGAGAGAGACACTTGAGGAGGGTTTCAGATGGGGAATTCAGTGGCCCTAAAATGTTCTATTACCTAGGCTGGGTAACATTTACATGGATGTGTTTGTATTTTTCTACATACCTTTTGGTATGTCTGAACTGTATCCTAGTTTGTTTTTAAAGTAGTGCATGCTCTGTGTCAAATACATACATACATATATACATACCACATTTACAACAAAGAATTATAGAAATAAAAATAAAAGTCTCTCTTTTTCCTTCTCTCTCACTCTCTCTCCCTCCCACCCTCCATCTTTTAATAATTGATAGTGTATCTTTCCAGATATTTTGATACACATTCAAAATACACACGTTGAGAAACATACACACAATATAATAATCTGTGACTTTCTGTCACCACTTAAAAATAGTGAATTAATCTTCAGTGTCCGTACATATAAATTATCTACCTCAATCTACTAACACCTGCCTCGTAATCATACTTCTATGTCCTGCAATTTGTTTAAATAGTTCCCCTTATTGATAGACATGTGTATTTAAAAAAACAAAACAAAACACTCTTTACAAACCCTGGGTTGCTTTCAAATACAGTCAAGCACGGTGACTTCACTTCACTCCATGCGTTTTCCAAATGGAGGACAAACCCCCAGGTGTTTTGGTTTTCACCTGAGTGTTCAGTTACTGTGTAGCTGAAATTCATTCTCTGGGGGGCAAAGAAAAAAACAATAATAAAACGTAAAAATCTCCAATAAGAATCTCAGATTTAAGGGAAGTACAGAATCTCCTCCCTCTCGTCAGCCGCCTCCTCTTCCAAGACGCTGGTGACTTGCAGGAATCACAGGCTTTGTAAATGTCATCACTAAAGGGTGAAGGGGAAAAGAGAGAGAAAGAACAGTATTTTAATGTGGGGTTTGGACTTCCGCACTTCCCAGTTTTTCTTGCTTGAAACGCTTTCCAGGCATTTTCTCTGTTTGACTATTTAACGTGTAGGTCCTAGTTCATGGCCACCTTGAGGATGTCATGCTTTATCAAACAAGCTCTGTATTTTGGCTTTGCGTCGAAGTGAGCCGTTTTGGCAACTTGACCTTCTCCTGCCTTACGCTCTTTATAGGGAATTCTCATCTCAGGGCTTCCTTCACGGGGCTGAGGTCATTTCCCTTGAACTCAAGTGCAAGAGAAGGGAAGTCTTCCCCGGGCTCCGACTTCCTGTTTCCTCTCCGGCCCCTTTTCCTTTTCTGTCTGTATTATTGCTTTATTATACAAGTAATGTATATACCTTGTGAGAAAAGTTGTAAAATATGAGAAACAATTAGAAAAAAATCAATATTGGGGAATAAAAGTCTTTGAACTTACATAAAAGTAACTCCTACTCTCCTTTCTAAAATTCCGGACTTCTTTTTCCAACGAATATACATACTTGAAAATACATAGTTATAAAAATGGGTCCATGCTATACACTTTGTTTTGTAACTTTTGATTTAGCCATAAAATGATATATAAAAAGCCCATTCCATTTCATTAACTTATTTATAGATATTTTTAACAGCTTCACAGCATTCTATGGCATGAATGAACCGTTAAGTAGAGGATGTGAATTTTTGTATCAACCCCCTTTTATGCCTCACTGTTAGAAGATTCATTATTTTGGGAGGTTGCTTTTATTATTATTTTTAAATTTCTGTACTATTGAGTAAATTTTTTTCCCTCATTGGAGAAATGCAAGTGTCATACAATGTAGATTTGAGATTTGCAAATTATGGACAGGGGGCGCACTTTCCCACCAGTGGCATGGACAGTTAGCTGCTGAATTTTCTGTTCACAGCAGCCCCTTTTGACCTTGACAGTATCGACACTTTGGAATGGGTAATTCTCTTGGGTAACTGTCCTGTGCTTTGTTAGGTATTTAGCAGCATCTGTGTGGCCCTCACCCACCAGATGCCAGGGGCACTCCCCCCTCCATTGTGACACCCCGAAATGTCTTCAGACTCTGCTAAATGTCCCCTGGGGATGGAGACAACCCCCCCCCCCCAACTTTGAGAACCACTGCTTTCAAGTGATTGGGTTCTTGAGTTGTCTGAAGGATGATCTTATCTTGCAGCCTTTATAAATCAATTGGAAGTTGGCCCTGGATTAGTGCCTAAAATAAAATTCAGCCTATTCTGGGAAAACAATATATTTGAGTAGGGACTAATTACCTCTTTTTTATTTCAAGTGACAAAAGCCAATATATCACACTTGGCCACTATAAAGACTCCATTTCAGTAAACTAATTAAACTAATCCTATCTCAACTCATTATTCTCAGTTCCACTAAGTATTTTAGCACTCAAGATTTATTTCATTACATAAATTATATCATACTTAAAAGCCATGCACAGCCCTCAAGAGTTTATTTTGGACTTTTAAAATGTGACTTGAAGCTTTATCTAGAATGTATATTTTTCATATCTTTCCTAGCTAATCATTCACCTTAATTATGACTAATTATTAAAAATGATATATTACTTTAATTAAACAAAAGTGCTCTTCTTCTTGTTAGCCCTTATTAAATGCTGAGAACATTACAAAGATAATGCAGCGCAGGAAATGGCATAACTCACAGAATTGATTCCATTTTCTTGCTGCAAGCTGATGGAGATACACATTTCAGGAGACTGAATAATGCACAAAATGGCAAGAAAAGTGTTTTTCTTAGTTAAAAGGAATTAAAGTCTGTGTCCACCCCGGATTCACTTTCTAACAGAGGATCGCCACATAATTAAAACATTAATACACATCCTGCCATTTGTACTTATGTTCCAAAGCCAGCATACATTAAATAGAAATTTAGCCCAAGTGCTTCCTGGAGAAGCCACGAGGAATGATGCCTAAGTACCACTTCAGAGTAAATTGCTCCCCACTTATAGACATGTAATGCAATTAAATCGAGGAGCTGTAAGCTGCCTAAATCGAGTAAGTTTAGTTTAGATATTTGTCTTTAGACATCTCTCTGTAAAGGGTTCCACACTGAAGAGAAAAGAATGGACATCTAGCCAAAGAGCTGTTCATTAGAGTTGACATATGGTAAGCAAGGCCAGAAAATGCCTAAGGGATAGAGAATTTTCTTTGGCATCTAAAGAAAAAAAAAAATGCAGCATTCAAGATGATCTTAGGATAACCGTTGTTAGGGGATGTTCCTGCTGATTCTCTGATTCTAGGAGGAGTTCTTGGTCCGGTTTCTTGTTCAATGCTTAGTTCTAGAACTGAAAATTGTTACTAAAAAAAAAAATACAACAACACTAGCATGCATTTATAAGATAGTATCACTTCTCTGCTTATGACAGAATCAGATACCTCAGGGGCAAAAAAGAAAAGGCTGATGGCAAATATGTAAGTGACCTCATTTTAAGTGTTTGGAGTCATAGACCCTTGACATTGAAATCATCTCTAGAATGATCTGAGTTTTATGCTAGCCAGGCCAAGGTGCAGACCGAATTAATGCACTTACCATTCATCTTTGGAGTTTCCAGCGAGCATCAGTAAATGCTTTCCCTGACACATTGGCCTCATTCCTCCACAGTCTCCATGCTGAAAACCATTTTGTATTTGAGGGCTTGAGGATATGACACCTTCAGGATAAAGAAATTTAAGAGTGACACTTAATATCAGTATTAATCTGGAATGACACTGAGTTTCCATTATGTACATTAAACTCTTACTCAAGCAATACTCAGATCCAAACAAGAATTTAAAAAGTATGTTATAATCCCTCAAGTAAGGGAAACATCAGTGTACATAATGAAATACATATATATATATATATATATATATATATATATATATATAAGAAAAGCAAGAGAAAGGAAGCAGTCATTTGGGTTTTCCCAATACAAACTTCAGTATCCAAAACAAGGGGAAAATAGGGCTCAGGTTCATCACACACCTGTATATTTGGGCCATTGCAAACACACGGCTGTTCTGTTATTTTGGTTCCCGAATTTAGACTTGGAGCTGAAAATGAAGAGCTGCGTGTCGCAGTAGGTTTTGGCGTCAGACATAACTGAATTTGAAAGCCATCTCCACCATTCTCTGGCTGTGGAACCCTGGGCTATGTCATTTCTCTATCTTCTTATTTCTCTTTTGGGAAAATAAATGAGATGGGGGAGAGAGGGGGTCATGGGGTGAACAGCTTTGCAGGTCATGCCGAGTTTGGAATTGGTGGAGAGAGAATAAGATGATCCTGTACTCACCACCTAGACTTAGACGTAAAGCAAGCAGAGACTGGAAAAGTCAGAATGATATTCTCATTCACTCAACAAACATTTACTGAATGCCCACTCTGCTCAGCCACTGGGGATGTGGTGCTAAACAGGACAAATAAAATGCTGTTCTTATGGAGTTTACCTTCTAGTTGAGAGGATAAATAAGTAAGAAAATGGTTAATGATAGGTGCTAGTCAGGTCATTAAACAGAGATTGATGGGTGTTCAAGGAAGGTTCTTATGAAGACATGAAGTTGAAGCTGAGCTGCTAATGACAAATCATGCCAAGACAGGGAGGAAGACCATTCCAGACAGATGCCCTCAGAGAGGAGGAACTTGAGACGTATGAGGGATGAAAAGACCTCCAGAAAATGGGAGAGTGGCACAGCGAGCTCTGAGAAAGGGACAAAGGTCAGATCATACAGGACTTTGTAAACCAGGGTTAGGGATTTGTGTCTTACTTAAATGGCAGTACAGAGATTTGCATTCATAAAGATGACTGCTGTGTGGAACACTGACCAATGGGGCCCAGGAGAGGAAGCTAGGACAGCTGCTAGAAAGTGACCTAGGATTGCAGGCCAAGGGGGATGGTGACTTGGACTACAGTGGTCATGGAGTGGAAGGTGTAGAAGAACAAGGGGCGGAGCATTGGAAACTGACTTGAGGTGGGAGGAAATGAATACAGACGACTCTCGGTGCTGAGGTAGGGGCCTGGAGCTGGTGGTGTCATGAACAGAGAAATCGCACTTTGGAGGCAGTGGGCAGAGCTGGAATCACTGCTCAGAAGTTCTAGGAGAAATTTCAAAGGCAGTGGTTATCAACTGAGGTGAAAGATCAGGTTGTATAGTGGTCATCTCAGGCATTGGAACTTGATGGACTTTATTCTAGAGAGGAACACAATGGTAGAAGAGACCTCAGTAAGTGGGTTTGTTGTGCTGGGTATTTTCTGTGTCAGACTTTGAGTTTTAGGTTCTTGCCTTTCCCCCAACAAGGCATTATGAGGTTTCTTGGTACTCTGTGGAACTGCACACATGAACGGGGCATCTCTCCATCAAATCCACCAATGGTCTTGCTAAAAGAGACTTTAGGGATCATGTCTGTTATTATTCAGAGGAGGAAACCAAAGGTCAGAGAGGACATCTGACTTGTCCAAGATCACAAAGCAAGTTAGGACAGGGGCAGAATTTGGATCTGTTGAGCCCAGGACAGGGTCCTCTCGCTGACTGCCTTTGTGTAAGGAGGACAGGGGCTGGCTCTTTGTGGTTCAGAGGAAGCCAGACTCCATCTCTCCTTGGTCCCGTAAAGCAAAGTCTCTCCAAGTATAGCTTCTGAATCACCCTTAACAAATAGGCCCAGGGCAATCCCTCTGCCACCCCAGATCAGCCAAGTCAGAATCATTAGCCTCTGGAGCTGGGGAATTTTCATTTTATCAGACTCTCAGGTGATTCTGACACTCCTTCAGGTTTTTTATTTTTTAATTAATTAGTTTACTTATTTATTTTTGGCTGCGTTGGGTCTTTGTTGCTGCACGCGGTGTTTCTCTAGTTGTGGCGAGCGGGGACTACTCTTCATTGCTATGCGCAGGCTTCTCATTGTGGTGGCTTCTCTTGTTGTGGAGCATAGGCTCTAGGCATGCGGGCTTCAGTAGTTGTAGCACGCAGGCTCAGTAGTTGTGGCTCGCGGGTTCTAGAGAGCAGGCTCAGTCGTTGTGGCACATGGGCTTGGCTGCTCCGCGGCATGTGGGATATTCCCAGACCAGGGCTCGATCCCGTGTCCCCTGCATCAGCAGGTGGATTCTTAACCACTGGGCCACCAGGGAAGTCCCACTCCTTCAAGTTTTAAACTGACTTGCCCATGTTCTGCAGTGTCCCATAACTACCTAGGATCATACTTGACATAATCCTTGCTCAAAATACATTTGCTTAGTTTATTCATCATTAATTAATTGATTCATCACTGAGTAACTAATCCAGTCATTAAAAATAATCCCATTATCCACGACTTCTACAAACTCTCCACCACGTCAAACTCAGCAACTCCCACCCATCCTACCAGGCACACCAGCACACACTCCAGGTATCCTTGAGCACCTCTGACCGGGGAATTGGGGGAGATTAACAGAGAGTGTATATTATTACGTGCACATTGCCTCCATCTTCCTGTTGCCTTGGATTTGCTCTGAGTTCTATAAAATCATTGACTAAGGATGAACTGTGTCTCATGATGTTAATGCTTCCGCACTGTGGTGCCCACACATGGGTCTGAATAAGGTACCTCCCTCAAGGACAGGTGAATGACTCTAAATTTGAAGGCAATGCAACCAAGGTGATTTTGACTTCTCACATCGCTATCCCAACTTTCAGTGGCCAATGGTGAAGACTGAAAAGGTCATATGGAGAACAGAGGGTAGAACAGAGAGAAAGAAGAGAGTAGAAGAAGGAAGGAGAAACAGGCAGGTTTTTTAATGCTTGTCACACACCAGACGTTGTGCAAAGCACCCAGCATTCATCCTCTTGCTAAATTAGTATAATAATCGTATGAGATATGTTTCATTATTATCCCCCATTTTATAGGCAAGAAAACCGAGGCCTGATAAAGAGAAGAGCTGGAATCTCCAATTCCAGAGTTGAGGTCTATAGTCACTCTGCCAGAATGACATGATATTCACTCAGATATTCATGTCTTCTGAATGCGTAGATCTACAACAGCTGTCAGAGTGTATCTTCCTTGATCTTGTTTCCTATCAAAATTGTACATTTCCTGGCAAGAAGAGAGTCGTGCGTTGGTTGATCCCAAACTGTGAAATAAACACACACCTTGAGAGAGACTCCTGGAATGTATGGTCAGACACCATGGAAACAATTTTGTGTTTGGAAGGAAACTGATACTGCAGAGTCTTCAACATAGGGTACCATTAGGAACAGTATCCGTGGCAGCTGCAGGCAGCTGTGTCACACGCCATGCATCAGCTCCAGGCTCTACACAACTTCACGGATAGCAGACCTCTTCATCTTTTGAATGCTCAAGAGAGCAGAGGGCATATTGGGCTTCCCTATCAGCATAGGAGGTCTCCAGAATCCCTTGATTATTTTTTATTGAAGTGTAGTTGTTTTATAGTGTTAATTCCTGTGCAGCAAAGTGATTCAGTTTTATATATATATAAGTGTAGTTGTTTTATGGTGTTAATTCCTGTACAGCAAAGTGATTCAGTTTTATATATATATATAAAACTGAATATATATATATATACATATATATATATATATGCATTCTTTTCTTAATATTCTTTTCCATTATGGTTTATCATAGGATATTGAGTATAGTTCCCCATGCTACACAGTAGGACCTTGTTGTTTATCCATCCTATATATAATAGCTTACCTCTGCTAACCCCAATCTCCCACTCCATCCCTCCCCCAACCCTTCCCCCTTGGCAACCACAAGTCTGTTCTCTGTATCTGTGAGTCTGTTTCTGTTTTGTAGATAGGTTCATTTGTGTCACATTTTAGGTTCCACATATTTGTCTTTCTCTGTCTGACTTACTTCACCTAGTATGATAATCTCTAGTTACATCCATGTTACTGCAAGTGGCATTATTTCATTCCTTTTATGGCTGAGTAGTATTCCATGGTATATATGTACCACATCTTCTTTATCCACTCATCCATCAATGGACTTGATTGTTTTAATGTGTTAACTTCATGAGCTTTATTGCTGTGTTCTCTTAGACTTCTTATTTCGTGCTATTGTTGCAATGGTGAAAGCCTCTCAAAGCTCAAGAGTGTTCTGTTCTTTAGCTGTCATGGGGGAAAAAAGCAAAGCAAACAAATGACCCAAGACATAATATCCTCATTTTGTTCCCATAAATCATTTTCATTGCCTTTTATCAAGATCAAGTTACATAGTCAACATTTACCTCATGAGGAGGTTGATATTTTCAAGACTTAAAATGGCAGGCATCTGATCCCAGATTGTATGGAGCAGAGAAGAGATTGACCCTGTCGTTCCTGACCTGGAAAGGGTCTATGGAACACACAGATTAGGTGTGATTCTGCACTAGGTATTCAAGATATATCATACTTGGAATCATTTTCCCAGGTAGATTTTGCCTCTTTCTGGGGGAATTCAGACACTGCAGATTTTGAATGCAAATGGAAATGAAATGGCATATGTGAAAGCAATTGAAACGGATGTTTTATCGACTTCATTATTGCTGGGGTGTGTGGTTCAGAAACTGTAGAGTGAGGTCTGTGAAACATGACCTTTCGAATTTGACAACTTTGGGGTTCAAATTCTAACTCTTTATCATCAATTTGTACCACGCCCCTGAGCTTAAGTCCCCTCAACTATAAAAGAAAGCTAGTAATAGTCCGCACCCCATGTGGTTCTAGGGAGGGTCAAATAGAGCTTCCTTCAGTGCCTGGTCCAGAATAAGTACTTTTAAAAGATTGCTTTTATGTCAGGATGTAAGTTGTTTGGAAAACCCGAGTAAATTGGAGGAGAGGAGATATCTAATGTGCACAGCACAGCACCATTCCTTGAAAACTTAAAATTCAAGTCTATTTAATGAAATGTTACTTGGGGTAAACCCATGGCCACCTAAAGGTTGACGATTGATCTTCGTTCTGGACTTCAGGTCCTAAGACAACATTGTTTAATCTTGTGAACGACTCCAGAAGATCCTTAGGTGATGACATATATTAGCCAAATCAGGAGTGGGGGAAAACATTGCCTAAAATAGTTAATGGGCAGAGTTGTCATCCAAATATGTTCAGACTCTAGAGAGAAATTCAGAGGATGACCTGGCCAGAGCTTCCAATATGCAGAGGACCAGGTTTGCTGAGGCCACGGTATTATGATTCAACAACAATGATGACACCCATAGTAATAGTGGTGGTTACCACTTGAGTATATGGAATGTTCCTAGTACTGGACTAAATACCTTTACATGCATGTAATCTTTATGCCACCCTGTTAGATACATGATATCACCACCATTTTTCAAATAAGAAAATTGGGACCCGGGAAATTTAAGTAACTTCCCCATAATTATGGAAATGATAAATTTCCAGAACCAGGACTTGACCCAATCAGTGTGACACCCAAACTCATGTTCTTCACTATGAGATGTTGGGACTTGGAGTCAAAACACTGAAATTCAAACTTTGACTTGCTGGAGCCTCATTCACATCCCCTAACCTCTCAGAGCCTTGCTTCTCTTATCTGCAAAAGGGAATAATAAAACCTTGTTCACAAAATTATAAAGGTGGAATAAGAGAAAGCACCTAAAATACCTTTGTACCTTGCAAAGGTTCTGCAAGTGTAAGGTGCCCTGTTTTGCATCCTTCCTGGACAATAGATCATTTGGGGATTGTGTTTGGGATTGTGAATTTACAAGTTTGGCAACTTTTAATGAAAAAAATCAATACGCTGTCTCTTTAAAGAGGAATTAGTGGTTAAAGGAACTGACCATCCATTTAGAGATTGTGTACCTCAGTAGCACGCAGTGAGCCCATTTTCTTTCCATTTACAAGAATACGTTTGTGCTAAAGGGAGGACAGCTTCAACAATCGGGTTGTTTACTATGATTTGTATGCCCTGGGGATACAGAAAGTCAGGAATGTAAGAAAACTGCAAATATGGAATAAAAGGTCCAGGAAGGAGATTTTTCTACTACCTGCTTCAGTTGTATGGCTTGGAGCCGGACCTTCCCTGAGGCTCTTGGACCTTTCAGACCCTGGTTTTTTTTGCAGGCTCGTTGGCTCCCCTCGATATGGCTATTTCTTCTGCCCCCAGTCCTTCGAATCATATCTCCTATCCTCAGCTGACCTTCTGAACTAAATTTGTGAAAGGTAATCCGCTGCGAGGCTCTGGATAGGGCAGCATACCCAGGCGTCGTCTCTCCTGTTCCTGACCCCCTGTACCACCTCAGCTCCACCAGCATGTTGATCGGTGGCATGGATTTTCTAGTCCCTTTTTAGAATGGCGTTTGCTGATGTCCCTCTAAGTGTGCTTGTGGGATTATGTGCACTGCTTTGTAAAAGAGGGGCTCTCATGGAGGTAGAGGGAAGAAGTTCTGGGTCCTAAGAGCTCCAAGGGCACCAGATTTGGGGCCAGGTGGGAACCTGCCCCCTCCCTCGTTCTTCCAGGCTCACCGAAGGAGCTGTGCCAGGATTTTCTCTCCTCCTAGATTTTCCTACCTTTTCTCTCCCTTCTTTGCCTAGTTAACACTCACGTCTGCTTTGGAACACAGTTGCTTTGTCCCTTCCTCAAGGAAAACTTCCTTGGCCTCTTTGACTAAGTCAAGTGCCTCTACTGTATTATTTCTTAATTTCATGTACCTTTACTTGTAGCTTGTGAGGTCATTTTGGTTTTACATCTTTTGATATAATGATTTAATTCATTCCCTGAAAGACAATTACTATGGGGAGGAGGGCCATATGTGGTTTTATGCCTGCCTTATATACAGTAGGCTTTGGTCAATGACTGGATGGATAAGTGAATGAACGAATGAATGAATGAATGGGTTACAGGGCCAGCCCGTCAGGACACCTGTGCTTTCAGGAAGGCTGAGATCCATGACATAAGGGACAAGGATGTGAACTTGCACTAACTTACTCACTGCACCCCATCCCAGTTTAAACCTCTTCATCCGTCTCGGATGCCCACAGAATACAAACTCCACACATCCTCTCTCCCCTCCTGCCCTCTGCAATCTCATATGACACCTTGCACAGTTTCTACCACAGTACTTCAGCTGGGTTGGAATGATTTTCAGGTTTTGAAGCTTACCCAACTTCTTCCTTCATGGGAATTTCTGCACATGTTTTCCATCCATCAAAAAAATGTTTTACTCTACCTCTTCAGGTTGGTCTTTCATCATCATTTTTTATACCTCTACCTGTGTGCCACTTTTTTCATGAAAGCTTCATGGGGTCTTGTAGGTTAGACCAGGTCCCCCTGGAATCCCCTTTCATAGAATCTTGTATTTCCCTTTAAAGAAATGATAATGTGTGTATTTAGACAATGGCCTGTTTCTTCCACTGAGGAGTAAGCTACTTGAGGAAATGCATTGTCAGTCCTGGTTACCACTAAGTGTCCAGCTACAAGTGGCTGTCAAATAAAACTGTAAAGCACAGACACCACCCCCTTTACGGTCCAACCAAGAGCCAGTGGCCTTGCTGGGAGACATTTAGGATCAAGGAGGAAAAGGGGCCGTGCATGTTCATATATTCATTCACTTCCTGTGATGTGTGGAAGCTCATCTCTCCCTGGGCTGGGGCTAGGGCCTCTTTCTCCTGATATGACATCGATTCAGCTGAATAGGTTATAAATCCTAACCCACACTAGCGTAAGCCAAAGGAAGATTGATTATCTCGAGAAACTGAGAAATCCAGGCTGAGTTCTCACTGCCATCAGTCATTGCTGAGTATAAGGGTTTAAGCCCTAGTGACAGGGGTCTCTCCTTTCCACCGCTGAGCTAGCCTCTCTTTGGAGTTTTTTGTTTTGTTTTGTTTTATTAGCTGCAGCTTCTTGCATGTAGTCAGTGGCTCTTACAACTTCAGATCTGACAGAAAATGCCTGGGCGTGGGTGGGCGGGGAGCTGCAGCCCACGCTGGATCATGAGTCCATCCCTAAACTTTAATTCTGTGGCCAAGGAGACGGAGTCTTTGAAGGGCAGGACAAGCATCACTTCTTGCCCACATCTGGAAGTCGATCAGCATGTTTTCTTTAGCATCCCCACTGCATCTGAAATCCAGCTATTATGCTCAAGTGTATAGTCATAGGAGTGTACTTTTTTAATCAAGATTTATATACAGTGTTCCTACCTCCATCTGCCTTAGGTCAGATTCCCTAGGGATTATGCCTGAGATGGGGATTGGCATGCCAGTGGTTAACTGGAGGGATGCTCTCAGGGGAAACCTATGGGTGATGGGGTAGAGAATCAGGGTAGGGCAGGGAAAGACATAGGGAAAGGTGTGGTTTCAGGGGAAAACCCAGCCTCAGTCTGATCCTCTGGGGAGCTCCGGAGTATTCATTGCACCAAAGATGATTTCACCCAGAGTCTTCCTCCCACCCCTTTACATCAATTTGTCTTTGGCCACAGGCTCAGGCTCTCCCCCCACCTCACCCAAGGAACGGACGGTACCAGCCCTTACTCCTACCCTCCACTCTGGGTATGTCTGACTAGAGCAGCCCCTATCTGTCACGTTCAACCTTTCAGAGGAAAGCTCAGGTTGAGAGCAGTTTGCAGCCAATACTCACATCAGCTGGGAGATGTTTCACAAAACTGGGGAGGATTTGTGAGGCTCGAGCTTCAAAGAAACATAGAAGAATGAGAAATTAGAGGGATCGTTGTATAAATCATAGCCCCTATTTTTAATTTCTGATTCGTCCCAGTTCTGCCTGACCTCTTCCATTCCCTAAGTCTCCTACCTAAGCCTCCTGTTTACACACCCGGGTGGCCACAACTGACTTCCAGATTTAAGGAAGACTTTCTATTAAAAGGGTTGACATAGGAGGTGAACCACCCTACCTTGAGATACACAGGGAGAGAAATTAACCTGGACCTCCCATCCTCTTACATGTCCTATTACCCATCTCCTAGAGTCCAGGGTCATGGCCTCTCTACTCTCCTGCAAATGGGGTCTGTCCAGCCCCTAGGTTCTTGACTGCCTGCCTTTCAGTTTACCTGTTAGGCAGTTTTGGGGGCCAGCGTCAGGTGTTCCTGCGCCCAGGTTGTGACATGAGCGATGGAAAATTGAATTTCCCCTTGTCATCTCAGGAAGGCATATCCCCCGGCTCTCCATCTGATGTAAACGATCTGATACCCGCTGCAAACTCACCCATGATTCCTCTGCCTCGCTGTTTTTCACTACGACTCTCCCCACCATCCTCCCTCCCCGTGGCTCCGCGGTCTCCCGCAGCCTTCATGTCTGCGCACACATAAATAAGGCTGCACGCACGCGTGTGAGGATATATAGCCATCACGGTACCGTGTGGGCGTGTGGACGTGCCGAGGAAATGTAATAGACTGTGGTTGTGCGTTTGTAGGTGTATAATAAGTTTGCCGCAGACTAGGGGGAAAAATGGAGCCATTTGTTGATTCAAACCAATTTTTTTTTTCCTCCCTTGAGTTAGTACCCAATCTGTAGCTAAGAACTGCTGACTACAGCATATATCCGAGTGCAGGTTTTTTTTTCTTCTTCCCTGACAGCTAAGACCTAACTCCTGCCTGATCTATGTAGCCGCATTGTTCAAATTACAAAGCTTAGGTGACAGAACTGCTCTATTTTCTGGGAGCCCCCAACACACCTGTCATCAGATAGAAGCTAGAATGCAGAAGTCATCACTTTACTTAGAAACTCAGCAGACGATTGAAATTATTTCTTACTACTAATTCCCCTTTTAGTGGAGATAAGCCGCTTTGTTCAGCTGTAAATGAAACATTAGGGTATTAACTGTGGAGCCAGAAGTATTGGGGAAGCAAAGATTTTATCTGCAGTAGGAATATTTTGGGCAATAAATTGTTTTGTTGGACAGAACACTAAATCTCTTGAGTTACAAAGAAGCAGAGCTCATTAAGGCAGATGCTTAAAGCAGAAAAAAAAAAAGATGAGACAAAAGCTTATTACCTTTGTTGTGGGGATTGGGGGTGTTTGCAAATTCTCATGTATGTGTAGCGTGGAAGAATTATTCGGTCCAGTTATTAAATAGATGTGTCTATAGACTTGGAAACGCTCTATGAATATGTCCAAGGGACAAATACATTGCTGAAATATCAGTAGTAATCTGCAATAAGTTATGAATTTTGGAGTACATATTTATCCTCAAAGACTGGGTTTTTGTTTCCTGTGGGTAAAATTTCCCCGTCTCTTTGCCACATCCTTCAGATTAATCAGCTGGCATGGTTACATAAATGTTTGTAATAGAGAAGACTTAGTGCCAGGGTTATCCAAAATATTGTCGCAAAATACACACCTAAATTAAGATAATTATGCGCTGGGAACATGGATCAGTGGGGCTCGGAAGGGAGGGGGGTTTTCCCAGGATGCGGGGGAGGCACCAGAATTGTGAGTGGTGGGTTATGGGTCCTGTGGGGTGCCCCCAGCTTGTAAGTGTCAGGGGAGGGACACTTAGCAGCTGGCGGCTGATCCTTTGCCAATAAGCAGGGCAGAAGGAGGAAGAAAGGGAAAAGACAGCGCCATCTCTTCCCTGGACTTGACAGCCCTCCGCTGCGTCTCCAGGAGTAAGGCTGCAGTGTTCCAACTCCCTACCTGGACTTGTTGCTTGTTGGAGCCTTCGGGAGGAAGATGGCCCCGAAGGTGTCGCACCTGAGAAATCAGATGGAGAACAGTGTAAACAGGCATACCTCAGTTGCAAGCAGATGGGGATTTTGTGAGAGCAGTTTCACGGCTGTGAGGTTTTTCTTCTTGTTTTCTCTCTGAATGATTCAGAGCATCTCTCCACAGACATCCACGCTGAAGGCTCTCAGTGCCATTTCTTCCTTACCCCACGTGCCCCGCTTCACAGGTAGGTGCCCACGACCTTGTCACCAGGAGCACCTCTGAGTTCACACTCTGGACCCACCATTAGTTCCAGCTCCACCGGTCCCTTCTCCTTTCTACAAAAACAGAGGCATTGCCTTTCAAAACACAGCAGGATTCTAGCAGTGGACAAACACATAACATACAGACTCACATGAGCTTTGGGAAAACACGGAGGTCAGATTGGCTTTGAGGAAACTCAGTGTATGAAAAATGAGGACATCTTTTTAAAGCAGCAAATACATGATCATGATTTATTTCAAAAGGCACTGAATTATAAGATCTTCCACCAAAAAATGGCATCCTCTTTATCTGCTATCTCTGGCATGGAATACAGTGCTAGGAAGAGATCCTCAATCTATAGTAAAGATAGAATAATTGCTTGCATTGTATTTAAATCCAGTATGTATTTAAAACATGATTCAAATCACAGCCTCTTTACCTTGTCATTCATTTTGCAAGTGACTTCTCGGGATCACTTATCCACAGGCTGTAGGACAGCAGCCTGTCAACATTGGTTCATAGGAGCACCGAGCATCGAGTTAATTTCTTATGACTGTCATGTAGAGGGCATTTGAGTCTTCTTGAGACTATTAGAAACATGGGTCTGCGTGGAGGTGAATAGACGCCCCTGGTGACAGAGGGGAACCTCAGGGCCTTGCATCCCACTATGAACTTTGAAGTTGGTATCAAAGAGTAATAGTGGCAAATAGAGGGAGATGAAAATCGATACTTTTCAGTGTAGTGTTCCAATTCTTGAGACTCTACAGATGAACTTTACGGTGAATAATTGAAAAGTAAAGTGGCACTTACATGGGAAAATTGTCCTGGCACCTGCAAAGATTTTGACCTATATTTTTACCCCCACTTTTGGTCCTGATGTTCAAGTTATAGATGTACGTATGATGGTGTGAACACAGGTGTCAAGAGTTCTGGGTTGGAGTCCTGTCTGTGTCAGGAGCTACACAGCCCTGAATAAGTCTGTTAGTCTCTTTGAGCCTTAGTTTTCTCATCTGCAAAATGGCACAATGAAACTATGCAAAAGTTAAGAGGGAAGTTAGCTCTAAAATTTTCCATTTCTGGTACTTGAAATAGAAGTATGAGAACCTGAGAAAGGGTATGCTCCAGCAGGATGCCACATGGGGGAAGAAAATGCCCTTTGTGGACCCATTTTAAACCAGCGAGGGCGGGCTTCCCTGGTGGCGCGGTGGTTGAGAGTCCGCCTGCCGATGCAGGGGATACGGGTTCGTGCCCTGGTCTGGGAAGATCCCACATGCCGCGGAGCGGCTGGGCCCGTGAGCCATGGCCGCTGAGCCTGCGCCTCCGGAGCCTGTGCTTTGCAACGGGAGAGGCCACAACAGTGAGAGGCCCACATACTGCAAAAAAACAAACAAACAAACAACAACAACAAAAAAACAGCGAGGGCATTGGTGGGGAAGGTCTCAGACGTTCATACGCAAAACATAGTCATTGTTGCCAGGCAGCCAATAGCCATTGGAGGAACATAGGGTTGAATGCTATAAGTTTTCCTTCCCCACTGCGTGACATTGACAGGATCCTTAAGCTTGCTGGGCCTCAGTTTCTTCATCTGTAAAATGGGGACAGAGAATTATCTCAGTATCACAGAAGTTTTGGAGATGATGATGGTGAAGCATTTAATTAAATTTCTAGTGTGCTAAAGGATCTCAGTATATGGTGGCTGTCATCATTGTTATTATTACATTAATTTGGGAGTAAAGATCCATGGATGAATTCTCTGGAGAATCCAGAGCTGAGGGCAGAGCTTCAAGCTCACAGGTACCCTGCATGGCTTACCTAGATGTTGGCTCTTTGACCCTGATCTGACATATGCCACCTTAAGATCTCCCTACCTAAGGAGCTTTCTAGAGAAGAAATTCCTTATTCTTTCAGGTGGCTGCCAGAGAGTGAAATTTGAGCTTGACATTTACTGATGTAGCTGGCGGTGGCCAGGGGTTCCTGAAGTCACTGACAAGTGTGGAGACTAAGCAGAGTCCTGGCTGTGGCCCCATGTGGTGAGGGACCAGGGATTCCAACCTTCAGCCGGTCTCCTTGGAGAAGATCATTCTGAGATGACCCTTTCCAAATGTGATCCTTAGACTAAAGAGGAACTGAAGAGCTTCCTATTAGTTCCTAGGGCTACCATGACGAATTATTTCAAACTGGGTGACTTTAAACATCAGAAATTCTAGAGGCTAGAAGCCTGAAATCAAGATGTCAGCAGAGTTGAGTCCTTCTGGAGACAGAGAGAATCCATCCCATGCGTCTCTGCCAGCTTCTGGTGGCCTCTGACAATCCTTGGCTTTCCTTGACTTGTAGACACATCACTTCAATTTCTGTCTCCATCTTCACGTGGCCTTCTTGCCTGTGCCTTCCCCTCCTCTGTTTCTTATAAGGACTTGTCACTGGATGTAGGGCTCCCCCTAAAGCAGGATGATCTCATGTCAAAATCCTTAATTATATCTGCAAAGACACTTTTTCCAAATAGCATCACATTTGCAGGTTCTGGGCTTAAGACTTAGACTACCTTCTGGGGAGTCACAATTCAACCCACCACCACTTTTTTGTGTGTAAAACACCCTTGTATGGAGAAACAGTTGGATTTAACTGAGACCATTCAATGACAATTACATAATAAAAAGAGGCAACATCCTCAGGCGCTTACTATGGGCCAGGCATTGTGTTGATTGATTATATGCATATCTTTTTTATTCATCTCAACAATCCTATGAGGTAGGACATATGCTCCTCCTCAATTTATGAATGAGAAAATTGAGCCTTAGGAGGGGAAGCTCATTTTTCTTGATCAGCCAACCGGGAGAGTGCCAAGGTTGGTATCCTGAGCCAGGTTTTTCTAATTCCCAAATCCTTGCTTTGAACATTCACGCTGGAAGTTTTCAAACTTTGCCATGCATAGGAATCTTCTGGGGATTCAAGCTCCATCTCCATAGATTCTGATTCTGTAGGAGTGGGGGCAGGGTAATGGTCTACATTGAAAATAACTGCATTATGTAATTCTGCCCCCTCTCTCTTCCCCCTGAACCTATCTCTCAGGTCATTGCCACCCTGCTAGTACAGGGTCTAGCAGACATGTTCAGATTATCCCCAAAGTTAGAAATCCTCAAAAGGGAAAAGCCTCTCACAAGATATGCCAAGTTCCTTTTTTGGTTGTTGTTTGCTAAAGCTCTCTTTGCCCGTAGCTTTTCCCCCAACAGGTCCCTTTCCTGTTTGCTCAAACAACCGTTTCATATCATCCACCTTCAGGAGGAAATGTGGGTATCGGTGGTGATGCTCTTAGTACCTTCCTAGATTTAAGTCTGCTTGCTCTTCAAGCATTTGAAGTTTTCCACGTGGAGGATGCCCACAGAGATAGAGAGGAGAAGTCTTTCAGCAAAGCACAGCAGAGGAGCCATAGTCCTACAATAATCTAGTCAGTTAAAAATCGATTTTATTTCCGGCAGCGTGGTGGCAGTGTGGTGGCAGTGGGGTGGGGAGTCGTCCATGCTGCCCTTGGTGCACAGCCCTGTTAAGTGAAATTTACAGGACCTTCTGTCATAGCAGAAAACAGTGCAGCTGATGATCTTGCTGCTGAAGCAGCAAAATTGAAGTGTCACATACCACGAGTGCATTTTATTTCTAATATGTTGCCCTGCCAACCTCGGAGCCATGCATGAAACCCAGGAATGGGAAGGGACAGAAATATGAAATCTGGCTCCGTGGAGCTGATTGGAGGGGTTTTTCCCAAATATAGCCCCAAGACATCCCAGGAGAACTTGCCTGAATAGAAGAAACAACTGGTATTAGAAAATCAAGAAGAGTGAAGCAGCTTGATAGAGTTATTTTTTAAATTTTTATCTTTAGCACATTTATTTTTAATCACACAGTGGTTGGCGTAAATTCATTCTCTCTGTGAAACGACTCACATGACACATAAATATGCAAAAATAGAGAGTAAAAAGTGAAGGTTTCCAAAGTTTAAAGAGCCTCCAAATTGCCTTGCATTCCTCAAGGAGGTAACTGTTGTAAGTAGTTAGCAGTTATTCCAGGCTTTTCTCTGATAAACTCTCAAACCCAGTTTAAAATAGTGGCAGGTGCTTTGGTGAAACCATAGACAGGTTGACAGATTGATGAAGAGATAGATAGTCAAACATATTAATAGATAGGCAGACAGATTAGACAGGTTGAAAGACAGAAAAAGATAGGTAGAAAAATAGTTTGGAATCCCAGATCAGGGTACGCAAAAGTTTTGAGTTTGCTGGTTACTCCCTGTATGGTGCTGGGGATTGGCAAATTCCTTGTTTAACTTCTTTGATCCCAGCTTTCATTATCTGTAAGGTGAGGAAAATGGTATCTGTGTTGCTTGCCTCCAGAATTGAGGATAAGAGTAAGGCTTCAATGATAAAATGTGTTTGAAAATATTATGGAAATATTATGGCCTCTACAGACGTAGTGGCACCGCCAGGAGCTAGAACATACCCAGTTCTTTTCACATGTTATGATGTAGCAGAGGCCAAAGGAGTTTGTAAATTGCATAAAGGAAACTAGATTCTCCTGTAAAAATGACCCTTGAGAAGTTTCCCCTCCAAGCTCATGCGATATCTGAATAAGGTTCAATCTCAGAAAGAAGGACGTCATTGTTAATAACCCATCAAGCGCGCAGCAGGTGGGTGTTCTTCTTCCTTTGCTTTAAAGAGCTTATTTTTTATTTTATTTTAGATTTTAAAAATGCAGAGTGGCATAGTGCATGTGGTCAGACTGTGTTCTAAAGGAAAGTTTTAACTCAAACATAGGACGTATTTCCGCCAAATATATAGATTTTAAAACTCTAGCTGTGATGAGCAACTCTTTGAAAGTATGTTTAAAAATTCACTGAGTCTCGTCTGAAGAATAACCTGTAAGGAAGGATGAACTAACATATTCAGTTTGGGACATTGTTAAGTGCCCTGAAAGTGGTAGTTAATCATTTCCTTTTGAAGTGGAAAAGAGTAAGCATGTTCCTGAGCCTCGTCATCAGTCTTTAATCATTTCAGATTAAGGTATTGTCTTTGGATACACATGAATATCATTTTGAAAATACGGTGTTAAATAAATTTAAAAATAAGATTAATATCTTGCACTGAGACAGGACCTTCTGTCATAGCAGAAAACGGTGCAGCTGATGATCTTGCTGCACTGAGAATATCCTGCACTGAGAATTTCAAGGAGCAAATAGAGATCCCTTGCTGCTCTTAGCGGGTCTTGTTTGGGAGCAGGGTTCTTCAAAGTACCTGAACTGCAGTTGTAGAAAGATGTTCTTTGGCTTCCAGACCCTTATGCATAATTTGAATATAACTGGCTTCCAAGGCTAAGTAAGTGGGGCTCCCCTCTTAATTATAGTATTTCAGATGAGCCTAATTTGACAGCCACTGGCACACACTATGCTAAATATTTCATAGAATGTGACTTTGACAAGGGAACCCCTCTCCTTGAGAATCCACTGGGTGAGACATGATAACTTAGAATCTCAACATCAACAGCCAGGACAGCTTAACTGCAGAAAAAGTCTCTCTTTGATTTGATGCCACCCAAAGTACAAACCATGGTCCACAGACACAGGACGACTTGGAGGAAGTTCCAGAAACATTGCAGATCATCTGCAAATCTGATCTTGTAGGAAGTGGAGCGCCATATTCATGGTGCCATTTTGCCATGAAACGGGGCTTGGTTTTCCTTGGATTATCTGACCACTCCTGAAACCTTCCCCCTCCCCATTTGACTGGGTAGAACTAAATTTTAGAAGAGACCTTCCCGGTCAGTAACTGAGGCACACGCATTTTGAGACACTCCCAAATAATTCTTCAGCGTTTTTTATAAATTTATTTATTTAATTTGTTTATTTTTGGCTGCATTGGGTCTTTGTTGCCGCGTGCGGGCTTTCTCTAGTTGCGGTGAGCGGGGGCTACTCTTCATTGTGGTGCGCAGGCTTCTCATTGCAGTGGCTTCTCTTGTTGCGGAGCATGGGCTCTAGGCATGCGGGCTTCAGTAGTTGTGGCACATGGGCTCAGTAGTTGTGACTCGCGGGCTTAGGTGCTCCACAGCATGTGGGATCTTCCCAGCCCAAGGCTCGAATCCGTGTCTCCTGCACTGGCAGACAGATTCTTAACCACTGTGCCACCAGGGAAGCCCTCCAGTGTCTTCTAAAAGATGCCCAATTGATGACATGGGCTGTGTACATTTTACATGGATGTGAGCAACAAATATAGAAAAATGCTGCATGTTTGTAACTAGATCTTTTTCAGAAGCATTGACATGTCCTAACCCCTTCTATACTGACAATGATATTTTGAGTGAAATAACTTTTAAAAGCAAATGGTGTCCTCTCTATTTTGGCAGATAAGAAAGATTAACACAGAGAGATGGGAATTTATTTAAGGTCACTTTGCAAATCAATGACCTACCTGAGATGAGTCCCCCAACTTCTGACATCTAGTGATAATGTCTTACAGGTAAACAATTATGACTCTAGCTAACATTTTCTGAGCACTTCTAGGTGTCAGACGGTATGTGAAGCAGTTGGCATGCATGACCTCCGTGGATAGGTACTCGTACCTTCCCTGTTATACAACTGTACAACCTTCCCTGTTATACAGCCTATACAAAAGGCTTACAGAGTGTAGATAAGTTGCCCCAAATCACACACCTAACACATGAGTGAATAGGACCTAAAGCTCTGAGACCAGTCTGCCTCCATCCAAGCTACAATGTTCTCTTAGAAATATGTAGTAAAGCTGTAGATTTCAAGAGAACATTCTTCCAAAAAGTTGAGTTCACTTTATTTTTTTACAAATAAAAGTTGTATGTATGTAAGATGTACAGCTTGATGCTTGATATATGTATAAACTGTGAAATAATCTGGTGGGGATGTTGAGAAAAGGGTACACAGTGGTGGGAATGTAAATTGGTACAACTGCTATGGGAAACAATATGGATGTTCCTCAGAAGATTAAAAATAGAACTACCTTATGATCCGGCCATCTCAATTCTGGGTTTATATCCAAAGGAAATGAAATCAGTATTGCAAAGAGATACCTGTGCTTCCATGTTTATTGCACATGTTATTTACAAAAGTCAAGATGTGGAAACAACCTAAATGTCTGTGGCAAATAAATGGATAAAGAAAATGTAATATATGTGTGTACACACACACACACACACACACACACACACACACACACAGGAATATTATTCGGCCTTAAAAAAGGAAAGAAATCCTGAATGTGCTTTTTAATTCTCTGATTCTCTCCTGCCACACCTTTATCAGGTAGAATGCATGACAGGCTAGCCTTTCCTTCTCATCAATAAAGAAACACATGTGATCCCCCCTGGGATGCTGATGTGAGGAGGGGGCGTGGGTGGCAGCTAGGATGGAGTTCCTGGGTCATTGCATCTTACTCCCAGGGAGTAGATGGTTGGGGGGTGGGGGGTGCGATCCAACTTTCTCATCTCTACTGCTCCAAGCAGAGCTGACTCGACTCTACAGTTGGATAGATGCCTGCCACACCAGAAAGGGCATCCTTTAGGGTACAGTAATAACCCAGAAGTTTGTGCTTTTAAAGCTGGGCAGTGCACGCTTGCTAGGTTGCAAGGTGATCTTTGAGGCAGCTTTCTGGGCACATGCTAGAGAAAAACCTCCAGTGAGGCTGCCGTTGCAATTTATTTCCTCCTCCTAGCGAGAAAGCTCTTGCCAGTACAGCAGTGTTTGTTTTTTGCTTGGTAAAGTAGAAAGAAAAACAGCAGAAATTAACACGGCACAGCACTGATGGCAGCCCAGAGCCGGGGCCTCTGATGGGACTCCCCCCTCCTGCCGCAAACCTTTGCCGCTGGAGAGCCTTCAGCAGCGATGAGATTAGCAGACGCAGCAGCTCACGCCAAGGCACTGTGCAGTTTTTTCTCTGTTCCACCAGGTGTTGCCAGAGAACATTGAGCAGAGCCGAGCTCCGGGCAAAGTGTGTTCGCAGCTGCTTTGGAACACACGGGCTGCTCAGAAGGCAACAAGTAAATGTTATGCTTGAAATGTGTCTCCGTGTCTGCCCCATGCCTCACATTTCAAATCAGCACACTGTGTTGCACGTTTGGGTCTGCCCACACACTCTCACGCTGGAGGTGGAAGACCACACAAGCTCATGCTGATCTAGGTCACCAACCTCAGTCCCAGTGGCACCTGTGGTCAGCCTGCGTTTTTACCAGGAAGTGGACGGTCACCTTGGATGCACACAAGGGGAATTCTCTATGCCAGGGATTTTGTCTGTTAACACAGGGTAATTGCTTCTCAGCACCTGTTCCCTGTCCCCTTCCCATTTCTCTACATCCAGAGCCATGAGGTCACAGTCCTAGATCAGTGATTCTCAGCCAGGTGTGACTGAGTCCCCAGAGGTTGTTGGCCATGTCCAGAGATACTTTTGGTTGGGCTGCCTGGGGAGGAAAGGAGAGTTGCCGTGGACATGTGTCGGGTGGAGAGGCCAGGGATGCCGCTAAGCATCCTACCATGTGTAGGACAGACCCCACAGCAAAGAATCGCCCAAACGGCTGGTAGTGCTGAGGTTGAGAAACCCCGTTCCAGAGACAAAGGCTGTATTGGCAAGATGATTGCATTCTCCAAAACACACATTGAGATAAATCTTTCCAGTTGTGATTGTCCCAGAAGAGCTCCTTTGTATCACTACAATTACACATTATGCCAAGGCAACAACCCACAAAGGAGTGAAAAAGAGATGCCATATGTTGCTGACCTACTGTGTGCCAAGGACATTGCTCAGGCCGTTTCTAGCCTTGCAGAAATGATGTTGAGTGTGGGATTCTTGCTTCTTTTTATAGGAGAGGAAATTGAGGCTCAGAGAGCTTGTGTTTCTTGCTCTGCAGCTGCTGAGCAGAGTGTCGATTTTGAACCCGAATCCAATTTCTTTGGGGCCATTGTCTCTTTCCCTGTGACTTGCTGTCCCTCCCTGTGGCCAGGAAGGCAGGTGTGGACCTCAGTGGTTTCTGCACAAATTATGGGGTAAAACATGCACGGAGTGGTTCCCAGCCTTCCAGGTCTGAGGAGGTGCCTTCTCTTCTTTACTCCATCTGCTGGTTTGAAACAGAGAGGGCTTCGTCTCCAAAAGGGCATCTTCTGATTCTTCTGAGACCCCATAGTTCCTGTTGCTGGTGGCTGGGGGATATTCAGTTCCCTGGCACCCAGGACATATACAGTAACTGTGTACCAGCAGCTAAATCACTGGACTTATGCTGTTGGCAAATTGCAAGGCTGGCATCTCCTTACACTTTTCCCCACAGGAGGCCTCCAGATCCTTTAGGGTAGAGTGGTCAGGCGTGCATGCTTGATTTGTACTAATAAAGAGGCCCAAACCCCGAAGGAAACCCATTTTCGAATCTTGTTTTTGAGTAAACAGTAAACGAGAGAGCGATGCAAAATACTTAGAAGGAAAAAAATAAAAATTTCCAGAATCCAGAGTTGCTCTCTCTAAAAGCTTCCTGCATTAGGAAGTGACCCTTCAACCCCGCCGTCAGCTGTGACTCAATGCCTACAGCATCAGTGTTGTGTGGCTACTGTAACGAACGACCACAAACAACACGGTGTGTAAAACAACGCAGATGTGTTATCTCACATTCCTGCAGCTCGGAAGTCCCAGGTGGCTCTCACAAGGTGTTGGCAGGGCTCTGTGCATTCTGGGGGCTCTAGGGGAGGAGCTGTTTCCTGGCCTTTTCCAGCTTCTCAAGGCCTCCTGCATTCCTTGGCTCTCGCCCCTTCCTGCATCTTCAGAACCTGCAGTGTAGGATCTTCTAAGCTCTCTGACTCTACCTCTGCGGTCATATCTCCTTCTCTGCTCTTTAAAGGACCCTTGTGATTGTACTGGGTCCATCCACATAATTCAGGGTAATCTCCCCACCTCAAAATCCTTTATTCCATCACATCGCCAACATCCCTTTTGCAATATAAGGTGGCATATTCATTCTAGGGATTGGGGCCTGGACATTTTTGGAGGGAGGAGGGGATTATTCTGTCCACCTACTTTATAGCTACCCCTGCTAGAGTTACTGGGAAAAAAGGAATGAAAAAAACTGTATAATTTTACCTTCAAGTAACTTGTATGGGGTGTGCCTCTGTGTGTGTGTGTGTGTGTGTGTGTGTGTGTGTGTGTGTACACGTGCACACAAGCTCTAGAGAAGGCTGATGCAGAAAAGAAAACATGGCGCTTGTATAATCGCAGAAAAGAAAACATGACGCTTGTATAATCACTCTTGGGCAGGTATGATTATTACAATTTGGATTCATCTTTGTATCCTCAGAGGCTATTATGGTGCCTGGTGTATGGCATGGCAGGTGCTCAATTAGTTTCACGCATTAGTTTTTCTAAGAAATGCACGTATAGGGTTCAATAGAAACATAGCAGAAACAGTGTCTGTTACAGCAGCCCCAGTATGACACCATTTTCATTACACGCATTGCTGCTGAGA
This sequence comes from Aethalodelphis obliquidens, assembly GCF_003676395.1. NCBI lineage: Eukaryota > Metazoa > Chordata > Mammalia > Artiodactyla > Delphinidae > Aethalodelphis > Aethalodelphis obliquidens. Next base: position 7,402,452 of record NW_020837962.1, on the reverse strand, counting down.
CTCACCTTAGTACAATGGTGATGGGTACGCACAGTCATAACCTAGAGACTGTATACACTTTCAAGTGCCATCCACACCCCTGCAGATTCAGTGACTTCAGTTAAGTTCTAGGATTTTCTCTTTCACTGGGGATGGACAGACTGGCCCAAGGGCTGAATCTGGCCTGCAAACCGTTTTCATAGACAGAGTTTCGTTGGAACACAGCCATGCACATATTTATTTACAAAGAGTTGATGGCCACTTTCGTGCTACCACGGCAGATTTGAGTAGTTGCACCAGAACGTATGGCCCTCATTGCCTAAAATATTTACTCTCTGGACCTTCACAGAAAAAATTCAGAAACCCTTGCCTTAGACAGTGGAACATTGACAACCTTACCTCGTGACAGCTCAGAGAATTTGATTCACCACAGCACACCACTGTCTGGCTACCTCAGATGTCAGGCCATTCACATTCTTTGGGTTATAGTATTTGATCATCCTATGAATGCTCTTATTACTGCAACTAATAAAACTCTCAACTTAATTGAGGCAGACCCTCAAATTGTTTAGATTTTTTGCTCCCTAGCTATGTTTAGCGAGATAAATTGCGCATCACCGTGGTAGCTTGAAGATGCCAGTAAAGCGGGCAAAATTTTAATACAGTTACTCTATTCATTTTGAAATTTTAATAAAAGTTAAAATGCGTCTTCTTCAGGAAGTCGAATACAGCAAACGATTCGAGACTGTTACCGCACTGAGATGAATGGGAGTAAACAGTATGTCTCCAAAAATATCCCATAAATATCCTTAAATTATAACCATCTGTTTGATCTGCTGAAGAGAAGTAACTAATTTCCTGACACTGTCCCCTCTCCAGACTGTCCATCCATTGCGCTGAGGATTGAGATCGCTGTTGCCGATAACTAACTTGATAATCTAATTTAATAAGGCTTTATCTTGGTCTGGAGGCAATCAGGGTTGCTATCTCCTAGGGCAGGTTTCCCCATCATTGGCATTTTGTACCATATATGTGTTCATTGTGAGGGAGCCGTCCTGTGCATTGTAGGATGTTTAGCAGCATCCCTGGCTTCTACCCACTGGATACGAGTCGAAAACAACCCTCGCAGTGTGATGATCAAAAATGTCTCCAGGGGCTTCCCTGGTGGCACAGTGGTTGAGAGTCCACCTGCCGATGCAGAGGACACGGGTTCGTGCCCCGGTCCGGGAGGATCCCAAATGCCGCGGAGCGGCTAGGCCCGTGAGCCATGGCCACTGAGCCTGCGCGTCCAGAGCCTGTTCCTCCGCAACGGGAGAGGCCACAGCAGTGAGAGGCCTGCATACCGCAAAAAAAAAAAAAAAAAAGTCTCCAGACATTGCCAAATGTCCCTGAGGAATGGGAGTCAAATTGGCCCCCAGTTGAGACAGTTGTTCTATCCCAGGGATGGTTTTAAGGGGCTTAGGAGGTACTTGGCATCTGGGTATGTAAAATATTACATGTTGTTATATCAGATGAACTTTTTTTCTTTTCCTTTTGCACCCCCCGCCTCAAGTCCTCCTCTCGTTCCTCCAGGGCTGGGCTCCTGTTAATGTCTAAAGGCACTGCAAAGAGGAGATTGCCTTGAACTCCTCCAGCTTCGCAGATAACCTGGAGCTGCGTTATAGCTCTAAGCCAGATCAGCAGAACCAGGTCTGTGATCAGGTTCCAGGAGCTCGGCCTGCTGTGATCAGAGGGTCTGGAGCACGAGCATATCTCTGATGTGGTCTTATCAGGCTGAGCCTAATGTCAGCCCTGTTAGAAGAGCTTTGTCCGATCTGCCTGTAGCTTTGTTCTGAACCGTTCAGTAACAGTTCAGTGGAGCAGAGAGAGCCCTGTGAATTGATATTATAAACCCTCATGCCTGTCTTATTCATTGCGGAGGCAACAGAATATAACACAAGTATTTATTTTTAGTGATTGGAGAGTGGCACTTCTTTCCCCTCCCTCTTTGTCACGGAATGTGGAAAACGGAGAAAACAAACAACGCGGCTTTTTCTGAACACAATTCTGTTGAAAAGACATTGCCTATTGTTTCTTGTTTCAATTATTTCACAGGATCCCAAGTAGTATATGTGCGTGCATTGAATACATATGCGTGCGTGATCTATATTACATCCATTTGAATGGTCTTAATAAGGAACCACAGGCTGGTGGATGAAATCCGATCACCGTGGGGCTGGCCTTCTATGTCTGCCTGTTCCGTGACCCCCACCTCTCCGATTTCATTGAAAGTTAGATTTTCTAGAAAAATTCATGAAACTTCATCATGTTTCATTAATTCTTTGCTCCTGGGCCTTCCCTGCTGAAGGTCAGGAGCTGTGAAATTTCTCTTTAGTCCCATTGCTTTGATATGGCACAGGCCAGGCAATGGAGAGAATGAAGCCTGGAAAAATGGAGTTAAGGCCATGACTTAAATGGGAGTTGGTCCAATGTGGCTGGGTTAGAAATGAGGGGATATGCTGCCTATTGTATGAGCTGAAAGTTCTCTAATAGAGGGGCCTGGGGGACCACCAGGGCACAGCTGGATGGCTCCTATTCCGGGGTCACTTCAGTTAGTGAAAGGTCCATCTTACTTTGGTCTCTAAGGTGATGATGATGATGACGATGATAAGAGTGGTAGATTGAACCCTATGAAATTGCTGGCGTTTGACAGTTGTTGGCCTACTGAAGTGTCACTTTCCCATGGTTCAACTTCATCATTGTAAAAGTAATAGCTAATATGTATTGGGTGACTAGTTTGTTCCAGACGCAGTGCTATAAGCCTTGCCTAGGCATTAGCTCATTGGTCCAACACAACAACTCTCTGTTGGAGATCCTGTTCTTACCCCCATTTGACAAATGAGGGCACTGATGCTGTGGGAATATCTTGCCTAAGACCTCTAAGTAGCAAAGCTGGGGTTTTAAACCCAGGACGTTAATGCTGCAATCTATGTTCATAACCCCGAGCCTACACCCTTGGCTGGATGACAGTTTTACATAGATGTTCATACTTTTCACAGAGCGTCCTGCAGTTTCATCAGAAATGGGGAAAATAAGGTTTTTTAATTTGTGTGCAAGTCTGCCTGATTATGAGGAGTCCTAATAGGCCCCAGCAAGCTGCTCACCACCCAGTAATAGGCTAGCTTCCATCAAATCGGAATTCTAAGAATCACCCACATACCGTGTTGCATTGAAGTGTATGTATAAGAATCAGATTTCATCCTCATCAGATTGGGCAAACCTCCACGTCAGTTTGTCTGGCAATGTATGGGATTTCAGTTGTGAAATCTTCCTTCCCAAAATCATCCCATCTTTACTTGGAGAAACAAAACCATAACAGTCTTAGGAAAGATGCTGAAAATAGTAAGTACTCAAAAAAATGGGGTCACTGTGGTCTTCCTTCTGCAAACCCGTAACCTCAGTCTTATCTTAAGAAAAACATCAGACAAATCCCAATTAAGGGACATCCTACAAAAAATCTGACCAATGCACTGTCAGAATGATCAAAAGCAAGGAAGGTCTGAGAAACTATCACAGCCGAGAGGAGCCAGCCCATCCATGGAGACTGGATGCCTAAATACCGTGTGTCCTAGGTGGGATCCTAGAGCCCAAAAAGGACATTAGACAAACACTGAGGAAATCTGAGTAAAGTATGGACTTTCGTTAATAGTAATGCATTAATACTGGTTCATTAGTTATGCAGGATGTACCATACTATTAAGATATATTAATAACAGGAGGAGTTGGGTGTCCAGCATGTACGAACCCTCAGTACTATCTTTACAACATTTCTGCAAATCCAAAACTATTCTAAAATAAAGTTTATTTTTAAAAAAGAGGAAAAAAACCCACATAAGCACACACAGAAAATACGGAATAACGGAAAAGTCCCAGCGTTTCCTGTTAATAAGGTTTCTCACAGAGTGATGCAAAGTGTTCTATTTCATATTTTCACAGTATCTATCAGACAATTAAAGGCTTTGAAAAATCTCACCATAAGCATCAACATATTTGTGCGATTTGCTTTAAACCAGGCTTCCCAGACTGATTTAATCATGGAATCCTTTTATTTGAGGCAAAAAAAAAAGAGAGCTATAGGGAAAATAAACTTAGGTCACAAGCTTCCCTGATTTTGAGGCCTTTCTTAGCATCAGTTTTTCCAGGAAGCAGGGCTGGACCACTTTCCCATGAGTGCTCTGTTCAGAAGCCTGCAGTGACTCCTTATTGCCTCCACAGAAATCCTCACACTGAAACCATTTCTCTCCCCTGGCAATCCCACCCTACCTGAAATGCCCTCTTCTCCCTCCCACTCTTTCTCTATGGCAGTGGGTCTTACTCTTCCCAGGAGGGCTTGTTAAAACCCAGATGGCCAGACCCCACCCCCAGAGTTCCTGATTCAGTGGCTCTGGGATGGGGCAGGGAGAATTTGCATTTCTCACAAGATCCCAGGTGATGTCATGCTTGGAGACAACACTTTGAAAACCATTGAGGTTCCTTTGCTCTGGTTGTGAAGTTGTCTTGCAGTTCTCCATAGATCCCAGGCTTTGTCTTGCTACCATATGTTTGCTCTTGCAGTTCCTCGTGCACTGGTTACTTAATATCTAAAATAAATATCAGTGAAGTCTTCCCCAGTGGCTGTAGGATTCAGAAATTGCTAGGTAGGAGATAGGGAATATTTGGTTTGAGAGTAGCACAGTTTATCAAAAGGAGTGAGTATTGCGCATTGTAGCTATAGATCTGGGTCCCGGGGTCAGTGCCATTATCTACTAGCTGAGTGACCTCAGGCGTATTTCATAAAATCCAAGAGCTTGGTTTCTCTACTATAAAACAGGGATGAGGGCTTCCCTGGTGGCGCAGTGGTTGAGAGTCTGCCTGCCGATGCAGGGGACCCGGGATCGTGTCCCGGTCCGGGAAGATCCCACATGCCGCGGAGCGGCTGGGCCCGTGAGCCATGGCTGCTGAGCCTGCGCGTCCGGAGCCTGTGCTCCGCAACGGGAGAGGCCACAGCAGTGAGAGGCCCGCGTACCGCAAAAAAAAAAAACCAGGGATGATATTCACCTCTTCAGCATGTGTGAGGATTAATTGGTAGCACACATATGAATGTACAGGGAACCTGGCACACTGAAGCAATTGAATGACGATTACTTCTCTAGCTCCAGAAAAGTGATTCTTAGGCTTTGGTGTCCATCAGAATCACCTGCAAACCTTGTGGAAATGCAGAGCCCCAGGCCTTACCTCTGGAGATTCTGACTCATCAAGGCTGGGATGAATCTGTGCATTGAAAAAGAAATGTGGATAATCCCAATTCACGTGATCTACAGGCAGTCCATCCATTCATCATTCATTTACTCAGTTACTCAACAAGTGTTTGTGGTGGGTTTCCACGTGCCAGTGGGATTCTAGGTGCTAAGGACACAGCCATGAACTAAACAGACAGTGCCCTCACTGTTCGAATGAGTGCGTAATGAACACCCAGGTCCTAGGGAGTGATATAAAGTGAGAGTAAAAGCCGTGTGAGAAGATACGTATGGGGTGGTCAGAGAAGGTCTTTCTGAGAAGCTGACATTAGAGGAAAGACTGAATAAAGAGAGAAAACATACAAGAATCTTCAATTCAAATTTGAGATTCTAAATTTCAAGTTCTAATACGAATCACACAATTTAACACAAATGTAGTCATTTTTAGTTTTTAGTCTTTTTTTTTTTTTTAATAGAAAACATTGCTTTCCCAGCCAATATGGTAGACCTGGTTGAATGTCCACTATATCCTGAGCAGAATGCTCAGTGTTTTGCAATTTTAATTTCTAATCCCCATAACAGCTCTGCAAGGGGAAGCATAGCATCTTCACATTATAGATAAAGGAGTTTTGAAGAAGTTACGTGGTCACATCGTTAGTAAATGGCCAATGTTGGCTCTTTCTATTACGTCCTACAGCCTCTAATGTATAAAATTCTGAACTTTATTCGTTTTCAAAATTCATAGTGCTACCAACCATATTGCCGTAATCCTCTTAAAGAACCATTTTGTTGCCATTTTTTAAATTCATTACATTGCCATGCCCAGTCATTCATAATCCTGGCTGCCCATGCAGATCCCCTGGGAGTGGGGGATGGGTATCAGGGATTTTAAAGTCTCAGATGAATCTGAAGTGCAGCCGTTGGCAGGTACCACTGGCTAGCATTGTAGTCCAAGGCTAATAAATATTTTCTGGCTGTATAACCAGTGGAGCTCTGGTTCAGGATGCAGATCCAGAGGGTAGCCATGAGCCAGTACACTTGAGGTTCATGATCACTAGGGTGATAAATCTCTCAGAAATAAGAGACAGGCCAGCCCCTTGAGTGGGCAGACAGAATGGTATTGTGGAATCAACACAAGCTTTGGAGTCCAAACAGGGTTTGACACCCAGCTCTGCTCTTCTCTGGCTCTGTGATTTTGGGTGATGTATTAAACCTAACTTTTCCTAATTCTTCCTTACCTAACATTGTTAAGAACATAAGGGGCTCCCCACATGACATTCCCTATTTTCTCTAATACACCACCCCCTACCGAGGAGACTTGTTGAATCCCAAGCAGACAAGAAGAGGGCCACAGTTTCCTCTCCACCTGGCAGTGACTATGCTCCTTTTTCAGTACAGGAAAGTAGAAGAAGATAAGCAGAGCACATTCAGTTTTTCCCAGACCCTTCTTTCCAAAGTAATTCAATTCCAAATTTAGTATCCTCCCCTGGGAAAAATAGAGCTGTCCTTTTTATGCACTCTCTGTGATAGCTTTGAACCCAGTAATGCTTGCTGTGAATCTTGGGCTAGTAGTAGTTGAAGAGAGAGAAAAATAAAATAAAACAAAACAGAAAACACAAGTGAAGCTGAAGACTGTCTTCTCTCTCCTTTCCTAAACCTTGTCTCTGTAGAGCTGGTCTCCCCTCTGCAGACAGAGTCCGCTCCCCCCACCCAGATTTCTTCTTTCTCTCTTGGCCTTTTCTTTCTTATTAAACCCCCGATCTGAAACAATTGCTCCCATTTTGTATTCCATGGAGCTGTGATATTTGCCCAACGATGAGCTCCATTCAGCAGTTTGTTAACTGAAATGGGAAGTGACAGACTCAATATAAGGAAATCTCTGTGCCAAGGAAACAGATATTATTTCTCCCCCTTGCTCTCTTTCTCTTTCTCTCTAGATTACTCTATGCTGGGAATCTGCAGGCTCTGAGCTTACAGACACACCAAAGCCTGCTATTGATCCATGTCCAACTAATTTGATCAGAATAGAGACTTCTATTCCCCGTTGCTCCTTTCAGTAGCTCTTAGCAGATGTGATTGAGTGCCCGGGAGTCACCCCCTGACCTCTGTTGGCTGGTATAAAGGATGCAGGAGAGCTTAGATCCACACTGCGGAGGGAGGGGCCTCCTGTAGATAAGATGGGAAAGTTACAAATGGATGATGGTCGGGAGCGGGGAGCACAAGAGCCCTTCCTAGGAACAGGCTTCTTGTCTTTTTTGTCAGTGATGAATTATGGAAAACACCCTCCATTCCCAATCATTGAAACTCAGAGGATCTAGCGGCGATAGGTGCACTTTTAATCTCTGAGTAAAGGCAACTCAGAGTTTAGACGTGTTCTTATTTATCCACATAGATTTGGACACTACTTGTAAATACTAATGGTAATGATGACATTAAAAGTGATAACTAACACCTATCAAACCCTCACTAAGAGCCAACCACAGAAAACATATCTCATTTAACCCCCGCAATAATCCTTTGAAGGAGACATTATTCTTATGCACATTTTATAGCAGAAAATTGGGCCTTAAAGAAGTAACTTGTCCAAGGACTCATGGCTGATAGGTAGGGACCCTGAGAATCCCATGCATGACTCCTAAATTTGCACTTTGCTTAAAACGTTTTCTTTTTAAATTTTGGAGATAATTGTTGATACACAGGCAGTTGTAAGAAATAACAGAAAGAGATGATCCCTATTCCCTTTACCCAGTGTCCCCAGTGGCAACATCTTGCATAACTTTCATACAGTATCACAACTGGGAAACTGACATTGACCTAGCCCATCCACCTTATTCAGATAGCACCAATTATACATGCACTCAGTGATGCTTGTGCATTTACTTTTGTAATTTTATCGTCTGTGTAGTTTCCTGCAGAGCCTCCACAGTCAATGCATAGAGCAGCTCCAACACAATGATCCCTGGCTCTCCCTCCCTGCCCCGCCTGAAACCCGTGCAATCACTAAGCTGTTCTCCATCTCTGCGATTGTGTCATTTCAAGCATGCTCTACAAGAAGTATGTGAAAAGCGTGCACTTGTGATCTGCCATCTCTGTGCATGTGTGTGGTTACAGAGCCAGTCTGGGGACAGAACTGTATGTCCACTCGGCTTCCTGGTCCCCTTCAGTTCCTCTGGCACCTCCCACCGGCCTTTTGCAGCAGATTTACTGAGATTAGATACACTTTTGACACCAGTGTGTAGCCCACAACCACCACTCCCACCCCAGGGACAGTCTCCCAATGTCATTGTGTGGGAATTCTGCAACAGTCCCAGCTCCAGTTCAGCCACTGGAGGCCACGATATTTCCTATCACTGCCCACCCACCCCTATCGTCACCCTTGCTTCCCCAGCCAACCCAACCCATTAGCCACACTGAGCCTGGGGACATGAGGACCAGCTTCAGCGGCTGATGAATGATGCCCTGTCCTGGTTAAAAAGTTATAGCAGAGGAGGAGGTTTGCCAGGGCTAAAGCAGGTCTTACAGAGGATATCAGACTGTATTTTGTGTTGTCCGTGGCTGGGTAGGGGGCTCCACCTCCACTTTTCACAAGATGCAACATCTCCTAAAATCTTGCATGGCAAACGACCTTCAGTCTTGCCTGTGTCACAGTGTCCGGAAACCTTCACATCCTGTGAAATGACTACTGCCCCTTCTGGATGTGAGTCAGGCCTCAGAGGTGGAGGTCGGGCATCACAGGTCACTGCCCAACACAAGGACAGCCTCACTTTCCTGATGCTGTATCTAATCCCATGAAGGTCATTGGCTGTAAATGGTCAGTACACATTGGGGGTGAAAGACCAGACCAGCTAACCTGAACTAGCCTTTGCCACAGAGTATTAGTAGATTAGCTCGTATCTGAGATTTGGGGAGGGGAGGTTTACCCCCTTACTCTTGCAAGCCCAGAAAAGGTGATAACCATGTTGAATCTGAGCTCCTACTCACATTCTCTCTGTCTCTCCTCCTTTCTCTCTCTCCTTCTCTCCCCTATAAACAGTCTTCCAGAGCCCCCTTCTCAGACCCACTAAGTGCCATTTACGTTGTAGCCTCAGCCTGATTGGATGCCGTCCTGTCTTCTACCAGCTGATGCCCCTCCCCAGCCTTGGCTGGTTGTCAAACACAGACCTGGGGAGTATTTAATTTTGAGAATCTATCCTCATCCCCCACCCGCCTCCATTCTCCCATCTGAATTTCAGGAAGCCACCCCATTGGTTAGACCCCCAGGAGCAGAACCCTGCTCCCTCCTCTGGCTCCGTGTATACAGCACCTTGGAGTGAGCAGACGTCGTCGTTGCTCCTTGTCAGGCCTGCCATGGCTTTTGTTTTCCTGCCCATTTGAATAATACATCTGATTACCATGGCAAATGTTACGCATATGCAAGCCTGGACCTCCTGCTTAATTAACTGATGATAACAAGATCCACTGCCCCTTCCCCTCCCCGCAGCCATCATGGACATGGCAGTTCTTTTATCTTTCTTCAAAATTGACTTGCTCTCCCGACCCTCCAGCAGCCCCTGTTTTGTCTGTTTACTTCTCATGCCTGTGCGAGACTGTTAATTTTCTGTGGCACCTCCTATCTGGTTGTAATTAACACATGGAACGCTGAAGACACAGTTCTGCTTTTTGCAGTTGTCTAATGGAGGTGTATTCTTCCTCCACTAATTATACTGCTGTATGCCTCCGATCTGCCTTGACCTAAAAGGATCTTTCTTTTTTTTTTTTTTAATTGTTTTGGTTGGAAGAACAAGTACATTTTGGGAACCCAGTTTGGGCAGAAGAGAAGGAAATCATTAGGGATATATGTTGTCAGTGTTGCTTTTCATAGCCTTGAAAGTAACAAATGAGGGTACATTTGTTGTCAGCTATCCTGTTCAGCGTTTGGCAACTCTTTGTTAGATGTGGGTCTTATTTGCTTTGGATATATGCTCCTGCTGGAATCTAAATATTCCGCCTTGGTAATTATACAGATGGGGCACACGACTTATTCCATGGAGTGTGGAAATCCTCAGCAGATTGTGAATAGCCTCCCATCCTATTAGATTTTAGGGAAGCTGAGCCCTTGCCTCCGCCAAACATGAGACACAGAATCTGTTTATCATCTTATGCTTGGGCTTAAGATTTAAGCTGTAATGAATACCGGTTCAAAGAGATCGAGGTATAAGAAGGAGGTTGGTAGTTACAGCAATAAAAACAGGAACAAAAAGAGCAGCTTTTGTGAAGGACTCCGGCTGGAATAATAATGATAGAATTGTCTCAATCGATACATCTCTTGTCAGACCCATGTCTGATGTTTGAATCAACCAAGCCTTTTCTCCAAGAGCTTTCCTTGAGAATATTGAATTATTTATTATTTGTATCTTTTTTCCTCCCTTCTCTTTCTGATGATTTTTTTTCCCTCTGACTTAGTAAAATTTGTTTTTCATGCTGCCAGGTTCAATGTTGTCTACTCTTTGATAAATAGCAGTAATTGGGCGTATAGCAGAAGTCATGTACAAATGTATGACTTCAATTACATCTAGAGCATTTTTTTCTTTATATTGATCTTTTTTCCTCCTCCTTATAAGATCTGTTCTCTATAGCCCGTAGTGCTGAGTGTTTTTAAGAATTATTCTTCGTCCGTGTGTCAGCGTGCACTCTTGAACCCGTGTATCTTTTTTTAAAATGTGGGGCTGCCCGTCCATCAGTCTGGACCGAGCTGGAAGGGGAAAATTGGAGACCTTCACCTGATGAACTCTTAGAGACTCTTCTCACCTGACTGTCTTGTCGTGACTGACAGCACGTCATTTCTGTGGCCTGGTTTTCCTCGTTAGAAGTAGGGCCAAAGTAGGGAGGAGGAAATACCTTTGTGTGTAGTGAAAATTATGTAGAGTGCAGTTCCCATTAAAAAAAAAAAAAAGCAGAAGAAAAACAAAATTAAGAAATATAAAGGGGGAGAGTCTGTATTGTAATTCAAGCTTAAGAAAATGTTCTCGGACCCTGTTTCTGACTTGTTCTACGTATCCCCTGTATGGCTCTTAAACCAGATGTGTTGGGAGTGTATTTGCTTGCTAACTGAATGCATGCTTTCACATCTCTGACTGTCCAGACTCACGCATCCGTAAATACACCTATTTCCGAGGTGCCAGCCCCAGTATTTGGTGATGATGGCTAGATAAAAGCAACATCTCCTAGGCACAAATGGCCATATCTGATGCCTGACAGTTTCAAAGCCACTGCTCAGGTTAAACCAAACCTACAAGTTGGAGGAAGAAAAGCTAGGGCTGGGAGACTACCAAGGCGCTCAGTTGGACACAGCTTCTCCAGAAATCAGGCACACTCGGCGTCCCACGTCACGTTTCCACTGGCCTGGAGACGGCCTTCGTTCGCCAAAGGGTGGTCACACAAATCACAGCTGAGTATGCTGTCTGGGTTGTTCCTTCTGTGGCTCTGACTCCGTACCATTGAATCGTGCTGCTGTCAGCACTTTTCTGAGAAGCAAAAAGATGATGGGACGCAGAATTCCGCTTTTTAAGGGCATGCAAATACAGTGTTGATTTTCTTTTAAAGGAGAAACAAGCGCGTAAAAGGCATTTTTCAGGTAGGGTGTGTACACATATTATTTTATGTCCTCTCCAGTCCCTAAAGCCATATCTGTCCCATTTTATTCAGAGGGAGAAAATAGAATAAAAACCTCCAGAGCATCTGAGTGACAAAGGAGTCACAGTCTCGGTTATTCTGCTGTAGGTGACGAAGCTGGGGACTTAAAGAGACAAAGAGAAATTGAGTTGGCTTTGACTGAATCTGTGACTCTGGACCCCATCAGGTTGCTGTGCGTGTGTGTGTATGAAGCACTTTGATAAAAACACCTCTCCCTCCAGTAGGCTGTTAGGCACAGAGCTCAGAAACAGCGCTATTGTCTTAGATTCCCTTTCAGATCATGGAGGTGTCTATACCATGCCACCCACACAGGAGAGCAAGTGAGCTGTGAAATATATTCATTGTTAGAGTCCCGGGGAAATGGCAGCAAGCAATCGGAGGTAATAATGTCCGACAGGCAGGGGAGGCCGCCAACATTACCTGCATTATTTCGGTTGCCTTTTTCATTATAGGTTCGGGAAATAGGCAGCAATTCGATTATGGCATGATTTGGGGTGGAATTGCTCGCGCTCCCTGACCTCGTCACTGGAGGATCAGAGGAGAAGTCAGCTCAAATAAAGTTTACAGTGCATTAACCAGACAGAGCAGTGCCTTACCCACGGAGCACAATTTCTCATCTTCCAGGGGTTTGGAACTGCAGTCCGATGGATCTGTACCTTAAGGCGCAGGGAGGATTGGCTGAGGTGTGTAGGAGTGAGCAGAAGCGGCCAATGGTGTTGAAAGCCCTCCCCTCCCATGTGCAGCGCTGGGTTTCTCTGCAGCTTGGGCGAAGCAGTGTGATTAATAACACACAGGAAGCCTGCTTGTTGGATTATTAATTTCCCATCCCCTTTGCCTTATTTTTTTTTCCCTTTGTACATATTCCTGATGCTTTTCCTTCTGCCTTTTTTCACTGTGCCTTTTGCCAAGCCTCTCCACCCCTCCTTTTGTGTCCTCTGGCTTACCTTTCCACCCATGGAGCTCACCACTAGCATTGCCCACTGACGCCTGGCCACCCCACCTCGTGCGGCTGGCTTCACACCTGGGGTGAGTTTATCTCCTCCCACCGGGGATTCTGTCCATGAAAGCCCAAGGGAGAGAGGGAGAGAGAGAGACAGAGGGAGAGAGGAAATAGATCCCAGGGAGTTTGAGCCCCGCTGAATTGTCAGCACAGGCTTGGCCTTCTGTGTGGAGTGGCCCAAAAAAGCAAGACCAGCTCATCCATGAACTGGGCCCCATTCTGCCCCAGCCGCGGCTGTGTGGAGAGATGTCGTTTCTCTTAGTTAACTAATTGCATCTCTCTCACCACTTCTAGATGCAAAGAGCGCATGTTGCAAAACAGAAACTAAAGGGGGAAATAATGGCAGGGGATGCACGGCTGTCATGCGAAAAAGTATTTAGTGTTGCCAGAGTTTCGTTTGATGCCAGAACTGTGGAATGGAGCCCGGGGGTGGGGGGTGGGGGAAGATGGGAGCTTTCTGGGGCCCTTGTGAGTTGGGGAGACTTTGCACCCAAACTCCCATCACGATCTGTACCCCCGGTTTGCCAGCCATACCTTCACGCCGTTGGGAAGGAGAGTTTCCTGCTGACTGTGGACCCAGGAGAGTTTGCAGCCGTGGCTTGCGGTGTTGAAACTGTGCCTGTGATTTGGGGGGACTTCTGGGTTTTGATTCGCTGACCTGCTCATGTGTCTGGCTGGTATAAAAGGAGCAGAAAGGGGCGGCCGAGCCACTTCCACATTCCATGTCACACGGCTCTGTCCCGATTTCTCCTCACCTGACTTGGAGGATTTCTTTCCTCGTGTCCGAATCCCCGTCCTCTAGAAATCAGCACGATTCAGTAGCAGAAGAGTGGAGGAAGCGATATGTCTTATTTCCGTGAGCTGTCTTGTCCAGCATGCCCATTTTTCTCAAGAAAACCTTGTGTTTTAATCTCAGGGTGTCCCCCCCCGTGGAGAGATTACCTTGAAGCTCCCCAAAGCTAATAGGATGGAGAACTAAAAGGCAGTTGACGTTAATTGTTCTCTTTATTTATATAACTTAAGCACGCGCGAGGCAGGAAAAGTCCTCCAAGCTGATTATTCCTTTGGTTTATTCTGAGACAGTTTTTTTTTGCTTTTTTTTTAAGCATTTGGAGCTTCTTAAGTAGTGAATTTTGAGGGAAAAGAACGATGCAGTGTTTTAATGACTCCAGTTTCAGTAGCGGGGTTTGTCACGGTGTTTTGAAGCAATGCACAAATAGAGGAGCTGGGGTTTTTACTTATGTACTGTACGTACACTCACTTATGTTTGATCAAATGTGAGATCGCTGTTAAGACTCGTATGTTCGACCCACCCCCACCCTCGGGCATATATTGACCACATATATATCTGGTCTATGACACAGCACCCAGCATCAGAAAGAACTGGAAAATTCATAGGGAAGGGGCAACATCTCAACTTTGACAGTTTGCGGCCATAGTGTTATCCTAATACAAAAACAAAGTCAGAAACAAACAAGCAAACAAACCAAACACAGTGCCAGCTGGACCCACCACCAAGATTATCACCTTGAATTTCCGATGAATTTTTCTTCAGTTTCCTTTCTCAGTGAATGACAGGTATTATTTTGACTGAATGTCCACTAGAGAGGTGAAATTTGGAGATGAACTGAAACAAACTATTCTCCAAAGTGGATAGGATGTTTACAAGTTTGGGCACTAAGAAGAATGACATTTGACATAGAGATGGTACTTAGTTTTTCAATACAAATCTCCCATTCTGATTATTTTGAAATATACAAGGGAGCTTTAAAAAAATTTTAGTGTATTGTTTATGGCAAATGCTGATTTTTTTTTTTCAAGGAAAGTCTTGTATGGGTGAGAAAACATCTCCTTTGGACAGTTAGAGAAAAATTTGAAAACTGTGTTTTGAAATGCAAGCTACATTCCCAGCATTGCTTTATGCTTCATTTGGAACATGCAGATTCACAACACAAATTTAATGAGAGGGGTTTTGTTTTTCTTAAACTACGACTTCTTATAAACCTGCAAGGGGGGGAAGTAATATATGATGAGTAGTAGATGAGCCGGCTTTTCACCTACCCCTAGACTTCTCATCTCTCCTGCCTTTTCCTTACGGCAGCCTGCCAGTGAATCATGTGATAGGAAACTTTCTCAAAACTTGTTTCTACTTGGGAAATTGCAAAGGATTGGAGCCTTTCTTTGAAGGACTTAAAATAGTGGGAAGAAGCAGCTGCATAGCACAGGGAGATCAGCTCGGTGCTTTGTGACCACCTGGGGGAGGGTAGGGAGGGTGGGTGGGAGACGCAAGAGGGAGGGGATATGGGGATATATGTATATGTATAGCTGATTCACTTTGTTATACGGCAGAAACTAACACACCATTGTAAAGCAATTATACTCCAATAAACATGTTAAAAAAAATAACATTTCTATCTGAACAAATCACGTTTTGGCTTCAAATATCCACTCATTCCCAACGATCTCCTTTGTTTCCAAGCTTCAGAATGTTTCTTCTGAGATGACGTGTATCCCTCTAACTTATTCTGGCACCAAACTTCTCCAGGTAACTGTGTGAGAATAATGAAGGCGTTAAGCCCTAAGAATAAGCTTGAAAACAGCTGTTATCCAACCTGGTAAAGGCTCCAAACATTTGGAAAAGAAAAGTCATGCCCCACCAACCACCTTTTAAAAAATCCCCCTTGAACTGAAAGGGGGGGAACAGGATACCCTTGCAGCGTTTTTTCCTCTCCACTGTTGTTTAATGGTTCTTAAAATGCTGTTGACCCTTCATATCCCTGATTCTGCACCTGTGGATTCAACCAATCTGGGTCAAAAATATTTGGGAAAAAAAATTCCAGAAAGTTCCAAAAAACAAAACGTGCATCTGCCACACACAGGCAACTATTTACATAGCATTTACACTGTATTTACAACTATTTACATAGCATTTACATTGTATTAGGTATTATAAGTAATCCAGGGATGCTTTAAAGGATACAGGAGGATGTGCTTAGGTTATATGCAAATACTACACCATTTTATATAAGGGACTTGAGCACCCATGGATTTGGGGAGCCACAGGGGCCCTGGAACTAGTCCCCAGCAGATACAGAGGGATGACTGTATTGCCTTGTTAATTTGTTTCTATTTTATATGGACATCATGCAAACAGTGATAAACAATATGTATCTGCTTTTTTCCCCCATAGAGCCTCCTCCCAGACTCGCTGAGTTTACAGAAATGTGCTCTATTCAGGAGCGCTCCCATCAATTGTTTATGCACATTGGTGTTCATTGTTCAAGCCCAGAGACCCCTGGGGGCAGGGCACCCAAGGCTTATCTCCTTGGGTGGTGGTGGGGAATTGTTTTTTAGAACGCTCCAGAAAAAGCCAGCCTGCAGCTCTTAGCCCACCTTTGCCTAGGCAGGGTCCCCACCTTCCAAAGGCAAACACAGCCGAAAAGAGCTCTTAAGGAAGTGATTACAGAGTCGTGATTGCTCTACAAATTGAGTCTTTTTTCTGCTTGACAGTGATCCTGGCATAGTCTCCCCACTTAATCCTCGCTAGCAATTTGCCTATAGTTGCAGCTAACAAGAGGTGATTAGAGGGGAGTCGCCCGTCACCACTTAACACCCAGCTCTAGGTCACCATGGGCACAGCCTACCGAATCAGGCCTGTTTTCCTATTAACTCACCACCTCTGAATGCATTAGCCTGGCACTTAGCTAATGATCATTTCGAGCACCAGCCAGAGTTCCTGAACAGCATCCGTCATCAGCTCTCCGGCTCCCGGAGCAGTGGGCAAAACTAGGAAGGAGAGAGAGAAGATCTCTTGGTCTTCAAACCAAAACCAAAGAGATAAATCAGGAGAGAGGGTCTCTCCCGAGAAATTAGGTGGTCACTGTGCTGGATGACCACCTGGGGGTAGTGGGTTGACACCAAGAAGGGGACAAGACATGCCACATGCTTTCCTGTCTCTGTAAGGAGCTGGGAGAAGCATAGGAGTGAAGCAGCCCCTGCAGATCCTGTGTGCTGTGGAGGTGGATGCAGAAGCAGCTAAAGCGTGGGGTAGATCCGTGGTTCCCATACGTGGGCGCTCAACAGCATCCCCTGGAGGGTTTGTTAAAACCGCAGTGTTTCAGATTCATTCGGGAGGTCTGGGGTGGAGTCAGAGGATTTGCATTCCAAGAGATTCCCAAGAGATGCTGATGCAGCTGGACCAAACCAAACTTGGAGAACCTCTGGTTTACACTGACTGGCTTGGTCTTTGCTAATTGTGAAATGTATCCCCAGCCTCCCTGCCTGACACCCATGCGTGACTCCCCATCATCTTCAGGAGAAAGTCCCCAACCCTTAACTGACTTCTGAGACCCTTTATAATCTGGCCGCTCCTTCTCCGGTCTTGTCTTACTGCCCAAGCTATTTAACTGGGAACATGGAACTAGGCCCTCACAACAAATGTGTGTTTTAAGTTAATTTTTATTGGAGTATAGTTGATTTACAATGTTGTGTTACTTTCTGCTGTACAGCAAAATGAATCAGTTGTACGCATACATGTATCTACTCTTTTTTGATACTGCTTATATGTGGAATCTAAAAAAAAATGGTACAAATGAACTTATTTACAAAACAGAAATAGAGTCACAGATGTAGAAAACAAACTACGGTCACCAAGGGGGGGCATAAATTGGGAGATTGGGATTGACAAATACACACTACTATATATAAAATAGATAACTAATAAAAACCTACTGTATAGCACAGGGAACTCTACTCGATACTCCGTAATGGTCTATATGGGAAAAGAATCTAAAAACAAATGTGCTTTTACATTCCAAGAATGTCTCTCCTTCCCATGTTCTCACATGGAAAGTCATTACCTCTGCTAAGCTGGTGCTCAACTATGGCCTCTGCTGGGTGGCCCCCGCTAAGTTTGTCACTCCCTCCCAATCTGAATCTCCATAGCTCTTTATACACACCTGTCAGATGCTTGTGTCACATTGTATGATGGTGTTTCTGTGTTTTTCTCAGTAAAATCAGGGATGGCTTTTATTCATTTCATTAAGCCAACACCTAGCATTGTGCCCGGCACATAGTCATTGCACAGTAACATTTCTGTTGAGTAAACTCTTACATGAGACAAATCTGTCTTGTGGGAATTATTATCTAATGGTCAGGACAAAACTCTTGGAGTCTGATGATCGGTGTTTGAATTTTCATGCAACCATACTGTGGTTTTTTGCTTTGGAGGTAATTCACTTCCCCCCTTTGAGACTCAGTCTTACCCATCTTTATAAGGGGAATATTAATAAGTATAATAATAATAATAGTGGTAGTAGCAGTAACAATGATAGCATTCCCACAACTTCCTTCACACAGAGGTAATAAAAGGCACAGGACAATGCCTGACACATAACAAAAATTCAAAACATAAGGATATTTCTTTTCTTTTCTTTTTCCTACTGTGGGACATCCACACTGGTGGAATGAGGATCAGACCTGTGGAGAGGAGTAGGTGACAGCGGAAGGGACCCGCACAGGAGCTGTAGGGCAATTGAGCAGGGCAACGCTTTTCTCTGGTGTCTCTTGATGTTAACATTATATTCCTGTGAATTGGAGTAACTGGAAGGGATAACTTCTAGTGGACACAGGCCAAGCTGCTTCCCCTCTCTGGCGGCTTCCGTGTGCTGCTCACCCATCCCCAGCCACCCTGGCTTCTTTCTCATGCTGGAGCCCTCTGGGATCTCAAAGACTTTGCACAAGCCAGCCTGGCTCTCCTTCCCTCACCCCCTCCTCATTCTTCAGCCTTTGATTTAAGCATCAGGTCCGCGAAGAATCCTTCCCTAGCCAGCCCATCAAAAGTAGCCCCTTCCCAGACAGCTTGTATTTTCTCTGCCGGCACCCCATACTTTTCTTTCTGCAATGATTTTATGTGATTGAATATTTCTTTCTCTTACTCTGCAATAAGCTCCATGAAGATAGGAAGCCACGTATTTTGTCCTTGAGATGCCTTTAGAACCTACTCCAGAGCCTGACACATAGTAGGTGTGAAGGAAATAGTTATTAAATGGGTGAACGAATAATGGGAGGAAGTGATCAAAGATGCTATGTAGCCACGGTGGGTCAAGGCAAAAATGAATGTATCTTTTCCCTTCGGGAATTTGCGATCTCCATTGTTGAAAAAAGGACACGCACGGTGCTTTAGTCAGACATGTCTTTACTTCCGAAGACCCTACTCTTTTCCTTTCTTCACTAACCCAACTAGTTGCTGAGACCTATTCTATGTTGGATACTCTTTTAAAAGCTAGAGAATAGCAGTAAACAATATACACAAAAAGCCCTGCCCTTGGGGAACTTATGTTACGATGTTGTATTTACCTAGTGACTCTGTTTTCATGATTTTACCCCAGCTCCTGACATGATTCTTTACAAAGAGTAGGTGCTCAATAGAAATTGGCCAAATGAAGGGAATTCTTTAAAATTTCAGTTTCCTTCCACTAACTCTGTAATCCAGCCCAATGGGATCGTCATTAATCTAGCACACTTAAATATTTTGGAATAAACAATGTTCCATAGGCTCACTGTCTGCATCCCAGCCTCGTGTCTTTGCCTGCACCCATTCCCTATTTGGAAAGGTGTGTACTGTTTTGTTGTTGTTTATCCATTCCCAAAGGCAAAGCTTCAGCATTTATCTCATCATTGAGAATAGTTTGAAGCAACACCCACCCTTGGATTAAAAATGGCACCCAACCATTCTGTGTCTCCATAACAATGGACAGGGTGTAGGACAGTGGACTTCAAGTTCAGTGACGCAGGTCCACATTTTATCTCTGACCCCCTTGTTAGCTGGACGTGCAAGTGCAAGGGGACGACAGTGGGGCTGGGTTGTCATGACATTAAATAAAGGAGTGTGTGTGCTAGGACTGGAAAAGAATCTGGCATAGGTATATGCCAAAGAACCTTAGCTTGCTTGTTTTTTGGATGCAGAGAAATAGAAGCACATGTGCTTGAATCTAATACATTGGGTGGATGGTTTGTTTTTACCATCATTAACCAGGAGTCTAAGTCCTCCCATGGTGTTCTAGCAGACTCCAACAGCGAGTGCAGGGTCTGGATTTTCTTAACAACACCCCAACTGCAAAAAGACATTGACTGATCATCAGCTGTGTGTCACGCGTGGTGCTGGTGTTTTATGTGGTTATCTCATTCAATCTCTTTCCTTAACTCTAACAAAGGACCCTAGCTTTTATGTCATTTAAGACAAATTCTGGTAAAATACACACAACTTCAAATTTACCATTAGTGATCTTTAGGACATTCACGATGGCGTGCAACCACCATCAATGTCTAGAGCCAGAACATGTCCATAACCCCAGAAGGAAACCCATACCCATTCAGCAGTCATGCTTCATGCCCACGTCTCCTTAGCCCCAGGCAAAAGCTATAAAACAAAGACAGAGAAAGGTTAACTGGCCTACTTTAGACCCACATTAGTAAGAAGCAGCCTGCTAGTCCCAGTACAAAGTACTGAGTTGCTAAGCAAATTAGCTCCCCACTCGAGAGACATTTCCCCACCACCCAATTCACACTAACTCTGAAGGGCTTATTTTTTCACTGATGCAAAAGATGACTCTCTCTGAGGTCTCATTACATGAGGGCCACCAGTGGAAACCCATGTCACCTGGAGTCCTCCCTCCCTCCCTCCCCTGGTTTTTCCTACACCCACCCCATAGGGAGAAGGGAGTCATTCCAGCAGTCGTGGGAAGATGAGTCCCCAGACCCTATAGGAGGTACCCAGAGAGTTGGTTCTCAAGGAAATGGCCAGGTCAGAGGGATGCTTGAGGCCAGTCCAGGGCCTTTACCTGGGGCAGAGATGTGGCTCTCAGATAACACACCCATTTTCTTAACTTAGGTTCTTGTCTGAAAGCTGGGGTGTGACTCGCAAGCTGGGATGGAATTCTGGGAGAGGTGAGCTTTGGGATTCCACTAAAAATCTCTGTGTGAATGACTTCCAGGGAAGAGGCTAATCTGTTGCCCTATTTGTCTTTAATCTGCAGAACTATTTATGATCCCAGGCCCAGAAGGGAGAAATTTTGGGAATCCAGCTAATGTTTCTGGATGCTTACTGAGGATGTTTGGGGAAACACACACCCGGGCATATTCCTCCTTAAAATTAGAGGATTCCTTGTCTTAGACCAGGAGTCCACAAACAGTTTTTGTAAAGGACCAGATAATAAGTATTTTAGGCTTTTCGGGCCATTGAGTCCCCATCACAACTACTTAACTGTGCTGTTTTCGTGTGACAGAAGCCCTAGACAACATACAGATAAATGGGTTTGACTGTGCTCTGATACGACTTTATTTACACAAAGGTGCTGGGTTGAATTTGGCCCCTGGCCTTAGGTAGAGACCCCTGTCCTAGACCCCAGCGCACTCCCTGTTGTGTGAAGTGTGGAACCTCTCCAAGATTTCTGCTCATTCCTATAAACTACTGCACTTCTGCCCACCCTGTTCCTGACCAGTCCCTGAAACTGCAAGCACGGCCATCTCTGTTTCTTGGCCACCTCAACACAGAACTGGCAGCTTTGGGGAGTTTCCCCCAGATAATTCATTCTTTAAAGCAGCATTTGTGAACAGTGTAGCAGACTTCTTTGCAATTTCTGTGGAGGGCATTGGGGTCCCATGTCCTCCGGCAAACGACAGGCAGAGACCTCAAGTAGTCCTTCCTGCTTTCCCCAAACTCCTCCTCAGGCAGCCACACAAGCGGCGAGGTGGGAGGGGCGCTTTTACTTTCCAACAAAGTGTGCAACCTGCCTGTTTCCTTTCTCCTTCCTCCTGAGACTTCACTGTCAATTTTGAAATTCCTGTGCCTTTAGTACTCAGAAGAGTCTCTTGCCCCCTCTGAGCTGAGCACAGGTCAACACAGAGGTCCTTGAATAGTGGGGAAGAGTGATGGGTGAGGGTCCAGTCCTACATCAGACACTCGGCTCTTACCCAGGCATTCTCCATAGTAAAGGTAATACTCTTCTGAAAGGAGTTCTGACCAATACTGTCCCCTGCCCCCACCCTCTATATCATGGTACAAAGATGGCATGGGCTTTGTTCTTAGGAACTTAAAGTCTAATAGGAAAGATGCTCCATTCAAGTCAGTTATAAAGCAGTGGAATGAATGCACAGTGCCCTGTGGGAGCCAGACAAAGGAGTGATGTGACCTCACTGAAAGATTCACAAAGGACACAGCATTGGAGTTGGCTCGTATGGGGTTCCTGGGATGTCCATGAAAGCTATCTGACTTCAAATGTTTGGAGTTTTCTAAGAAAGAGACCATCAACTTAGTTTCTCTAAGAGCAGAGGTAGAATAATTAATCCCTGCATCCACCCATCCATCCACTCAACCATCTATCTATCGATTCATCCATTCAGCCTGAAAATACTTATTTCAGATCTGCTGGGTACCATGCACTAAGCCAAGTGGCAGAGAGAAAAAGGTAAAGGAGATCAATTCTGAAGGAGTTCAGAGAAATGTGGTAGACAGGTATGTTAGACGATTAATTATAAACTGAAGAGGTTAAGTGGAATTTTGGACAGGGTATTAATGAGAGTGTTGAGGATGAACAGTTAATACTGTTGGAAGCTGCTCTTGGAGAGGTCAAGGCTGAATGATCTTAGAAACACTGAAAGGCATTAATCAGGTACAAAGGAAGAAAGATCAAGGATGCTTCTGGTAGAGGAGAGCACAGGCGCAAAACCCATGAATCAGGTAAGAGCACAGGATACCCTGACACTTGGTGTTGCGGCAGATGAGGCAGGAGGTGAACCTGGGAAAGGAGGAAGGGGCCAAAAACAAGGGCCAGAGTGTCTTACTGGACTGCATCTCTGAGAGGTTCTAGGCAGCCCCTGAAGTTTAGTATTTTTTTAAATAAATTTTTGTTTTAGAAGAGTTTTCGATTTATAGAAAGGTTGCAAAGATAGTACAGAGTTCCCATGTACCATGCACACAATTCTCCCTACTGTGGACATTTTACATTGCTATGGTACATTTATCACAGCTAATGAACCAATACTGATGCATTATTGTTAACCAAAGTCCATATTTTATTCAGATTTCCTTAATTTTTATCTAATATCCCTTTTCTGTTCCTGGATTCCCTTTAGGATCTCACATTACATTGGGTCATCATGTCGTCTTAGTCCCCTCTGTCTGTGACAGTTTCTTAGACGGTCCCTTTATTTTTCTGATGACCTTGATGGTTTTGAGACATTCTGGTCAGGTATTGTGTGGAGTGTCTTTCAATGTAGGTTTGTCTGATGTTTTTCTCATGGTTAGACTGGGGTTATGAGTTTGGGGAGGAAGACCACAGAGGTCAAGTACCATTTTTATGGCATGCTATCAAGGGCACATACTATCAGATTGATCATTGTTGAGATGTTCACCTTGATTGCCTGGACGAGGTAGAGTTTGTCCGATTTCTCCACTGTAGAGTTACTCTTTTTTTTCTCCTTTTCCATATGGTGCTCTTTGGAAGGAAGTCACTGTGTATAGTCCACACTTAGGGCTGGGAAGTTATGCTGCACCTCCGAGAGAGGGCAAATAGGTATCCATGGAGATGTTTAAGCCGCAGAGGGACCTGGTTTAAGGGCCATTGGGTGGGAAATGCAAGAACTTTGCAAGCCAACTTGAAGCAGATTTGGCTCACTACCAGGAAAAGCGCCTACCACTTAAAACCGTTTGGTTGTGGGTTCAGTGCAAGCATAAGTAAGATTCTTTAAAGGTCTCCATCATCCAGACAGACATCATAGCCACAACTTCAGATCTTGTCTGAAGGAAAGCTAGCGTGTTATTCTTCCACGCAGAAGAAGAATTTTTTAACCTCAGGAGTTGCCACATTGTGGAGTGTGTGTGTGTGTGTGCGGGGAGTGCATTTCCCCATGGAAATGACCAAAGAAGGCAACCCTGGGTGAAGTGCTTCACTATCACTGCAGCAAATTACTTTCTTCTGTCACACAGCAACCTCTTTTCTTCTCTCTCCACTGCAATCATCAGTTATATCATTTTCTTCTTCTTCCTCTGGCACACTTTTCTGCCGGGGGGGAGAGTATGGCCTGAGCCCTCCTACATCATGAAACCTTCTCTCCAAGTATACAGACAACTCTGTTGATGAGAGTGTAACTCAAGACAGCCGTTTTGGAGGGCAAATTGGCAGTACCTTTCCAATTTAAAATGCTCCTGTATTTTGGCCAAGCAATATAAATTTTTTCCGGGGGAATTATTCTTATTGGGTTTTTGTTTGTTTGTTTAACAATGAACCATGGACAGCTTTCCCTTTGGTCTATGTTTATGTTATCTCCAGTTTGTTTTTCCATGCTCTTTATTTGTATCCCAAAGGATTGATATTTTGGTAGGCAAACAAATGTGTTTAAACTTATGTGCATGGCTTCATTTCAGATATTTTACAAGAAGTAGAACTGCCTGTTCCGGGTTAGGCACATTTGAAATTTGTATAGGGTCCAGCAGTTCAGTCTCCAGGACAGCTGGATGGATGTGCATTTGCGACATGATGCAAGTGTACTGTATTATACCTATCCTTACTATAGCCTTGCAAGGTAGGCATGATAATTCCCATTTTAAAAATGAAGAAACTGAGGCTCAGTGAGGTTAAAGGCCCTGGGCTACCTCCACTCTCAGTCAAAATCTAAACAATCATTTGGTCTCTTTGCTGAGATCCTTCCAACACTTAAAACCTCATGACACCGAAAGAAGCCCTGGAACAGATGTATCACTCAGATTTGTAACAGGACCCATTTAATCTGCTTTATGATACTGTGCTAGACCTTTCCAAGTTCATAGTCATGAAGCAAATGCATTGCCCTAAACTGTGCTAGCATTTAATTCTCTTTTTTTCCTTTGCTTTTGTTATATTAAATTAGTAACCCACTTCCTCCAACAGGCCATTGCCACTTTAGGGGGTGGGGGTGAGGGAGTTCTGACCCATCAACCCTGGGAGAAATGAGTGGTCCTTCTGCAGCAGAGTGGATCCCAGGCTCCCTGGTGTCAGCCTTTGTGGAAGGGATGTTAAGAGAGACAAAAGGACCCAGCCGGTACGTTATTAATGTTAAAAATTGTTGACATTCCATGCAGTGTGTTTTTCTAATTAGAGCCAAGCTGCAGAGTACCATTTCCATAATCAACATGGGAACGGGAACTCAGCAAAATTTCATGTATTTGCAATGAAACTGCTCCCCAGCAACATAAAAATGGCTTTTATAACATAAAGGCTGTAATTAGAATAAGTCAAATCAGTTGGAAACGATTAAGGCCGGAGTAGGCAAAGCTGCCTTCTAAATATTTGTCTGGAGATTAGCCTACTCCTGCAGCTCTGAGAAGCATCTTTGATTTACTTATACTGCTCAACGTGGCAGAGATAATCCCGCAGAAAGCAAATGAACACAGATTTAGATGTGCTGGTTGGCCCTTTCTGCAATTTGACAGGAGGCAGCCCCTTGGAAGCAAAGTTGGAAAAAAATGAATAGAGGGTCACATTAGACAAATTGCTTAAAAAAAAAAAGAAGCAAACCGTGATCATCAATTTAAATTCTTTTAAAATGTGCTCGGTCTTTGAAGCTCTTAGGCTGCACTTTAGAAGTCCACGTGGAATCATTCCCGGCACGTCAAGGCGACAGTTGATGTGCGTCTCATTGTATTTAAAATTATAGTTCTGAGATGGGCCTCGCTCTCTGCAGCTGGTCTGACATCAGCTATTAAAATACAAGTAAATCTTGGCAGGTGGAAATTTAAAGAAGAAAAGAGATTATATAAGAAAAATTAGAATTGTTAATATTAATTTGCTAACCAGGGGACACTGGCCAGTGACGGTTCTTCAAGCCCTCTAATAGGATGCCGATAGGAGGGTTGCCTTACTCTTGCCTGGGATGGGGCCGGAGATTATGAATGGGTCGGAAGGAGTCAGAGGTGCCACCGAGGGCTGCATGCACTCCGTGGTTTGGGTCCTTTGAGGCCCAAGTAGCCGGGATGACACCGCAGGTTTCTTCTGCGACATCCAGACCAGCAGTTTAGCCCTAGGCTGGAATGGCAGAAGAAGGGCATCAAGGAGAAACGGCAGGAAAGTAACCCCTCTTGAGACCAGGCTGGAATATACCCGGACTCTTGCTTTCCTTTCAAAGGGCGTAATTCATCCTGACAGGCTCCCCACTCATTTGTAAGCCCTTCAGAATCCCAAACTTCTGTGCGTGTCTGCATTTAGCCATTGAAACTATAATCAGCCTAATGCATTCTCTTACTGAATTTTAAACCAGCCCATTAAAACTCCTTTAACGTGCTAAAGTCGGCTTCAGAGAGGGTTTCCATTTCATCTTTATTGAGCTGAGGCTATGGTTCGCTCTCCCCTTGCACCACGGTGAGCGCCTGTCAATAATTCAATAGCGTAGCCTTGACAGGCCCAAGCCCAACCTAGACTTTCAACCGAGCCAAGCAGCTTGTCAAAGCATGAGGCGCTGTCAATGGCTGACTGATCTATACTGCATGAATCCCCCTTCAGCTCTTGATGTGTCCCTGGGAATAAAAAGAAAGCCATTTCAGAAGTCAGCCCAGTGAGAAGCACCTGTTTGTAGGGAATCTTTAATGAGGGCAGGTCGGGCTGTGGTGGAGTGGAGTTCCGCAGAAGCCTCCGCGTCTTGTTTTGTTGAGCCAATGCGGACTCTCTCCAGGTGCACCTTGGGCGCCTGAAGGAGCCCGCTCCTGGTGCCTGGGGGATGGATGGATGTCCTTCTGGTCGACTGTCCCGGATGCAGGTCTTTGTGTTGTGCTTGTCTTCCCTGTTCTGGGAGACCTTGAACCCACAGATCCAGTTCAGGGACGAAAAGATATAAACCACACGATCATGCCAATGGCGTGGCCTTCCCCACATCTCCAGGGCGGCGATTTGAAACTTTCGGTTCCATCTCCTTGTAGAACATCATGAAGTCTGTGCAGGTGGAAGGATTCCCTGAAACGCAGATAAGAACTATAGTCTCACTTTTCTTCTTGAATGGAGCAAAATGTACCCATTTGTTCTAAAAAGAGAGCCAAGCATTTGTATTCTTCCAGTCCGGCCATGACTTTTTAACCCAGAATTATTCATCCAGGCCCTGCCAGCTTGGAAAGTGGCATCGACACGATCGGCAAGCATCTCCCCTAAAAAGGGCCACTCGGAGAGCACTTCATCCATGTTTTAAATGCAGAATGTCTTGAGTTGCCATGCTGCTTGGTTTTTTTTCTGAAGATAAATTTTAGTTGGATTAAATACCTGTTTTAAAGGCACTATTCGTGCAAGTGCGGGTCTCATTTGTGACTGTACTTGCATTGCTAATGGATGTGTCTTTCCCTCATGCAGAGTCTTCCCAGAGCAGCCACCCCCAAATTTACAGATTTCTTGTCTGTAAATCGGGGTTTGTGGAAGAGGTGGCGATAATGTAGATGAAAAAGAGAAGCGGCGATGTGTTCAAAGCTAACAGAAAACAGTTGTACTGGAATAGATTCGTGGTGTGGATTCCTGCTTCCTTTAACCACAAAACAACCGAATCATTTCTGATAAGGTCAATCATGCCATGGGGCCTTGTGGCCTCCTGAAATCAATAGCACAGAGTTTGTTTTACCCCAGCCATGGGCTTTTGGGGTAGGGAGAGGTGGGCATTGGAGAATTAACAGTGAGCCGAAGCGAGATTGTTTTTGCAGTCACTTTTCCAGGTGGGGGAAATGAAGAGAATATGAATATGGTCGTTTTTAGGGAAAGAACTTTCTCCCGGGTGAATTTCCCCTTGGATGCCTCCAACCCAGATAGGTGATGGAGGCGCAGGGAACCAGGGTGATCTGGCCAGTCAGGCAGTAAGTGGCTGAGTGGGGTCAGCAAAGCTCAGACTTCTAGAAAATTAGGGCTTCAAGATCCTGTTGTATTTATACTTTTCATTCGGAGAAATTTTTTTGTAACTCATTCATTCGTTTTTCCAATATTTTTTATTGAAGTATAGTTGGTTAATAGTGTTGTGTTAATTTCTGCTGTACAGCAAAGTGATTCAGTTATACATATATATATTCTTTTTTAAAATATTCTTTTCCATTATGTTTTATCATAGGATACTGAATATAGTTCTCTGTGCTCTACAGCAGGACACTGTTATCCATCCTAATACATAATAGTTTGCAGCTGCTAATCCCAAACTCCCACTCCAGCCCATCATTCATTTCTTTCTTTCTTTCACACATTTTGCTTAAAGTCTCAGGTTAAGGAGCAAAATAATACTGCTCAAATGAAGCATCTCTGTTGGGGGCTGGGGGGAAGAAAGAAAAAAAAAGAGAAATGAAAGCAGGCCTTTACCTCCTCATTGCCACCCCTTCCTCTCTGTCCCTCACCTTTAGCAGCCCCCGTGGGGTTGCATAGACCCCTCGGGGTCCAGCATGGCCCAGTGTGCCAACCTCTAATCAAGTTCAGCTACATGCTGTTACAGGGAAAGCTGGAGGATGTGACCCCTGGCACATCGAGGGATGGGGCTACACCTGGGCCCTCCCACTTCACCACTGGCCCCCGAAACCAACCTGTCTTGTTTTATTGAAGCCCATCACAGTTAGGGAATCGATGCTGCGTGCACATGACTTGGCAATTCTGGAAGCTCTATTAGGCTAATAATCTATGTTTTAAGAACAGTCAGCGTCAATGGCTTTGGCAATGGTGGAGCTATTAGCATATTAGTTCCATTTGAGATGGTTAAATGCTTTTGGAATCTATAAGCCCTACCTAATAAAGTTTCTTTTAAAAGGATTAGAGTCACAGAATTTGGGTCTGAGAGATGGCCTGCACTAGCCCCTCACTTTACAGAATTACAGAGAGGGGCCGTAGGGGTTCACCAGTGTACTGCCGTCACCAAGCGGTGGTAAGGCTGGTACCCAGGTCCCTCCTAATTCAGCATCTTTCTCACGTCAGGTGTTGCAAACCTGAAATCTGTACTTTTCTTTTGCCCATAGAGTTGTTCTTGTTTTCTTTCTGTTATTCGCTGCCAATATTGAAATACCCAGAGATCTCACTTGAAATCCAGATGTCTGGCTTCTGTGAAAATCAGACTATTGGCATATTGGGCAACTTCCCCACGTGTGAACCGTAAGCTTAGGCTCTGTGGCATCTGCCCGCTTAAGTGGGGCATGAGCTTTCCAGTTCAACTGGGTCCCTGCAACTCACTCTTGACCTCGACTCAGCCTGCTTAACTATCCACTGGCCGCCGCAAGCATTTGGGTTTGCAGCCCTGTCTTCCCGCCCCTCGAAAAATAAACCTGCCCAGAGAAATTGGCAATAGGAAAGCTTTGCATCTGCATCGGGGCTGCCTGTTCTTTGCAGCTCTGCCTGGAGAATCCAGCAGCTCTTTCTCAGCACAAATAAGCTTCTTCACAAGTTCATGGAGAGAATGGCATCCTTGGCACAGAGCGGAAAACATCTGGTAATGAATCCATTAGCCAGGCTGTTGCTCGAGCTGCAGGTGCCCAAGGGTCTGAGTGCTGGGCTGAACATCCTGTTCATGAGTTAAATCTTCGGGGTCACATGAGTGAGACCCCAAAGATTTTACCTTTTGGCCCTGGTCCTGCCAGAGCTCTGGCTTGGTCTTCAGGGCTCCCATGACCGCTGCAATGCCAGGTGTTATCCCCAGGTGAGAAGCCGGCCCACCTTCAGGATTCTCTCCTTCCTTTCTCTACCGCACCCCACCCCCTGGCACAGCCCTCCTGATGCACACAGAGGAGAAGACACAGATTATCTTTGGCAGACGTAAGGAGCTGCATTTGTCAAACCCTGGGCCCTGCAACTCTGCGAACAGACCTGCACACTGTACAGAATCGTTAGAAGCCTATGTCTGAGGGCTCACAGAGGTTGGGCAGGAAGGTGAGAGTGAATAAAAATGAGGAGACTCGCAAACTCCTTTTGCCCAAGGGCTGGTTTTAATGAGCCTGTCCCTAATGAGTTGTCCCTGCAACTAGCTTCAGGCCTAAACAGATGAGGCAGGGATTCTGCTAAATTTTTGATAGGATTTGCACTGATTTTATGAGAAAGCAAGCAGTAGAGAGTGCAAAGTTGGGGTCATGAATCTTTTACGAGGGTGGATGGTTGTCCGTCTTGTCAACCGGAACGGGAAAGACCTGGTTGCTAGTAGAAACCCTGGTCTCAGTCCTCTGTCATCACCACCAGATCAGCTCATTTGGTCCAGGTGGCTGGGTGTTGTTTTGTTTTTTTTTTCTCTGATTCAAGACCAGGTCCATGGCCTCCAAGAAGAATTCATCTTCAAACTCGATCAAGATAACTGGAGTCATTGCCTGTTTCTGACTAATGATCTTTTATGGAACTCAAGTCACATTTCTCCCAGGATGCACTGGGAAGAAAACTCCATCAAACACTCTAAGTAGCATCCTTGTTTCTTTGGGACAGCCCCCTTCCTATCAAGATCACAAGCCTTACCCTTCTGGGGCGTGAGAAAGCTCCAACCAAGGATAAAATGTCATTCTTGATTCATAGGGAGATGTTTCTAATGTTTTCAGTATTTGTCAGTCCTGAGATTGAGTGGTACAGGAGATTTCATATACGACCACTTTTTTTAAATATGAAAAGCTGCCAACAAATATATTTCTCCCGTTTGATTCACCCACCAAGAGGCAATTTTCTTGGTGGCTTAGAAGGTTACAGAAAATGCTTGATCAGCATCCTTTACTGGGCTGAGTGAACTGCTGCCCCTCCCAGCTCACACACTCTCCTTCACATTAATCATATAATTGATTTAATAAGCTCTGGCTTCAAGAGCTTTTTTTTTCCTCCCCTTTTTTTCTTCTCCCTGTAAGGTTTCAGTTCTGCAATTGACTGGAAGGCCGAGCCTCTTGAATTTTGCCAGGCATGAAATCCAACAACCGGATTTGTGTAACAAACATTCTCATCTTATCTTTTTGTAATAAATATCTCCTCTTCTCTGACACTTCTTTTTCTAAGCCATTTCATTGATAAAGTTTAAGCATCATAAAAGGTTCATTCTGTTTCTGTATTCATCTAGTTTTGAGTTGGCACTCATCCAGTTTTGAAGTTTGTACTTCACAAACTTGTAAGCATTTCATAGGTGGTGTCTTAGTTGACAGCAAAACGAAAATCCCTGAGGTTTAGCCGGGAGAGATCTGTTACCCCTATTTTATAAACAAGGAAACTGATGTACAGTGAGGTGAACTGACTTGTTTCAGACTTTATAACTAGTGAGGGATGTGCATGGGGTGAAAATGTTGACTTCCAAACTCCTTGCAATAAGACATTGCTGTTTTCATATTTTTATATTGCTTAAGGCATCCTTTTGCTGGGCTGAAACAAAAACTATACATATTTATCTTCAAGAGAATACTTCTAGTTTGTTGATCAGGGAATAGTTGGAGTTGTTTTCTGCAGTTGCCTTAAGTTAGATGTATTACTTTATAGATTTAAGTCAAACAAGACCATACGTGCACAAAACGCTTGATGAACCACAGAATACTAAAGCAATAATGGCTGGGGTTCTTATTTCAGATTATAGTTATGCAGCTCTGCAGTGTGAAGCCTCATGGAAATGTTCCCTCAGTGTTACAGAAAGTGGGGTCTGGCTGCTCACTGCTCAAAAGCCAAGAAAGAGGCAAGGTTGGTGGAAAGGAGAGTTTGCTTTATTTTGGAGGCCGGCAACTGGAGGGGTAGAGGGTGGGACAACCACCCACGGACAACCAGTGGGCAAGAGCTTTCAGAGAGGAGTTTCAAGGCTGCACAGGCAGAGGGAGGGGCTATGTGCAGAGCCGCACAATCAGCTCTGACGGTCATCTTGAAATTGGTCCTGCAGTGGTCTGATCAGCATCATCTTGATTGTTTTAAGTACAGTTTATCTCTGGTTCCAGCGTCAATTTGTTCCCATTTCCTTGAGGCCAGTTCTCAGAATTGTGGCAGCTTATGTCATGGCTACAGCCTCATCATCATGTAGTTAACTTCTTCCACCTGGTGAGGGTTTCAGTATCTATAAAACAGCTCACAGGATACGGCTCAGAATATTCTCTATAGTTCTTGAGGAGGAACTAAAGGTCCTTGACTTTGCTTACCGACTAAACTATTATTGTTTTGTCCTGTTTGACTGTTTTTCTTTGCTTCTGCATTTTCTCACTTCTCTGATTAACCTTATTCTTTGGCTAAAGTTTTTCTAACAGACAAAAGGCAGGTGGAGGACATGGGGGCGGAGGGGGACCATAGAGTCCTGCTCCGTTTCACCAGGAGTTTACACATGCAGTTCCTTATGTCCTGACCTTTCTCATAAAGGATCATCTTGTAACAGTGGGTGTGGTCTGCCTGACATAGAGTCCCTGAGATTGGGGCAGGGTCATTTTTTTTTATGGAGATGTCCATCTTCCAGAGTTCCTTATCTAGACTGTAGAGTCTAGAGAAAGGGCTCCAATGAGGGATGCCAGTGGTGATACTGGGAACAGATGACAGAGCCAGAGATTTAAACACCTGGGGAGAAAATGAAAGGCCAAGGGCCACTGCTATAAATAATGAAGACGTCCTGCAAGAGTACCTCTGGCCAGTTTCTGATTGGCCAGGGTAGGCTTTTTCCTCTTTATCCTGGCCTATATTTGAAGGGTCTAGTGTGAGTGTACATAGTAAGGTAGTAGTGCTACCACCTTTATTAGTCAGTGTTCACCAGGGAAAGAGAACCAATATGTGTAATGTTTTTGTTATAAGGAATTGGCTCATGGGATTGTAGAGGCCAAGAAGTCCCACAGCCTAAGCTGGAGGCTCAGGAAAGCCAGTGGTATAGTTTCAACGCAAGTCCAAAGGCCTGAGACCCAGAAGAATCAATGGTTTTAACTCACAGTCCAAGGACCAGAAAGCTGAGACGTGATGTGCCAGCTCAAGCAGTCAGGCAGGGCATGAATCCTCCTCCATAGATTGGAGGATGCCCACCTGCACTGAGGAAGGTAATGTGCTTTACGGAGTCCACCCATTCAAATGCTAATCTCATGCAGAGACACCTCACAATCATACCCAGAAATAACGTTTAATCTGGGCCCCCGGGCCTAGTCCAGCTGACACATAACAATGAACCATCACAGGGCCCATAAAAGTTGACCATGAATTCTGAGTCTCAGCAAGTCCAGCATCATGGTGTGTCATATGAAGAACTTTTCCCAACTCTATTGTTGAACCTGACTTCGGATGTATTTCTTTTAGGAGTGACAATGAACAAAATTTTTTACCGCCTGGAGAAAGATTGCCTCGTCAACTGGTGATGCTGGTGCTAGGTTTGAGGACTGTGCTCGGGGAGAAAGAAGGGTGAAGCATAGTGCCTAGTGGTTATACCCAGGACTAAACAAAGGGCAGACCTTAGTGCTCGTGCCTGGATTAGTATGAATATTACAAACAATAGAAGGAAAATTGATAATAAGAAAAAAGAGTGACAGCGTGTGCTTCAGTATGGATGGGGGCTCTGTAACCTTACCCTATCAGCCATGAAATTCCCCACTTCTCTCTCACTAATCTGGAGGACCAGCGGGTCCCTGATCTCCCCATGCACCAGCTCCATTAGAATAAATGAAAGCAGGAGTCACAATATTGGCCCCAGATCTGCATAATTAGGACAAGCCTTTGAGAGTTGAAGAGGCTCATCAAGTGAACTTCTCAAAATGCATTTGATACAGCATCAACTAGTAGTGACACGTCCATAAATCAAGTGAGATTGCGGCCATCGAATTCAGAATGTAAAATGTCTTCTCCCCAGCAAGTTCATCCCCAGGAAGCCCTTCCTGGAATACAGAGGGTGTTTCCCTCGGCTCCCTTAGAAATTCAGAACAAGAGATCTCCTGCATGGTGCCACAGTTCTTTTCCCTGTCCTTGCACATGGGATGACTTTTGAAGATGCCCAAAGACTGATATCCCCAAAGTACCTAGTCTACAACCACAAATATTCATTGAGCCTGGTATTACGTCCTCACTCATGAAAGTTGTTTAATAAACATTCATTAAGAGAATGCTCTCAATCAGGTGGTAGGTATTGTCCACTTTAATTTACTGTATTACTAAACTGTTAAGCTTCTTTTTCCTTCCCACATCTTTCCTTTTCTTGGCTAAACAAGGCCATCCAAGGAGACAGGAATCTTCTGCTTTTAATCTCAGCCTGGCCAACAGTTTGCAGGGTAGTCTTAGTAAAGCTATTTTCCTTCTTTGCTGCTCCATCTTGTCTAAAAGCTGGGTTAACTGGGACCTAACTCCTTGTCAGAGATACTGTGTGAAATGACTAATTACCAGCAGACATGGAGACAGAATTGTCATTGACGAATTAGGGCTTTTAATAACCAGCAGTTCTCCTGGAAATGTTTGGCCAGCACTTGGGTCTCCCTAGACCCATGTGAATTTAGAAGGATGACCTTTGTCCTCCCCTCTGTGATTGAGCTACTTGTCACTTGAGTTTGTAAATTTTGGAGTCCCTTCATTCAGGCTGTCCTGGGATAGACAATTGCATGATTCTAGCTTCAGAAATTCAAGTGGCATAGAACCAATGAGCCTACATTTTCCTAGTACAACCAGACAAAGTTTGTCAGCAGGTTCTCCCCTACACAGTGTGGGCTAACAACCCACACTGGTCCATAGTTGAGCTGTAACTGAGTTGAGGAGGGGAGACTGATGTTCAACCATACACCAAGCAGTATAGACATAACCTGAGCAGTCATCCAAGCGCATCTTTTCCTAGACTATTCAATGCTGCCCCATCCCATCAGACCAAGCCTCCGGAAGCACATGACCCTGCCCTTACACCAGAAACCTCAGGAGTTCCCTATTGGATAATCCCCCAGGACAGACTCCAGAAACGCCCAGGATTCTTATTCTCATAATCAAGACCCTCCTCTGTAAACCTAAACTCACCTTTCCATAAACTCACGTCCAAGTGGAGGTGGATCTGGGTTTTATGAAATGTGAGACTTACACAGTTTGAGATGCCCCCTCACGAAAAAGATACAAAGTGACTAGTGCAAAGTGAGGTGTGGCCATGGAAACACACGGTCCTAAGTGATGGTCTCTGAAGCTTAAGCTCCATCACCTTCCAATTATCCACCTGTGTTCCCAAATGAAATTTTGCAGCAGTGAAGCTAATTTTACAAGGTGGTCGTGAACTGGGCCCCAAGCTTCATTGGATCCCCTGTTCTTCCTCTCTATGAACCTCTGCCTCAATTGGACTCATCTTCTCTTGATGAAGAGTCAAGTTTGAAGAGACCTAAATTCATTGGTTCAAGGTCATAGTGCTTCCCAGGGGAAAGAAAAGTGGCCATTGTAGTTGAATTGATCTCGTTTACAACAGATTCCTCAATGTATGTTCTGTGGATTACCTGTGTTTGCATCACCTGGGGAGGGGGCCAATGTCAGTTTGTTAACTGTGTAATTTCCTTCAGAACTACAGAATCAGAATCTCTGGGGTTAGAATGCAGGGGGTTCCATTTTAAGAGTCATCCACCTCCCATGATTCTGAGGCACAGAAAAGTTTGAAAACTACTACTCTCTAGGCCACTGAAGGCTGCTCTTAAGATGGAACATTCACCTGAGAATTAAAAGATGAATGGAAATATCCAAGTGTATTAGTTTCCTAGGGCTGCGTAACAAATGACTACACATGGAGTGGCTGAGAAAGACTGACACTTATTCTCTCTCAGTTCTGGAAGCTAGAAGTCTGAAATCAAGATCTTACCAGGACTGCTTCCTTCAGAGGGCTCTGAGGGACAATCTGTCCATGCCTCTCTCCCAGCTCCTCATGGTGGCTGGCATTCTCAGTGTCCCTTGTCTTGTGACTCTGCCTCCATCTTCACAAGGACTTCTTCCCCCTCTGTGCATCTGTACCTTCACACGGCCTTCTTATAAGGACACTAGTCATTGAATTTAGAGCCCACCCTAATCCAGTGTGACTTCATCTTAATTACATCTGCAAAGACCCTGTTTTTAAATAAGGTCACACTGCAAGGTTCCAGGTGGACAGGAATTGGTGGGAGGACCCTCTTCAACCCAGGACACCACGCAAAGGTAGTGAATGAGGGAAAAGGGCAGTGAAAAGAGATGGATGAGCTTAGAACCAATTCAAAGCTCAAGGAGTCAACGAAAAGGACAGATGGGTTGTTTCCCCAGACTTTCTTACACTGCAGCATGTGTCAATTCCCGGACTGGGGAAAGGGAGCTTCCGGTGTGTGGGAAGTATGTTTGCACAGCTTGGAGGGGCTGTGGTTGTGCAGCGTGGAGGGGGTTCTAAGGGGGCCATGTGGAAGATAGTGGTCAGGAAACAAAAGGAAGCCTAGCATGGTGGGAGGGAGATTTGGTTGCCAAACCTCAGGGTTTCCACACAATTTTGGAGAATGCGCTGAGCCAGGAGAGTCCTGAGTCAAACATTTGGGAAGATAATCTAAGGTGAACCTTGAGGAGAAGATATTTGCAGATTTCAAAGAGAAAAGTAATCCTGAGATCCGGAGACCATTCTAGAGGGACTCACCCTTCCGTCTTCCTTTGTCTGCTTAGTGATCAGAAAGTGCTGGCTGTGTTCTGGAAGGCATGAGATTCTATGATCTGGGGAAAATGCTTTCTTTCCTAAATTCCATATTTCTGGAATCAGATCCAGATCCTTTCTGCTTACTCTTAAGATCTTTGGGGCGAACAGTGATGGGACTTTCTTTTTATTCCTTGATTTCCCTGCAGTTAATGCTGCCTGTGGGTCTTGGCACTTTGGCTGTTTTCTGTTCCTGGAGCACTCCCAACTCAAATCTTCCGAGGAGGGAGTTTTCCCAGGCACCACCCAGGTTTCGCTAAAATGCTCCCCCCTGCCAGGAGGGCATGGCTGCCTGAGTCATGAGCTAGTGTATCACCCTCTGTTGTGGTATTGCCATGTTCCTAAATTCCTTATTTAGCACCATCTCCTCACCTCACCGTCAGGAGACTTTAAATCCCTACTAGATTCAGGCCTGTGTACTCCCCTCCCCCTCTCCCGCCATGCCTAGAACAGGGGCTGGCACGCAGTAGGTTCTCAGGGATAAGTTGTTGAGTGGCTACTTTTAGCTGGGGAGAAAGAAACGCATTTGTCTCCTCCAGTAAGTAGAAGCACCGCCTCTCTGCCATGAAGAGAAATGCTTCAGGGGGCTTGCCCTGATGACATCCGAGACCGTAAGTATGAAATGTAAGGCGTTTGAAGGCATTTGAGGAGGAAAACTATTCAAAGACGAGAGCAGAGCGAAATGGAGAATTGTATCTCTGGCTCCAGCACGAGGGTGATGCCACGTTAGAGTGGAGAAAAGACACCACGGGAGAGGCATTCAGGGCAACAGTCTCGTAGGAGCCTCTCTGCCTGCGGGTTTCAGATCCTATTTATCATCCTCACTGCTGATGTGGTAGGATCGGGAGAAAGATGGAAGAGGAAAATTGACAGCAGAGATGACTGTATTTGGAGAACCCTGAGGGAACTGCCAGAGATGGGCAGGGAGGAAGGAAGGGAGGAAGGAAGGAAGGGAGGGAGGGAGGAAGGAAGGAAGGAAGGAAGGAAGGAAGGAAGGAAGGGAGAGACAGAGGGAGGAAGACATCCAGGCTGAAGTGTAAATAAAGGAGAGAATTACAGAGAGCCAGTTCAAAAAGAAGCATCTGTGGAGTATAAATCCTGCCCCACCCCCACAGAGAATGTTAACTCTAAGGAATTGAAGATAATCCCCCTTGGTTACAGATGAAGAAACTATGGCCCCAGGAGCCTGTTTTGGTCCCTTGGCGACTACAACAGAATCCCATAGTCTAGGTGGCTTATATTCAGCAGAAATTTATTTTTCACAGTTCTGGAGGCTGGAAGTCCAACGTCAAGATGCTGGCAGATTCTGCATTGGTCAGAATCTGCTAACTGTTCAACGTGGTTCACAGACGGCCCTCTCCTTTCTGTGGGCTCACATGGTAGAAGGCATGAGGGGGCTCTGTGAGACCTTTTTTATAGGGACACGAATCCCATTCACGGGGGCTCCACCCTCATGACTTAATCACCTCCCAAAGGCCCTGCCTCCTAACACCATCACAATGAGGGTTAGAATTTCAGTGTATGAGTTTGGTGGGGGGAACACAAACATTCAGTCTACAGCAGAGCCTGGGTGACTTTCTCAAGATGAAAAAGAGAATTGCTGGCATGTCTGGGACTTGAATGCTGATCCCTGGAGCCCTCCCCTTTTTCATTTCTCCTTGTGCCTTTAAAGTGAGTGGAAGGGCATTGGCATCTATTAATTGCCTACTGGGTGCCAGGCATGGATGTTAATGATTAGGTCTTCAGGCTGGTAGAGTGGGTTTTTGGGGGAGAGACTGGTGATCCCACTAGACATTGATGGGGCTCCGTGACGGCAGTAGGATTCAGGGACCTGGTCTGGTGGCGGGTGGGGGGGTTGGAATCCGACATCAGCAGTGAGAGAACAAGAGAGCTGGTGGGTTTCAGGGCAGGGATCTAGAGTGTGCATTGGTAGCCCGAAGGCCAGCCTGCGAAGAGGACTCTCCCTGTCAAACAGAGAGGCAACTGCCTCCTTCCATCGCTGCTCTGATAAGACCTGGGCTTCACTCCTGAGTAGTAAACTCAGAGGCCGCTGAGAGACCCTGAGTGACAAGGAGGGGACTGGCCTGCTAGGACAGACAGGGGATGGTTAAGGTCTGGAGGGAGGAGAATCCTGTGTAGGGCAGACAGCTTCCTGGGGGAAGGGGATGCACACACTTGAGTGGGCGTGGGTGGAGAGGGGCACCAGTTTTCTAGGATTTCTATGGAGGAGTTTTGGGTGGGACCTTAGATGTTAAAATTAGATTGAATTCCACTCAGTTCTATGAGCTTTTGTTATGCGCTGATCCTGTGCAAATCCTGCAGGGGATGCCTTGAAAGCATGCTTCTTCCTTGCAATAAACGCAAAAAGTCATTTCTTTTGACTGCAATAGTTTAGGAAACTGGAGGGAAAGCCCTGTTCCCTCAAGCTGGTTGGCTGAGGTGATGGCGAAGTTAACTTGGGCGGGGGGGCGGGGGGGGTGGCTGCCCCTTCTCTGCATCCATCAGAGGCTTGAGACCGCAGTGCTTGTGACCTGCACTGCATAACACAGCTTAACGCATTAACTTGTGAGATCCCTAAACCCCTGCTTCCCCCCTGCTCTCGGAATCCAGTTGTTTAATTCCAAGTGAGCTGCACGTATTCTCTGAGATTGGACTATGCCAACATTTGGAAATGAAACCTACCTGCCTTTCACTGAGTCGTTGGCTTTTCTTCCCATCTTGTCTCTCGGAAGGAAGGGCTCCCAGAACCATTCTGAGGAAGGAAACATTGATTTCCCACCTTGCAGAGGCACAACCAGGCAGCCATGGGCTTCAGCTGAGACCCCTGGCCAGCCCCTCCTACTCACTGCCCAATTCCCTAATCTAATCTAACTCAGTGAGGTTTGTGGAGGTTCATTTAAGCAGCAGAAGCTGTGCTATAATTGTTACATGCACCAGTGACGATTTGTACCATCTGGGTATGGGAGGGGGTGGGGAGAGAGAATAAGAGAGAGACTAGTAGTATAACCACAGAGAACGATTTTTTATTCTATTACCAAGACAATATAATTCAAGAGTGGCTGCAGAGCAGTTGGAAACTACGGAATGGGAAGCAATGTAGTTATAGTAAAATGTCAAAGTATAATGAAACAGGGGAACACCACTGCTTTATGACACAGCCAAGTTACAGGCAGGTGGCAGCTGTAAATATGTATATAAATAACAATATGGATAAAATGTCAAGCCTTCCAGCTGGCTTGGTTAAAGCACTTTAGTAATATTCTATTTAGGGTAACAATGTAGCTTGACAATTTCCACAAAAAACACATCATTTGAGAATGAATCGGCCCACATTAGTAGGTAGGTGATCTGAATTGCATTAAGATCTTAGAACAAGAGGGCATGCCTGGTCTGTCCCCCTCCTGCCTAGAACAACTGATTGCTTCCTATGGCATTAGGTTAACTTGGTTCTCTGGCATTGGAATGCAAATGTTTGCTTTCCCTCTCCCTCTATTATCAGTAACCCACACGCAAAATAAACAAATTGTCAATATCCTAGACCTGGGGTCTTCCCTGTGGAAGGTGTCGATCAATTTCTTTCTTTATTCACTCAACTAAATGTATTGAACGCCTTGTATGTTGCTGAGGATCTGAAAATGAGCAAACTATGTATAATCTTTTTTTATCAGATTATACGAATCTTATAGTCTAGTAGGAGAAAAAGACCTGAATGAAATAATCACAAAAATAAATGTAAAATTGCAATAGTAATATATGCTACAAGTTCCATTTGGGTTGGTCAGGGAGGGCTTTCTGAAGGAACTGATATTTGAGTTGACATCAAAAGGTGAAAAGATACTAAATTAAGCAGTTAAGGAGGGATGAGAATAGCATTCCAGGCAGTGAAGTTGACATGTGCAAAAGGCCTGTGGTAGGGAGGACATTGGTGAGTATGAGAAAGATCGTGTATCCTTGTACTGGAGCTAGAGAGTGGTCCAGCCAAGTCCATTTAGGACATGTAAGGGGCAGACAGGGTCTTACAGGTCATGATCAGGAGTTGTGACTTTACCTCAAGAATAGGGACCCATAGGAGGGCACCAAGCACTACATGGAGGCCTAGGACTGAGGAGCTGGCTAGGACCAGCCCCACCTAGGAGCTGTTGTGTTCATCTTGCAGTCATTTGGGTGCTCCAGGAAGACAAAAGCTGCTTTGTTGAATAGGTGCTGCATGTGGTTTCATAAACATGCTGTAAGCATCCACTTTATACCAAACACTGTTCAAGGCACAGAGGATGCATACACACAAGGGAGCATCCTTACCCGTGAGAAATTCACAGGCTAATGAGGTGGAGGTCATATTAACCAATGATTTAAATATCAAGCACTTTGATGAAATTAGGATGCACAGAAAGGGGCCTTTACCCTTATGGATCACTTCCTAGAGTGGATGTCCTCTGCACAGAATCTTCAAAGGACTGAAGTTGTCCTGCAAAGAAGGTGTGGAGGAAGGGTTGGTGTCCCAGCAGGGAGAATGGCATGATTAAGACAACCACGGTCAGTGGCAGGTGAGGAAGATCCTCAGGGTCAGTAGATAGAATGCTGGGGAAGGAGATGAGGAACCTGCTCCCAGGATGGACCTCCTTGATCAGTGTCACGTGGAGTCTCCTAAAATTGTATCATTTCACCGGAAGGTAGTCTCCCGATGCTTTTAAGTCAAATTCATGTTTTATCCTTTTCCCCTTGCCCTATTTCCCAGTCATACGTGTATTATAGGCTCTTATACGTATGGTGAAGTCAGATTCATACAATCCAGTATTCCCATGCACACGAGAAAGTGTAAATGAAAGCCACCTTTTGGGTTATATATACTCTGTGCATTGGTGCATGACGGCAAGCTACACAGAGATGCATGAAGTCAACCGGTTAGATCAAGAAACTAAAAAGACAAAATACCATCCAAAACTCTTGTCTATTCAATAGCAAACATTTGGATGGAAACTGAGATACAACAGAGGAATGATGTTTTGCCTCAGCCTAGATCCAGCCATCTTTTGACCTACACATTTCCACCATGAACACGTGGAATTGCCAGTCTGTATTTTCTCTCCTTTCTGACCATCCTTTTGAACTTCTGGGTCCCAAGTAAGTCCTTGGGACAAGAGTGGACCCAGGACGGTTCCACCAGGGACTATAGCGATGACCACTGTCCTCTTCCCATGCTCTGTATGTGGCGTCAGCCCTCGGCCAACCCCTTTCCCATAATAAAGCCCATCGTTCCACGTTTGGCTAATGGATTCATTCAACACCTATTTATGGGGCAAAAATTACGTGACAGATATGATGCTAAGAGTGAACAAGATAGTTGTGGTCCCTGCCATCTTGCAGCTAAAGATCTAGAAGGGACATGTTTTAGTTTTTAATTGAAATGGGGCGGTATCTTCCAAACAGATAGAATCAAATATTAGGAACAGTTAGATTTTGATTGAAAATTCTCTATTCTGAGCCCCTCCACCTACCAAATGGTTAGGTTTTAGCTAAAAGATATCTTTTTTTTTCCCCCTTTTGGAACACCCAAAGATGCTCTCCTTTGATACTTTACCCTCTCTGTATTTTGATACTTCACCTCTTTGGAAGAGCTTCATTCTTCCAGCTCTTCAGAATGTGCTTTGTTTTGTTATCTAGCCTCGTTTTCTCTGCAGGAATTTAACAGACCTCAGAGCTGTTGGCGAGGAAATATTAAATATTTATACAGATACAGGCATTTTGTTTGGATGATGTAAGAGATGTGAGTCACACTTTAACGAATGCTAACAACTAACGTTATTGAGAGTATGGGCCCGTGTGCAGTCGAAGATTCTTTCCCTCCTTTGATTCTTAGAGCAACCCTATTAAGTCAATACCATTAACATCCTTATTTTGGAAATGCCAAACTGAATCCCTTTCATTGAGGGCAAGGCCAGCTTCATGGGCATATGCCCCTGTATGGTCACACATGGTCCCATGCTCTGAGGGGCCCCAGATATAGTGTAACACTCTGCTTGGGGTTCTTTCTGAATTATTCTTCTTAAAGAATTGGAATAATCTTAATAATTTTTAAATTATACATGGGGCTCCACATTTTCTTCCTGCACCAGCCCTGGAAGTTCTGTAGCCGGTCCTGCCTAAGAAGTAGGAACAGAAGTCCGTGCAGGGTTGATCCAAGCACAAAATCTGTTCCTTTAACGGCTCCCCAAATGAGGGCCGCCCACCCAGTATTTCATGTCAAGGAAGGGCCTCTCCTAGGGAAATCTGGAAGATACCTCCTTCAGTCTCCAGCTTGTGGGTGGATTCTCATTGTGAAGTGCATCACCTTTTCATGTATTGTTGCTCCAGTATATCTGCTGTGTTGATATAGCACTCGTTTTATGGGCCTGGATTAATTCCAAAGTAAAGACAAAGTACTCAGCTGCAAAGCTCTAAACACAAGACACGATGATGTGCATCTCCAGCTCACAGCAGCATCTGCCAGGGGCCCGAGTCCCTCTGCGCTTTTTCTTGTTTGGTGTCACAAAATCTTTGTATCATCTACTCAGAGTAATAATTTCCAAATTGATTTGAGGACCTGTAGGCCAGGGGGGCATGGCAGCTGGGAGAACACACCTCGACGTGCATTTCACCTCCTCCGTCTGCCTTGGTACCACTGGATGGTCATCCTGGGATGTCCACCCTCCTGAGAGTGATGGGTGTCTATAGGGCCACCACCGTGCGGTGCTCTTCTCATGGGGGCCTCAGAGATAACAAGCAGCGGGCAGAAATCGACTCTGGGTCTTCTGTTTAAGCCCTGTGTGCCGGTGCATGGCTACATTGGCCTGGAGGAAGGGGCACCATTCATCCGCTGGGAGGGATGTCTTTTTTATTTCAAACAGTGGTGTCATGCCTACAAGTGAGTAGCCCCAGATATCCAGGGGGTCAGCGACAGACCTGTGGAGCATCGAATAGAAAATGCCATCTCCATGTCCGTGTCCTGGGCCCCTGGCCTCCTGACAATGTGGACCTAATTCTTACTTCCAAAGTGACAGCTTTGAAATAGAGTTTGTCAATCTCATTGTCATGGCATTAGCATCGCATGAGTGGAAAACACACAAGCACA
Source organism: Aethalodelphis obliquidens (assembly GCF_003676395.1). Lineage (NCBI taxonomy): Eukaryota > Metazoa > Chordata > Mammalia > Artiodactyla > Delphinidae > Aethalodelphis > Aethalodelphis obliquidens. The sequence continues at coordinate 7,358,861 of NW_020837962.1, read as the reverse complement.
CACACACTTATTTACGTATAAATATACCTCACCTTGTATTCTTCCCTCCTGTTTAATTAAATGGAAGGATGGCTGGGTTTCCTGCTGTGGTGACCTTGGGGAAGTCCCTGGAGCTCTCTGGGCCTCTGTTTCTTTGCCTTCAACCTGTTTTTGATCGTGAATATTATTCGTGAAGTGTTTTTAATAGCAGGGATCAGATCTCCTTTCCCCGGTTCAAGGAACTTGTCTCTGTTGCCATCTTACTCTCCTCATATCCTCAGTCTGACAGGGCCCTTCCTGGTCCTCCCAGAAACATCTGAAAAGAAACCCTTCTCTTCTTGGCCTCAGTCCAGTTGGTTCTCCTAATGAGCACATCGTCTCCCACCCAGCAGCCAAAATGATCATAATTTTAAAAAATTTTTTCAGTGGTTAAGATCAACATCTTTGCTACAATCCGACAGGTCCCTATAGCTTCATTACCCACCTGCAGCCTTCTCATGACCAGCCAAACAGTTGCTCCTTGGTCCCTCCAATAATCATGCTATCTCTGCCACAGGACATTTGCACATGCTTTTCCTGCTGCCTGGGATGCTACAGCCCCCAGTCCCCACCTTAGTCCCTGGCCGGCTGTTATGTTCAACCTTCTTTGACTCAGACATCACTTCTCTAGGGATATACCCTCTGATGAACTCTTCAAATCAGAACAAGACTCCCTGTTCTAGGTGCTAACTAATTTTCTGTACTTTTCTTCCTGGTGTGCACAACGTGTCTCTTCCACCAGATCATGGTTATTATAAAGGCAGGGATCTTGTGTCTTTAGCACCCCAGTGCATCCTCAGAGCCCACACAGAACCTGCCTCTAACAGTCATGAATGCAGGAATTGTCTTATTCCATGGGTTGCCACCTTCCCCTGGGGGCTGCTGTGTCACTGGTTCAGTCTACTCTGTGTCCAGCTGCTTACTTCCCCGCAATGGGGGACATCCATTTATCAAATCTCCCCTTGTCCATCTTCTGAGAAAGACAGGCAGTGTCTTATATTCACGTTCACTCCCTTACTTCCCTCTCTAATTTGCTCATATATCATCTTTTCAGACAGGACTTTCCTGACCCCTCCATTAAAATCAGACCCTCTGCTCATTCCCAGATATCCTATTCCCCTTCTCTATCTGCCATTTTGTCACATCACTCACTTATCACCATTTGATACACTATGTTTATGTTTTTTGTTTGTGTCTGTCTTTCCCTACTAGTATGTAAGCTCCACCAGAGTAGATATTTTAGTCGTTTGGACTGTTACTGTATCCTTGGAGCGCCTGTCACAGAGTAGGGATTTATTAAGTATTTCTTGAATAATTAAAACAATGAATGCACAGATGAATGAGTGGATGGACAGATGAACGGATGGATGGATGGATGGATGGATGGAAGAATGGATAGATTTAGCCTTGGGTTTTAATATCAATAGCATCTCTGATTTCTAGATTTTGGATTTGGGGATAAACACCTATCATTACTATACTTTGAGACAGACTTTCTGGGACAAGTCCAGAGAACGCTGTGCTTCACTTGGTATATGGGCAATACCTGGCACTTGCCATTTTGTGCAAAAATATATTTGCTTCTTTTCTCCCTTTCTTCTCTGGCAACTTGAATATTATGGTTGAAGTAAGAATTTCCAAAGACCTGTTAGAGTGGAATACACATAAAAACCAAGCCACAGAGTATTATACATTTCATGTTGCCAGATTAAAACATTTCGTCTAGGTTTTGGAAGCATTTAAAATTTCAGCTGTTAATTGGAAAAGTTATTGCTATGGCAGCCATTCAGCTTGGATTTGGGAGGAGCAGTTCTAGTTTCAAATATTCTACTGTGTGTCTCTGTAAATCAAGGAAATGACCTAGAAATTGCACTATTCTGGCACTATTCTGGCGTTCCAGATCACCGCTTGCACTTGGAAAGAGCACGAACAAAAATCTCTTTCCCAAATCCAAATTGGTTTGGAAAATATAATCAGCCTGGTCTTCAGACTTATCTTTTATTCTAGTCCATTTTCTTTGAAACCATTATAGGCCACAATATACTCACATTTATTTGTAACTGTTGTCAGCCTGCTGAATGACTTTTGTTTTCTACTGATAACTCAAGGCAGGAATCGTGTTTAAATAGTGTATTGGTTGAATCTTTTTGAGCAAGTAATTGAAAACTCAACTAAAAATAGCTTATGCAGAAGGGCATGTATGATCTCACTTAAGAATTCAGGGGATGAGGCTGTGCTAGGGTCAGCTAGTTCAGATAATTTAGCAATTCAACATCAGTAAGATTTCAGGGGTTTGCTATATTTCTGCTCTGCCATTCTGCCATTCTCATTGTGTCTGCTTATCCTCTTATGCTGGCATTCTTCCTGGTCCCAACATAGCTGCCATTGCTCCAGACATCATGCAGAGATGATAACACTTCAGAAAAGAATAGGAAATGCCCCTTTTGGATTTTTCTTCTTATGAAAAACTCCTTAGCAGCCCATTCACCTCTCCCAGAGATTTCTCCTGACATTGCATTGGCCAGATTATCATTTGCCTTAATTACTTAGCAAAAGAAATGAGATCCCTAAGATTGACTTAAAGCAGTGATTCTCATACTTGAATGTGCTTCAGAATTCCCTGGAAGGCCTGAGAAAACACAGAATGCTGGGCCTGACTCCCAGAATTTCTGATTCAATAGGTCTGGGGTGGGGCCTGAGATTCTGCATGTTTAAGTTCCCAAGTGATGCTGATACTGCTGGTCCCAGAACAACATTTTGAGACCTAAAGACATAGAGCAATCCAGATTTATCCCCTTTGGCACTGGGGAGAGGCTCAACTTCCTTGAAGGGCTTGGTTGTCAGGAGGTGAGTGAAATATTTGGGTTTATGTCTGCCAGAAAATTACCTCTTGTTTAGTTAACCAAAAGTAGCTGACACATGGGGCTTCCCTGGTGGCGCAGTGGTTGGGAGTCCGCCTGCCGATGCAGGGGACACGGGTTCGTGCCCCGGTCCGGGAAGATCCCACATGCCGCGGAGCGGCTGGGCCCGTGAGCCATGGCCGCTGAGCCTGCGCGTCCGGAGCCTGCGCGTCCGGAGCCTGCGCGTCCGGAGCCTGTGCTCCGCGACGGGAGATGCCACAACAGTGAGAGGCCCGCGTACCGCAAAAAAAAAAACAACAGAAAAAGAATCCCCGAATGACGGCTTTTCAATTTCTTCTGTTAAATGAAGCAGTATCTATAATGTCTTCTTTTTCCTATAGATTTGTTCTCCAAAATACATATGGAATCTTTTCTCTTCCATCCCTTGGGATTACCTTCTGCTAGAATATTTTCTCTTCCAGGGAATGATCAGGCCCCTGCCCACCTCTCACCCCAGCATCCACTAAGCTCCAGCCACCATGGTTTCCTTTCAGTTTCTGGAGAACCCCAAACTCTTTCCTACCTCAGGCCTTTGCCTAGTTTTTTCCTTTCTCCTGGAACCCTTCTTTTGACAAACTCTTTACAAACCTAGCTTAATCTTTTCAACTCACTCTGCGCTGACATGTCCTATCCTTGGAGAATCCTTCTCTGCCAACCCTAATCGAGGTACAAACTCATCACAATTTGTAAATAGTTGATTTTTTTTTTTTTTGCCCTGTCTTTTTGTGTTGGGGTGGGATCCTCTATGCGTCTATGAGCTCCATGATGGTGGTGATCCTGCCTGTCTTGTTTGTTCTTGGGTTTCAGTGCCTCCCCTGTGGGCAGGCACAGAGTAAGCTGAATAGATGTTTGTGGAATGACTTCCGAGAAAACACCCTTATCTCTACTTTCCCATAAGAAGTCTTGTGCATATTCTGTTCCCAGCTCCAGGGAGAGCATTGCCAGGCTCCTTGTGTCAGCTCAGGAAACTAACACAATAAAAATAGTGACCATGGTACTACTTAACTGCTTCCAAGATTCCTCAGGAATGTTCTGTCTGCCTTTATAAAGTCAGCTCCTATACTGGGTTCTCAGCATATACCCTGGAGATCTCCTGCTTCTGAGTCACTTGGAACACTTATTAAATGCAGATTCATGGGTCCCTCTTCAGGCTGGCGAATTAGAATCCCTGATGCTGAGCTGCAGGAATGTTATTTGCAACAGGTAACCCGGGCAACTCTGATCTGCACGGAGATATTAGAATCACTGACCTGGAGTGTTCAGTGTTACCTGTTATCTGTCCATAAAGATATCTTCTTGCCCAACAAGAATATCTCTTGGTACTCAACTAAGCAGTTTTATTATTTTTTTTAAAAATGACAGGCTGGATAATAGAAAGCAGACATCTCTCTAACAAATCTCGTCGTTCCAATTTTAAGCAGGAAATGTATCGGCTCCATTTTCTGATCCTGAGCTTAGGGTGGAGTAAACCTACTCAGGGAATTTTTTTCAGCTTAACCAGCCCTGGGGCTGAGCACGCACAGAGCAAAAGGCTCCTGGTTTTAGCCAACAGGGAAGGCTGTCTGGGTCAGCAATAAACTTAAACTGCCAAAAAGCTAGCCCGGTTGTCATTTACATCTAATAAAAGTCAGATTTATGGAACAAAAACCTAACAGTGCCATGCCGCAGTGTTGTGTATGGAAATAATGCCGTTGCGTTTTTGCAGTTTGCCAGACTTCTGCTATTTAATAATGGCAATAAAGGTTAAATTAAGTGAGTGCTTATTCTGTGCCAAGCTAACCCTTCTAAGTGCATTATCTCATTTAATTCACATACAGCCCTGTGAGGCCGGTACTAATGTTTGCATTTTCCAGGTAAGAAAAGAGGAGCTTAGTTTAAGGAGAGTCACCGCAGGTCATACCGGGGGTACAGGAGTGCAGATGTGAAGTTTGCTTTAACCCTCAGGCTGTCTTGCTTTCCCCTGAGCCTCACAAAGAAGGCAGAACTCGGCTTATCTGGGATGGATCATCGCTTTGGATCCCAGCTCTGCACACATTAGCCGTGCACATCTGTAAAATGACAACAGTGAAACTTAAGTGCATCCACAGGCATGATAGGAAAAGGAAGCGTCTATGTGATGCATGGGCAAAGGTTCTCCATCAAGGGGACTGTGTTATTATCCTGGTCTCGTTGTACACAGAGTGTTCACCTGGGGACACCACACTTCCAGAGGAATGAGGACAGATTACAGCAGGGCACGACCCAGATGGCAGAATGACCAGGGCGTACATGCACCCAGGCAGGGCTGGAGAAACTGATGCTCTTTAGCCACAGGAGTGACTCATCTAATCCGAAGATATTTACAAAGCAACTCCTGTGCTCCGGGGACAGCTTAAGGCACTAGGAAAATAGAGGTGAACAGATACGGTTTCTGTGCGGCTTCAGTGTGTTTAGCAAACAATGCCCATAACTACGTAGATTATTTAAAATTGTGATGAGAAGGATAAGCCATCCAAGTGTATAACAGAGGCAACTGAAGGAGTGTCTCCTAGAGAAGAAATCAGATTTCTTCAAGCTCCAAAGTGCTCCAATGAGAGTTATAACTTAGGCACTTAGAAAAACAGGGAGAACTTTCTAACCCATCCCCCCATGACCTGCCAGGTGACCTTGAAGTAGAGAACAAAGACTAAAGACAGACCACTGCATGGCACATCCCATACCTCCAAGGCTCATAGGTTGCATCATCTCCAGTGTCAACCCTTGACAGGGGAGATTTTGTGTGTCTGGCTTTTGGTGCCTTCTTAAAGGCAGGCACTTTGGATGGAGAGGATAATAGAGAATAACAACTACAGAGGTTGGAAACCCCCAAATGCCCAGAGAGGACATTTAACCCCTAGAATATTAGAGAGGGCACTATAAGATAATGGGTGAGAACATGGATTTTGGAATCAAACACTGGTTCAAATCCCAGTTCTGTCATTTACTAGCAGTGGGACCTTGGGCAAGATAATCCAACGGTAAAAATGTGGTGTGATAGTAAAGAGTGACCTTGCTAGAGGATTGACCTTGTTTGAGGATTAAATGGGATTGCACACCTACAGAAAAGTGGAGATAGGAATTCGGGTCTGAAACCCCATATCCTTCAGACAGTGCACCCGCAGCATCCTTCCTGTCCCCACTGCAGCCCTTTGCGAACCACTGTTGTCCTGCCTGACTTCAGTCTCTGAAGAATCCTCCTTTGTTTCCTGAGAGCTCAATCTATAGCCAAAGTAATGAGCCTGATCTGATTCAGTCCAAGAATTCCGGTCATTGAACTTGACTGGGTATGTCCATAATTTGTACATTTTGAATAATATTGCTAAGAGGAAAACCTTTAGCTGAACCCAATACATTCACGGCAAACGGAGCGGGAGGAAAACGCCTAATTCTGGCTTGTTAGCTGCTGAGCTTCTGAGGACAGAATCAGCTTAGCCGCCTGCAAATAAGGGAGCATCACAGAACTTGGTTGAGCTGGCAGAGGGTAACAAGCTGTGTGTGAAAACCCTGGGATTAAATCTCCACAGCCAAATTGCTCGGTGCACAGGATCAAAAGAGCTGCAAGGGGAGAGGGACAATGCACCAGCTACCTCCCATACACCTGCCCGACCTCTACCGTCAGGAACACCCCAAAGAGCGTGTGCTTTGGCGCCTTATCAAAAAACAAGGCTGCGCTTCAGATTATAATTAAAACAATAAATTCTTCTCCCCTGGGCATATCCCGATTAGAAAGCTGATACTGTGTTGAGCTGTTGGGAAGATAGCTCACGCTGTTTCTCATACTCACCACACTGCTTGTTTTTGAGTCCCCCGATGCTGCTTTTTTTAAATGACAACTTGCAGATAACACATTGGAGTTTCTTTCCATCTATTTCTCTATTGAGCTATTAACACTGATACTCATGGAACTTTCGGGGTGTGAGAGCTTTCATCCTGACGTGTGATGTAGGTCCTGGCATGAGCCATTTAGGAATCCGGGGAACTTGTGGGTCAGGGAAAATGTCAGATGACACGTGTGATGCTTTACAGTCTTCCGAAGAAAAGTTGTTGTGGACTGTGGTAAGTGGTATCAGGCCAGCCCCTGAGCAGGGATTTAACAGCTTCCCTGGGTCCTCACCCGTGTTTCTCCAAGCATCATAAGTAAACGCTTTCCTATGGTGGATCCCACTGGTACTCAAGCCACTATCAAGGGTCGGGATGTTGCTGGAACCATAGAGTCCCAACGCAACGAATGACCTGATTTGTGAATCTTAGGCTTTGGAAGCACGGTCCCAGCCAGACTGGGTAATTTTCAGTTCCTGAACCTAACAAGCTGTTCATCTCACTCCTGGACCATTGCATGTGAGGTTCTTTTGTCTGAAACGATCTTACCATTCACCATTCCCTTGGGCAACCTCAGTTCATCCTTCATACCTAGGCTTAGAATTACCTTCCTTCATGAAGCCTTTTTTTTTTTTAAATAAACATTTTGTTTTGGAATAGTTTTAGATTTACAGAAAAGTTGCAAACATGGTACAGATCTCCTATACTACTCTCAACCCAGTTTCTTCTGTTAATATCTTACATTATTGTGGAACATTTCTCACAACTAATGAACCAGTATTGAACATAAAATTTACCATCATAACTATTTTTAAGTGTACGGGTCAGTGGCATTAAGTATATTTGCATTGTTGGGTAATCACTACCAGCAGCCATCTCCAGAAACTTTTCATCTTCCCAAACTGAAACTCTGTGTCCATTAAACACTAACTCCCTGGCTCCCTCTCTCCCAGCCCCTGGCAGCCACCATTTCTGTCTCTGTGAATCTGACTACTCTAAGGACCTTGTATAACTGGACTCATGCATGATTTGTCCTTTTGTGATTGGCTTATTCTGCTCAGCATAGTGTCCTCGAGATTCATCTATATGGTAGCATGTGCCAGAATTTCCTTCTTTCTATTTTTTTTAACTTACTGTGTTTTTTGGTTTTTTTCAATTTATTTATTTTTGGCTGTGTTGGGTCTTCGTTTCTGCGCGAGGGCTTTCTCCAGTTGCGGCGAGCAGGGGCCACTCTTCATCGCGGTGCGCGGGCCTCTCACTGTCGCAGCCTCTCTTGTTGCGGAGCACAGGCTCCAGACGCGCAGGCTCAGTAGTTGTGGCTCATGGGGCCAGTTGCTCCGCGGCATGTGGGATCTTCCCAGACCAGGGCTCGAACCCGTGTCCCCTGCATCGGCAGGCAGATTCTCAACCACTGCGCCACCAGGGAAGCCCCAGAATTCCCTTCTTTCTAAAGGCTGAGTGATACTTCATCGTGCATTCAGTCGGCCCTTCCTATCCGTGGATGCAGGACCCATGGATACTGAGGCCAACTATAAGGGATTTGAACATCCTTGGATTTTGATATCTGTGGTGGGTCCTGGAAGCAATCCTCTCCAGATACTGAGGAGCGACTTGTTTATACCACATTTTGTTTATCTATTTATCTGGCCATGAACACTTGGGTTGCTTCCTCCTTTGGCTTCACAAGGTCTTTCTTGACCTGACCTTATTACCCAGCTGCATCCTATGGTCCCCTCTGTCATGGTGCTTATCTCACGGAAGTGTGGGAGCTTATTTCCCCATCTGCCTTTCACACTAGACTCTCAACTTCTTAAGTATAGGTGCCATGCCAGCAAGTTGTTCACCCTTATTTCTCCATGACCTAGGAAAATGCCTGGCTCACATGAGGCACTCAGCAAATATTTGAAATGAATGACTCATAGGAGGGGTGGATGAATGGATGGATGGATGGATAAAAAGATGAGGGTGGGCCTAAGCATATATCTCAGGGAATGCAATTTGATTCCTGCTATCAAGTCCAATGGGTGAGCATGTGATTAGAAAACAGGAGTTCAGAGCCAAGGGAAAACACAAGGTTAAACTGACATAGAGCAGAAAGCAAGAGTGGAGCTCAGGGTGGGGGGTAGGGGAGTATAGTTTGCTTTACATTTTTTGTACTTTAAAAAGTTGGGCTTAGTATTTTAATAAAACAAATCAATGAAAAACTTTCCTGTGGTCTTACTGCCAAAATGAATCCTATTGACCTTGTAAATATAAAAATAATATACAAAAAGTAGTTCACAGGGGGAAGGAAGGAATAAAATAAAAATTAAAAATTCCTCTTTGCAGAGGTAACCACGTGAACTCCATCTTAGGTGCTTACAACCACTCTTGGGGGAACTTTTCATAATCGATGAATATACATAGCCACGCTCTTTTTCATGGTGCCCACTCACCTGCAGCACGAAGATATCATTATTTAACTGTTCCTTATCGGGGAGGACGTTTAGCTTTTGACTGTTGGTAACAGAACTGCAGCGTCTTGGAGTACTTTTGTGACGATATCCATGAGGTAAATTCTTTGAAGGAGAACTTCTGGGCTCAATTTTTTTAAGTACATACACTGCATTTTGGTAAATGTTACATACACTTTGCATTTTGATAGATGTTACATACACTTTGCATTTTGGTATATGTTGCCGGGTGCCTCTCCCCAAAGTTGGAACTGGCTTATGTACTGTGACTTGTTTTATTGCTGTCAATCATATTAACATGAGTGAACCATGCTAGTTAAAACACATAAGGTTGGAGCATTTGGTCCAGTTTACATCTGAACCTTACTAGGATTCTTCAAAGGATGAGTCATGATATTCTCTAATTTATAATAAATTCTGAAAGGGGGCAGAGGTGGCTCCTTTACATGTAAAGCTGTGCACATCAGATCAAGAAAGGGGAAAATTCAGAGATGTTGAACTCAAACAAGATTTGAAGTTCAGTCCCTTTTCTTGTCCTCCGTGGATGTATCTCAAATGGAAGAGACAGAAGAGGTTAAGACCTTCAGTCGCCTTCCCTTAAGAGTGATGGGTGATTCTCTTCTGTCTGGGAGCTCCAGGATCTAACCCACAGCTCGGCTGTCACTACTGCTGGGAAGAGGTGTCACTGGTTTGGCATGCCCTATATTCTGTGTTATTTCCTGCTTCCACAGGTCAAATGTCAGCCCCGTTCAGTATGGGCTGAAGAAGTTGATGAAAAGGAGTTTGGGGCTGGCTGTTTCCCAGAGTACAGAGGAGGCAGTAGGTGAAAAAGTGGCAAAAACAGTTTAGCGTATGTCTGACACAACTGAACTGCTGTGTCCAGCATCTCAGCTTCAACACACCTGCCTGATATTTGACACTGGAAAAAAAGAAAAAACAAAGAGCATGGAGCATGTTTCTGATATCTTCTTTTTCTCCGTCATGCAGTGGGAAAAAAGTAGCTTCTCTTTTAATTCGGAGATAAAAAGATATAGAAACACTTGCAGACATAGAAAACAAACTTAGGGTTACCAAAGGGGAAAAAGGGTGGGATAAATTAGGGGTTTGGGATTAGCAGATACAAACTGCTATATGTAAAACAGATAAACAACAAGGTCCTACTGTATAGCACAGGGAACTATATTCAATATCCTGTAATAAACCATCATGGAAAAGAATATGAGAAAGGTTTTATATATATATATATATATTATATATATATATATATATAATATATATATATACTCAGTTATATAGGTATAATATATGTATATTATATATATATAACTGAGTCACTTTGCTATACACCAAAAACACACTGTAAATCAACTATACTTCAATTAAAAAAAAAAAAGAGATAGATACAGACATAGGACATTTTTCTCCTTTAGGACAAGATGTAGCTAGTCTTATACAAAATTTCAACCTAAACCCATGGTGCTATGAGGGGAAAATCAATGTAAGCAACATAAACGTTCCATTAACATAGCACCTTCTTGCATCTGCCACACTTGATTCTTTACGGGTTAACTCATTTGGAAGTCAGTTTTCTCCACCGCTGCTGCATTGTAAAGTCTAGAAAGCAGTGTTATAAAACTTGCAAAGAAAATATTACATTATTTTGATATAAAATACTTTATTTTTAGAATATTACATTTGTTCAGTACACAATGCAAACATACAATATCAGGTTTACTGTGAAAGGCCTCCTTGCACCCCACTCCCCCGGGTCAATTCTATTCCTCGGAGGTTCCACTGTTACCATTTTTGTGCATCTTTCCAGAGATAGTCAATTAAGCATATTCACATAAATAACAGCATGTGGTCACATTACATTAGATCCAAGTCAAGGGTGATGGCTCAATTATTTCATTAAAAACAAAAGACACAGAGAGGGATACTTGTTCTACAGAGTTTATTAGCTATAAATATTATTAGATAAAAATATTGGAACAATAGTGTGAACCATGAATATTCATGAATACCATGAACGGTACTTCTTTTAAGTGTACATTGTTTTGTTTACAGCAAACACAGTCTTAAAAGGACCTGGAATGTAGTAAATAATCAGTAATAGGGATTTACTTATTTTCCTCTTTGCCTGCCTATATTGTAATTTACTGGGATAATTCCTCAAACAATAATATTTTTTTAATGCTCTATTTGGCTAGATTTAGTTGCTAGAGTGAGAGAGAGAGAGAGAGAGAGGAGACAGTATGTAACCCAGGAGTGGTTTCTTATTTATCAGTATCCTGCACCCCTACTTCTTTGCTGCCTTCATACATGAATGGAGCATGTGGATAGTCATTCTTTTTTTTTTTTAACATCTTTATTGGAGTATAATTGCTTTACAATGTGTGTTAGTTTCTGCTTTATAACAAAGTAAATCAGTTATACGTATCCATATGTTCCCATATCTCTTCCCTCTTGCGTCTCCCTCCCTCCCACCCTCCCTATCCCACCCCTCTAGGTGGTCACAAACCACCTAGCTGATCTCCCTGTGCTATGCGGCTGCTTCCCACTAGCTATCTGTTTTACGTTTGGTAGTGTATATATGTCCATGCCACTCTCTCACTTTGTCACAGCTTACCCTTCCCCCTTCCCATATCCTCAAGTCCATGCTCTAGTAGGTCTGTGTCTTTATTCCCGTCTTACCCCTAGGTTCTTCATGACCTTTTTTATTTTCTTAGATTCCATATATATGTGTTAGCATATGGTATTTGTTTTTCTCTTTCTGACTTACTTCACTCTGTATGACAGACTCTAGGTCCATCCACCTCACTACAAATAACTCAGTTTCGTTTCTTTTTATGGCTGAGTAATATTCCATTGTATGTATGTGCCACATCTTCTTTACATTCTTTTTTTTAAATTAAAGTATAGTGAGTTTACAATGTTGTGTTACTTTCGAGTGTACAGCAAAGTGATTCAGTTATATACAGTTATATATATATATATATATATATATATATATATTTTCAGATTCTTTTCCATTGTAGGTTATTACAAGAGATTGAGTATAGTTCCCTGTGCTATACAGTAGTTCCTTATCGTTTATCTATTTTATATATAGTAGTGTGTATCTGTTACATTTGGGCATTCATTCCTGTCTCACAGTTGCTTTCTTCCTAGGCAACTCCGGTGATTAAAACAATGATTGTAGCGGATGTGTCAAACGCCCAAGCACCTTGTAGCTCTCAGACTTTTTTTAAACCCCATTAAGCACTGGTTGAACCATCTATTACCTGGCAAACAGTTGGGATGTTAATTAGAAATCAATGTTATCTTTTCATTGAAACCACCTCCCACCTCCATCTTCCCGGCTATTATGCTTTTGAACAGATGCCCTCTGCTTACCATTTAGGGTTTCCTTGTGCACTTCAACTTCACCACGAAGAAGATAATCTATCCATGCCTCTAATTCTTAACAATTAAGGGTGGATTCTCCCTTTAGGCTATTTGAATGCAATTTGACAGTGCCTCAGTTAGCTGGTGCACAGCCAACTCTAAGCAGCCTGGCTCTTGAGTCAGACTGGCTTCACTCCTTATTATTTGTGTGCCTTTGGAGGGGTAATAGTGCTTTGCCTTTCCAAACCTTAATTTTCACTTCTGTGAAATAGACATGATAGCAGAGATGAAATCCTAAGATTTCGGGGGTGAATGAGATGTGATGATGAATCTAAAGCCGTGATCAAGGGGGCCCTAATCATTGAGCCCAGTAAGCATTCTCTGTGTGTCAGCTCTTACTCTGAATGCTGTTTAGTTAGCCAAATGCATTCATTCGTTTCTCTCTCATTCATTCACCTGTTATTTATGGCGCGCCTGGGCTGTTCCGGGTACCACTGCCGAGCCACCATCTTCCCCTGTGATTCTTGCGTGTCTTACGATTGTGCGCCAAATGATTGCCACCCTATCCAGGTGTTTGCAGCATTGAGTGATCGTTCACTAAGCCAGGGAGTCCTCTGAGTGTTTATAAGAGCTTAGAAAAGACAGATGGGTGCCTTTTTAATGACCATAGGCCCCTCCCAATAGGTTGTGTTTCATGCAGAGACCCAGGAGGGGGATCTGTGTTCCTCTCTGTCATTTTCTGTTGGCTCACAGGAGCTGGGGAGGGGGATTACTCAAGAGAACAAGGGAAAACGTATGTGATTCCACTTTCTATACTGGGTGGGACTACTAATCAATAGATTTTGAAGATGCCTCACGGGTGGGCATCCTGGTATAGAGATGAAGCTAAGATCCTACTTCTGGAGTCTGAACCCTTGATTATAATCCTGGCTTGACTGCTTACTTGCCTGAGTGACCTTGGGCAGCTATTAAACCTGCTTGGGTCTCAGTTTCCCTGTAAGAAAATAAGAATTGGATTGTCCTAAGGCATTAAAGTGGCTTAATACAGCACCTGAGACTTTTTGTTTGTTTTTTTTGTTTGTTTTTTATAAATTTATTTACTTTTGGCTGCCTTGGGTCTTTGTTGCTGCACGCAGCCCTTCTCTAGTTGCAGAGAGCAGGGCCTACTCTTCGTTGTGGTGCACGGGCTTCTCATTGCGGTGGCTTCTCTTGTTGCAGAGCACGGGCTCTAGGCACACGGGCTTCAGTAGTTGTGGCTCTCAGGCTCTAGAGGGCAGGCTCAGTAGCTGTGGCGCACGGGCTTAGTTGCTCCGTGGCATGTGGGATCTTCCAGGACCAGGGCTCGAACCCGTGTCCCCTGCATTGGCAGGCAGATTCTTAACCATTGTACCACCAGGGAAGCCCAGCACCTGAGACATTTTAACGTCTATGAATTCTGTACAGGTAGGTGGTAGCATTTATTGAGCACGTAGTGTATGCCAGGAACTGAGTGCAGAACTTCTCTCCAGAGAGCCAGCCGCCATGCAGTAGCTCATAAAAAAGGCTCTGGGGTCAGAATATTTGAGCTTAAATCCTCACCGCAACAATTATAAGCTGTGATCTTAGTCCCCTTAACCCTTTCTTTTCTTCAGAGCCTTCACGTGTAATATGTGAGAATTCATTGAGATTATGTATGTAAAACACTTTGAAAAATGTCTGACAGGTATGGGGCACTGAATAAATGCTGGTTATTCTTTACCATATGGAAGCATCACAACTGCTAGATGGTGTTACCCATAGTGAGTCAGCCCAGAGCAGTTAAGAACCTGCCTAGGTTCACACGACTCATAAGATGCAAGAAGCAAGCCTGAGTTGGTTTTGTCAGTTCCTCAGCAGGAGTAAAGGCTAAATGAGCAGCATTCTGAAAATGGTCTTCCTCATCTCCAAGGGACAACAGTGCCCAGTTGTCCCTGGAAATGTCACCACTGGGGCACATTCTATTAACTGTACAAAATTAAATCCCTCACTTCGTTCCCCCAGAAAGACCCCTCTGAAGCGTCACTCTGTACCCCAGCAAATCTGTACCGCAGAAGCGAGGGGATGTCAATAGGATTTGGTCTCCCTACAAAATCCCTGCAAAGATGTATGAGGCTGCATATGAATTGCATTGAATTTGGCTGGCCATGGGCTAGCATTGCTTTTATGCTGAATATCAGTGAAAAGTATGAAATGGAGATTATATTTTCAACTCAGGCTTTTTTCCCCAAAGCTCTGCAGAGATGCCCTCATTCCCATCCATCAGAGCAGAATTGCACTGGTGTGGAGTCCCAGACTCTCCTTCCCTTCCTGGGAAGTATATCCAGCCCTTGCTATCAGACTGCAGCAGTGAGTAACACTCTTCTTAACAGCTAGTTACTTCCTTCCTCTTCCCCCTCAAATCCCTGCCTTCTTCTCACTACTTTTGGTTCTTCAGATCTCTCACACTTGAGGATCACAAAACCATCCACAAAAAAACGGCACTCGCGTGGATGCTGAAATTGGTGTATCTATCTCTTGGGTTTTTCAGGGCAAAAATAAGGCATTGATGCAAATGTGGTTCATCTACCGACAGTGAGAAACATGCTTATTAACTTCTTTCTGAAATACATATATTCATACCAGCTATTTCAGTTCCTTTCCCCAAACAGCCCTAAATCATTGTCAGTGCTCAGCTCCAGCCTGGGTCTATGAGAAGAGTGCTTCCCGGTGGGGGTGGGAGCGTGATTACGCATCTGGCTTTACATCAGCAGTAGCTTCAATGTTTCAACAGCCCTTTCTCCCCATGTTCTTGCCTCTCCCTCCTGCCCCCAAATGTGATTGCCTGGCTGACTCCCCAAAGAGAAAATGTGCTAAGTGAACTTGACAGATTCCAGGCGGGCTCCATATGGCAAGGCCTGAGTTACATGTTCCTGGGATCCCCAAGCTGCTCTCACCTTATTAAGATGGC
Source organism: Aethalodelphis obliquidens (assembly GCF_003676395.1). Lineage (NCBI taxonomy): Eukaryota > Metazoa > Chordata > Mammalia > Artiodactyla > Delphinidae > Aethalodelphis > Aethalodelphis obliquidens. The sequence goes on along the minus strand of NW_020837962.1, from coordinate 7,343,301 downwards.
AGTAACTACATGCAAGTCGAGTTCACTGCATCGGTTTTAATTCTTTGGGCCCTGGAGACTAGCCTCAGACTTCAAGGTAGATTTCGAGGCAGCATCACCCACTGCAAATTTGACTTTTACTTTCTCTTCCCGAACCCATGGCTGGGAGGCAGGTAGATGAAAAATGGACCCAGAACTCAGAAAGATGTTAGGAAAATGTGAAGGTGAGGTTAAAGGGCTTTCCTAGGGCTGCCAGCACAGTCTAACAAAGACATTTTGGTATTGTGTCGCTGTTGTCTATTGCTAGATCTGTACTCTCTGAACCTTTGGACTCCTACACATAATTGAGACATTGACTTCGATTCCTAAGTCTATAATTTGCATCCGTCTCTCTCCCCAGCCTGGTTTTAAAGACATGGAAAAAATTAACTCAAAATCAAATAAGTTGTATTTCAAATGTACGGGTGCTTGTAACTCAATGATTAAGGGCTGGAGTTGAACCCCAGATTTTTTTTAAATAATAGGAATTTGTTATAATGAGTCTTTAAAAGAGAATTCTTTGATGGCTTTTCACTTTACCTGGGATATATAGAAACTACTACCTTTGTATTACATAGTTTTCCATATTCTGAGAGCGTAATCGTTATGTTGAATGAAGAATACTAACAGGGCAGAGAATCATCTTATTCAAGTAGATAAAAGGGATAGCAATAGGAAAAGAAATGGAATGCATTCCCGACGGAGGTCAAAGGGAAAAGTATATCCCAAGGCAAGGGTCTTTTGGGGGGAGGGGATTGGGGGGAATGTTAGGTTCAGAAATGGTCTAGCGATTAGAGCTGTCCGGTTGGAGAAGATCCTGAAATGTTCCTGATGGGGTTGGGCCTTGCAGTGGATGGAGAGAGGACATCTCTTGTATGACGTCTGAAGTTCCTTCCTGGTCTGAGGTCCCCAGATTCTGGGCATTGGCACACCCAATGGCACACAGTGAGATGCAATGAGATGATTTCCAATGCAAGCTGAATTGATTGTAGTTATAAATGATTCAGGTGATTTCAGAAACCATTTTTGCCAGCTTTTCACTAAATGCAAAAAAAAACCCTCAAGCTCTGAATTGGGGGAGTTGAATCAGTTTGCATTTCTTTTAGTTAAAAGTAACCAGAAACTGACTATCAGTGAGTGGATTAACTCAAAAAGACTTTAAAAAAAATTTAACAAGAAGCCTTAAAGCAAGTGGTCTTAGAGTTGGGTAATTGGCTCAGTGCTATCACTAAAAACTCTGGTTGCATCTAGCCGTTACTTCTCCTCATGACAGCAAGATGGCTGCGAAAGGTCCAAGTGTCACGTCCTCACACCAGTGCCTCAAGTTTAAAAGGACAGGGATAAAGCACTTTCTGCGAGGTTTTGCCTTTTTTCTGAGAAGGAAAACCATCAAGGATATGTGAAATTACATCTTATTTGCCAGAACTGGATAGCATACATGCAAAAGGTAATTGGATGACCCTGACCAGATTAGATTGATCATTATTCATTCCCTAGATCTGGGTAAGTGGACCCACTTCCTGAGATCAAATAGTATTATCCCTTTACCTGAATAAACTGGAATTCTATTAATAAGTTGACAGTGAGTGGATGCTGGGTAGTTGGCAAACAGTGTCTGCCATATAAATCCACCTACTCTATATGGTACGGAGCTCTTCTTAAATTTCAGCAGAAGAGCTTTCTTCCCAATCAATACTCTCCTAGGATTCACAGACTCAGACCTTAACTTATGTACCCAGGGGACAATATTTAGCCTCTTCCTTCATGTGAATGTAGAAGAGACATCCATTCATGCTTGCAACTTCTTGGTAGTACCTTTTTCAAAATGTCAGTGACTGTCTTCTAGGGCTTGGAGTTGTTGATGGATCAAGGTAATGAGGATAATGAAGATATCATTTTAATTTCACCAGTGCTTGTTACGAGCCAAATATTGTGCAAAATATTTTATGTATAGTTATTCATCTCATCATTGCAATGGTCTGATTTCTTCAAAGGACAGAGGGTTAGGGATTAATGTTACCCTAATGTCTCAGAGAGGTAAAACCTGAGCTGTAAGTTGGTCTGACTCAAATCCAGTACGTTTGACCACTCTGAATACTACCCTAGCGATTATCCTCTTGATTATATAGGCATTCAGAAATGTGGATGGAGGGGAAGACAGACTGGCCTTGTGGTGGCTTCCTGTTGGTAGGAAGTGCGAGAGCCCTGAATCTCATCTTTGGAATTTGGAGATGATCTCTTTGCTCATCTGTGCATTCGTCCCAGGCTCATCTGTGAAGAGAGGGAAGTGACGTGACCTGCATGACCCCTCTCAGGCAGGGGTGGGGAAAGCTGACTGAAGCCTAGATACTTGACTCTACAATGTCTGCCCTTTGACCTGCCCCTGCCCCAGGACACTGTAGCAGGCTTTGCAACATTGTCTATAGGGAGGGACGTGGGCACCTTCTTACTCCTGGAGTCTAGAATGTGGAATTGACCTTGTGCATCTGATCACAGTTGATTGATGAGCAGATGTGACTCTTGGCTTTTGTTCCAACTCAGGTGTAGACTTTGGAATCAACTGTAGCCAGAGGTTCTGTGTTTTCATGTTATAATGGCTTCAACTTCCCCTTTCCCCTGTGTGCCCATTTTTAGCAGAGCTCTACGTGAAAAGTATTCACCAGTAGAGCCTTCAATACTTCACTTTCATAATAGGCATTTTCAGCTTAAGTTGGGGGTTTTATCTGAGACTCTACCCTCCCCAATTTGTGCCAGCAAAGGTTAATGCAACCTACACGGAAAATGCAGATGCCAGGGCGTGCTCAGAAGTGAGCCTCAAGCATAGACACTAGTTACAGCCTGGGATTAGTCCCTCGAAGGCTGCGCTCAGAAAGCACATGCCTTTTGCTCAAACTGTCTGTTAAAGCTATTCATTAACATCTTTTTGAGCAAAGGTAGAATATCTTGGGTCTTTGACTAATGGTTAAGGCTGTGTCTCTTGGGAGAGCTACATAAACTCTCTTGAGTTTCAGTTTTCTGTGCTTCAAGTGGGAACACTTGTCTCGGCCTGTCTACCCCACTGGGTCTTTGTGAAGCAACATGGGGTCATGGCCAGAGCAAGAAATGTGGGGCATGATAGATCTGAAATCCAGTCCTTCTACTGGGTTTTCTCTGGTCCTCAGTTTCCCTACCTGGAAACTAGCGCTAGCGATACTAACCGTGTTGTACTGTTTAGAGGATTAAGGGAGATACTGCCTAGAACATAGTAGGTGCTCAGCAAATATTTATCCTAATCCCGCAAATGAGAAAGTGGATACAATAGTCCTTTGGGGAAAATAAACGTGATACAAACATTAGTTTTTTGTGTTCTAATTCTCACCAGCTCTTTTTTTTTTTTGTCTCTTTTTTTTTTTTGTCTCTCCTATGCTATTTACTTCTTGAAAGCTGCAAGCCCTGTTTTCATCACCCTCCTTCTTTCTAGCACAGACTCATTTTCAGTTGTGGATTCCCTCTTGCCTGAAGGCCTTGGTGCCACACGAGTAGATTCAGGTCTGAGGGCGTGTGTAGAAGCACAGGCCACTTTCTGCTACTGAGAAATCTTCTTCCCTCCAAGGGCACACACATGCCTGCAAGAGAATGTGGGAAACCATTTGTGAGAAATCGTAATTAATGATCTGCTGGGTCTTGGCACTTATTCGAGGAAACACAAAGTCACTGGGAACTGGGGCAGCCTCTTGGATAAAAGTCATCCTCCTGGGGCTTTATTTCTCTACACAGAAGTAGTAGATCTTGGGAGGGGCAGGTGGAGACTTGGGGGTCCCTGTCCTCTGTGTAGCTTTCAGGGCTGGCACATGTTTCCTTGCCATGCATGATAACAGAGTGATGTGGGCAACGAACCCTGGCTCTTAAGACAAAAGGTCCTGGGCTTGAATTCTAGCTCTGCCTCTTACTCCTTGTGACATCTGGACGTGTTACTTTACTCTCTGAGCCTCAGTTTTGCCCACCTGTAAAATGGGGAAAGTGCCACATAGTCTGAAAGGCTATTTGGATTAGAAATTGAATAATAATGTACAGGGAACACAGTAGGGTCTCAGAACTGCTAGGGATAAGATATTAAACAAGGCAGACATGGCCCCCATCTTCAGGGTGCTTACAGTTTTGCAGACAATGAAAGTTATATTATCTATATAACATGTAGAGTTGTGGATATTTCTGTAGAACTTATGCACATATTTCTAGTGATATTAGCTATAAATTGCTGCTGAATTTTCCATATATAATAGAAAAATTATATTTATATAATATAAATGGCTCTTTGGTGACATTGAGATGCCTATTTAGTGTAAGTTACTCTCCTTTGGTGAGTCAACAAGAATCTATCATACCTCAGTCTGATCCTGCTTGTTGCTGGGCTATTGTGGAAGTTAGCCTCCCCATTCAAATGACTACGGGCTGTCCAGTCCCTGGATAAAATCCTGCATACAGCAACAAGAGCAAACATCCCCTCCTGAAAAGTGATTTGGCATTCCTCGCACCAAACTTACAAGACTGCCTTGGACAGCGCGTGATATAGTACTTGTAAGTCATTTGGCTGTCTTCACACAGCAAGGACTAGTAACGGTCATGACAGCAACAAGCCCTCCTGCTTTATGCTAATAACAATAATATTTTAGCATCTACGCCATAGTGTAGCAGAGAGAATTATATGATCTAATACATGCAAAGCACTTGGTACAGTGCTGGCACATTCTAAGAGCCCAAAAGATGTCAGCTACGATCATTGTTAACTCCGTCTCCAAAGATGGAATCTCTAAAGCAACCTTTCCAGGTGTGTTAGGTAAGAGTTCCAGCCTCACCTTACAGGTGAGGAATACAGGGCTCAGAGGGACTTGTCCAGTCCACACAGCTTATACTGATAATAATCACTATTATGTAATAAGCAGTAGCCTTATTCCTGACCTTCCCTTTGTACCTCTTCAGTTTCTCCCTCAACTTCCCTCTGGTTCTTTTTTTTTTTTTTTTTTTTGCGGTACGCGGGCCTCTCCCGTTGCGGAGCAACAGGCTCCGGATGCGCAGGCTCAGCGGCCATGGCTCACGGGCCCAGCCGCTCCGCGGCATGTGGGATCTTCCCGGACCGGGGCATGAACCGGTGTCCCCTGCATTGGCAGGCGGACTCTCAACCACTGCACCACCAGGGAAGCCCTTTTTTTTTTTTTTTTTTTTTTTAAATCAAGAGTCAGCTACTAGCTTTGCTCGTCTCTTCCCTCTTATTGCCTGGGGTTTGTTTGGGGAGAGAAATCATGAAAGACGATGCTGAGCCCCAGAGACACAAATTCTGGATCTGCTTCACTAGAGAACCCAGTGAGGAGAGGATGCTGGGACAGGCAACCTTGGTCTATCCCTAGAGGTGTCCCTGCTGGGGGTTACAGCCCACGGCAATGAAGGAATTTTCCTTCCTGGGTGTGTTTGCTTGTGTTCTTGGATGTGCTGGTAAGCCCCTGCCTACCCACCTCTATGCAAATACGTCCTCCCACATGCTCAGGATGTTCTGTCCCCAAATTCCGAACACCACGTACAGGGGGTGGGCTTGGCTGTTGCAGAAACAAGATCTGAGAGGAGGACAGCTTTGCCTGCCATGATCGCTTTGTAGACTTTACCCAGCCTTGGAAAAGCCCTGCACCTGGAGATGAGCTCTGTAAGGTGTTTAGCCCTACATTGATTTTCCCAGGTCATGAACCTGGGCCCCTCAGCCTGGACCACGGTGGGAGGAGAAGGAAGCCACCCCGTACCTGAGTCCCTCCAAGTATAACAGGGCTTGTTGTAATTCCAGAAGCAACGCATAGCCCTTATTCATCAGCTGCTATGTGTCTGTGGGCCTAGACTTGCCAAACTATTTTGAGTCCCTGTTGGGCTCTGCAGGAGACTTGAAGTCAAACAGGGCAACACTTAGATCGTTAACTAAAAGTGTTGACTTTAGAATCTGGCAGACCTAACTCTATCCCAGCTCAACCTTACTGGACACGTGAACTTGAATGGGTTATGTATATTCTGTGAGCTTCATTTCCTTCATCTGTAAGAGGACGGTGATGTGTATCTCACAGAGTTCTTGTAAAAATAGAAGTGTGTGATATTAAATAAGCACTTAGCACAGTGCCTAGCACCTAGTAAGCACTCGGTAGACAATAGACATTGTGTCCATACCATTTCTACCCTGGCCCTGCCTACAATGCCAGCTTTGTCACCTACTTATGTACTCCCTGGCTTAGGCATGTAGAAGGTCAGTGGTCTTATGGGGATAACTGATATTAGAATATTAGTTTAGTGTCATACATTCTGGGAAATTCTGATATTTCAAAGTTGGTTTTTCTGGAGTTGGATTTAAGTCCAACCACTCAGGAAAGCAGGTGACTGGGGTCATATGGTTGTGTAGCCAGGGTTGAGAAACAGGCCTGGGAATAATAAAACCAATTGCTTTTCATTCTGAGTTCTGTTTGAACCGGTTTGTAGTGGAGACCACACAAACAGGGTTTTGTTTTGTAAGATAGTATTTACATGCAATAAGATTTGTCTGTGTATATGTACAGTTTGAGGACTCTTGGTAATCGTATACAATCTTATAACCTCCACCATAATCAAGATATAGAACAGCCCTTCATTTCAAAAAGTTTCCTTATGCCCATTTGCAGTCTATTTTACCCCAGAGTTCCCAGCCCCTGGCAACCACTGATCTATTTTTCTCTATCACTTTGAGTTTCATCTAATGGAATCATACTGTACAAAGATTTTTGTGTTTGACTTTCTTCATTTAGCATACTGTTTTTGAGATTCATCCATGATATGCATATTAACAGTCCTTTTCACTGCTGAGTGGTATTCCATGGCATGGATATACCACAATCTGTTTATCCATTCACAAGTTAATAGACATTCCAGTTCTTGGCAAGTATGAATGCAATGCAATTTTAGCATGTACCTCTGTGTGGACACAAGTTTTCATTTTTCTTGGGTAAATCCTTGGAAGTGGTACTACTGGGTGACATGGCAAGTATAGGTTTAACCTTATGAGATACGGCAATACTGTATTCCAGAGTGGCAGGGGCTGTACTGTGTTTCCTGCCCACCACCCATGGGGCATCAGATGTTTTGCTTTGTTTTGCTTTGTTTTTAATAGCTACCAGTGTCTCTAATATAGATCCAGCATAAGACCCTCTGGCCTTTGCTTTCTCTTGTTTAATGGCCACTTTTGGATACTCAGATGAGTGACGATGATGTTAGTATTAGGACAATAAAGAAGACATTTGGGGCTTCCCTGGTGGCACAGCGGTTGAGAGTCCGCCTGCCGATGCAGGGGACGCGGGTTCGTGCCCCAGTCTGGGAGGATCCCACATGCCGCGTAGCAGCTGGGCCCATGAGCCATGGCTGCTGAGCCTGCGCGTCCGGAGCCTGTGCTCCGCAATGGGAGAGGCCACAACAGTGAGAGGCCCGCGTACCGCAAAAAAAGAAAAAGGAGACATTTGTCCCAACTGATATGTTTTGACTTGCTCAGTGCTGAGGAGTGAGACACTGTCTGTATTTCCACAACTGAGGTGCATTTTTATGTGTCTTGCACATCAAAATTTGTATGCAGGTTTTGGTTTCCTAGCATTAAATCATCATATTTGTTAAATATCAGAGGATTCACCTTAGATATATAAAGAGAAGTCACACTCACTCCTGTAGGAAAGTGTTCCCACCCCCTGTACTCAGGTTGTTTAATGAACCTTTGTTCAGTACATGTCCTTTGACATGTATGTGCACTGTTACACGTGACGTCCACTGTGATCTGTTTGCAGCTGCAGTGACTAATTCTGTTTACACATGCACACACAACTGCACACCCATGTGTCTCCCCCTCACCATTTTTCAAGGCAGACCGAGTGCGGACTCTTTAATGGTTTGCCTTGCCACGCACTGTTGCTTGCACATTTCTGGAAGACGTTTTCCCGTCTCCTGCACTTTGCCTTGTACTTTCATTTTCTTCTTGTTGAATCACAAATGGATTAACATACTTGATTGGTTTTCCCCAAATCCAACTGGATGCTTCAACCTCCCACGTGTGCTTTTTCAGTTTTAAAACATGACAGGGAATGAGGTGAATGAACTGAGGATGTGGCCTTTATCTTGGGGGCGAGAAGCTCTCAGCTCCCAAATGGGGTGTCCCCACTCCCCCAGGCAAGGGATTCTAAGGAGAGGTTTGAAATAGATAGAAGACTGCATTTGCATGTGTCTAACGAATGTCTACTTTTTAATTATGTGAACATTAAATCCCTTGACAATCATTTGTTGTTCCCCAAATCAGTTTGGTTCTCAGTTTACAGATATTCAATAACAAATGTCAGCAAACAGTAGCCTGTGGGCCAAATCTGGCCTGCTGCCTACTTTTGCAAATAAAGTTTTATTGATACACAACCACACTCATTCACTAACACATCGTCCATGGTACTTTCTGGCTACAGTGGCCAACTTGAGTGGTTGCAACAGCGATGCTATAAGCATGGCAAAGCTGAAGTTTATAGGTGTCCAGTTACCTTGGGCTCTTCACAGAAAAAGTTTTCCAGCTTCTGCTCTGTACTATGCTTGGCATGTCTGTACCTTCATTGTACTGTCTGTGCATCCTTGTGTGTGTCTCTTTTTTGTATGTGGGCAGTTTATAGGTGTCCAGTTACCTTGGGCCAGCCACCTAAGTTCTCTGAGTTTCATGCCCAGATCTATAAATTGAACATGATAACAGCATCTTTCCTGTAGAGTCGTTTGAAGATTTGGGGGAAAGACAGGTGACGTGCCTGGCACGCGTCGTGTCCAGTTCACATAAGATGAGCTCGTTGCATGGAAGCTGGCCGGATATTAATGTAGAAGGTGTCCGCCTTGTTCTGGGTGCTATTCTCTGCTATTACGGGGCCAAGGCTAAGAAGTAGACCTTCAAGCTGAGACCTCGGGGACTGCACAGATGCCCAGGCCTGTTTCTAAGAGACAAGCCAGGCAAGAGTCAGAATTCCAACACCGAGGTCCTTAGCTATCCCTTCAGCCTCGTTCTGCCTTCTTTTTTTTTTTTTTTTTTTTTTTTTTTTGAGGCCGGGCCCCCCCCTGTTTGTTTTCTCCCCCCTCTGCGGCGCCCGGGCCCCCGACCCCCCGGCCCACCGCCCCGGGGCCCGCGCGCC